>NC_091850.1:39332259-39642075 GCF_037783145.1 Equus przewalskii
AAGTCATTTGATACACACTGAAGTGTGACACTTGTATCAAGAAAATGCACATATGGGATTGAGTTGCCAGCTGAATTAGGCATTTTTTTCATGGTCTAGTTTTTACGTGAAAGAATAACTGATAATCTAGGGTAATTCAGACTGGTTTATTTGGTGGATATTTTATCAAAAATGAATGAACGAAGCATGTAAATTCAAGGAAGATAAATGACTGTATTTGTGGCCAATGACAAAATTTGAGCTTTAGGCAGAAGCAAGAATTTGAGAAAATCTGTTTGTATCATCACAAGCTTGACAGCTTCCCAATACATAGAGCTTTTTTTTTTATTAGATCAGTGGTGATATTAACAAATACCATTTTATATTATTTAACAAAATGCGTCAACCTTAAAAGATGTGTATAACTTAATTACCAACATTCTCCAAGTGACCAATGTATGATATCACAAAATCATGAATGAATAAATATCAATTCAAACTGCAAGATAGTAGAATTGATTTTAACTTTTAAGAATCCATAACTTATCAAGTTTGGGGCTATTATCAAAGAAGAATATTGACAATAATCTGAAAAGGCTATGAAAATATGCTCCTATTTTTCTGCTATATATTTGTGTGAGGCCGAATTTTCTTTATATGCTTCAACTGCAACAACATATCATGACAGATTGAATGCAGAAATACATATAAGAACGCAACTGTATTCTATTTAGCCAAACATAGAAAAATTTGAAAAATTTAAAACAAGGTCCCTCTTTCCACTAACATTATTTTGTTTTGGAAAATATATTTTTTACAAAATATGTGATGTTATCAATTAGTGGGTTGTTTATCATTATAAATAAATCAATATTTTAAAATTTACACTTATAATATTCTATTGGCAAATAAGAGATATAAACACGTAAAGAAAAGTTCTCTGAGGTCTGAACAATTTCTGTGAGAACAAAGATTTGAGGACTCTCTTAGTAACCTTTCAATCCAAGATGGCAGGATAGCTCCCTTAAAAACTTTGCAAATTTTCTATTTGGATCCATCCTATGACCTAAAAGCCATATTCACAATTCTTTTTAAGACAGTCTTCTCTATACTTTGAGTGACCAGACTGGTGTAAATAACCTTAAGAGTTTTAAAAGCTTCCTTTTTTCCTAACTGAAAGATTGTACTAGTCACTGCCTTAAATCTTTCAGGGATCTCAACCAGGCGTAGTGGAGCTACACTTTTGACTTTATCTTTACTCGAAGGTCATTTGTACTTTCTGGCTTAAAAAAGGAGGAATTGAGAAAGAGGTTAAATTTCCAAACTCACTCTAATAGTTTATTCTTCCCATTCTGTGCATTATTATACATAGCTTATGGCAACCCATTGGTACTTTTATCATATTCCAGGAGATCATCCTACCAAGATCTATGAGTACATTATACTTAAACTTCCTATCTGCAAATTTACAAGAAGACATAGTTTTGCCATTTGTTGTACAACTATATAATATGTGTTACCATTTTTCAACCTGCTCTAACAGTTTCCTCCCTGCTTTTATAGCCTCAACTGGTCTTTTTGTTGTTGTTTATTTTTTATTTTTTTGTTGTTGACATTTTCAAGTCTTTGCTGACAATTACCTTGACTCTTTTCCATTGCCCACCAAAGCCTGTTTCCAAGGATAATTTCAAATGTTGTAGGGTTTTTTTTACAATTGTACCTTACTCCTAGAACCAATTTCTGTCTCAGTAAGCTTTTGCTACGTAACAAAACTTTTCTGCCCCTTTTAATTATTTGGCTTGGTACTTTGTACTCAGCCTGGCTCAAATGGCTTCACTTACTTGTCTGTGAGCTGCTTCCCTCAGCAGGGCAGCCCTATTTCTAACTGAGGTGCCAGGGCCGTTTGTCTTTCATCTTCTAGAGGGCCAGCTTGAGCTTCTTCTCTTAATGGTATTGGCAAGAATCCTAAAATAGCAAGAAAGAGGACAAATCCCACTGTGTAAGTACTTTTCAAACATTTGTTATTGTCATTTTTGCTAATATCCTATTGAACAAAGCAAATCATGCAAATGGAGCCAGAGTCATAATGGAAGGCAAAATCTCACAGAGTGGGTATGTGTATAGGAAGGGAAAGACTATGGCCTTTTTGCAACCGACCAAGAAGTGATACACATTTTAAATAGTTTTATTAGTAGAAAAGGTAAATCCTGATAAACTGCATTTCATTTGATTTCTGAAATTTAATAATTGAAGTTTAATAGTTGTGGTTGGAACTTTAATGTTAGAATTGTGAATATGCAATGTATTTTTTGTTTCGTTATCAAATCTGTGATTCAATGAAAAAACCATAGTGAGGCTAACCATTCCAAATATATGAATTACCTGGTATGAGGTTAACATTTAGAAATTTTTCATGAGTACATTGAAAAATTAACTTCCATGAAAACTGCAATTCAACTGTACCCCACTAAGATTTTAAGCTACTCAAACTTCTTTGCTCTTGAAATATTCTGCTACTGACCATCAATTATCGTGTAGGAATATGGCACATGTAAAATCTTTAGCAGAAATAGGAATTTAACTTTGTCATATTGAGCTTGTTAATCTTTATTCAAAGATCGATATCATGATATTGCAAGAGTGTGAATAAGCAAATCTTTCTATCATTAAAGCGGTAATTGATTAAAGGTTAATATTGTGTCTAAAAATCAGTCTGCATTTTTGACATCAAAATAAGCATGAAACTGAATGGCCAAACTGCTTTCATATATAGCAATTATGTTAACTATGTGTGTTGATTATTTAGACTTATGTCTGGAGATGTTAAATAGATTTTAATTCTACATGTTCTTGCCTAACTATTAACTTAAACATTTTTGGTTTGAAACAAAGCATATAGTTATAAACATGAAATATGTTCATTTATGTACACACAAAAATTACGTACATAAATCATCTGAGTATAAATTATTTTGTTTGCATTTGGGGGCTAAATATAATTAATCACCTGGCTTAGAAAATTTTTCATTAAGCAGTTTTTAAAAAATAAAAAGTAAAAAATACTAGTGATATGTACACAAAGAGAGAAAGCATTCAAAATTAGCTATAAAGAACAGAAAACTTAGATTCACTTGGCATTATTTTTCCAAAATAGACATCAACATATCAATAGATTCTGAAGAAAATTAACAAACTGAAAAATAAAGGAGGGAAAGCTGAATGAAATAGTGGAAAGCTGATAAAGTAATGTGAGGATATAGTATGTGTGTGTGTGTATACCCATATGCTATGCTAATGTAAAGAAATGTTATTATTTTAAAACACAACTTTGCCTTAAGCTCATATGCCATAGCTATTATTCTGTAACTTTCCATCCACAGCCAGATGCCTTGAAATAGAAATATGAAAGATTGTGTCTGGATCCTCACTACCCATTTATTCACCTTTCAAAGCAGTATAATCTCATTTCTACCGCTACCCTTCCACTGAGGCCTCTGTCAACATGTTCACTATGACCTTCTTGTTGGTATAGTCAATCTTGCTTACCCTTTGTGTGGCATTTTAGACTTCTGATCACTTTTTGCTCTTGTAATTCTGATCTCTCAGTTTTCTTCCCAGGCCTCTGTCCTGGTTTTCCTATAAATGTTCTAGCCAGAATGCTGGTTCAAGTTCTCTTCCTTTGTTTTTCTTAAACCCTAGTGCACTTTGAGCTCAACGCTTTCTCCCATGGACTTTTCACGCCATATACAATCCCTGGGAAACATTTTGTCCTCACGTAGCTCCAGAAATCATTTACATTTTGATGATTCTTGAATCTACATCTCTAGCCTCAAAATTTTCTCACTGTGGGACTACTAACTGGATAGGAGTAGTATACAGAGTTAAGCAAATAAAATATTGAATGAGCTATTTAAAAACTAGCAAGAGCAATGAAGTTCTCTTTCTAGAGGAATTGCTGTTAATGTAAGACGAGAACTAGAATGATAGCTGATGTCTATAGGGATGCAGGCTTGAAGGAATATTACTTTGATGACAGGGAAGTATTGAGCATTTGAATATTTTGATGAAAACAGCTAGAGGGAGAGAAATATTGGAAATACAATAGACTGTGGATTACAGATGGAGCAGAATTCCTACAAAGGAAAGAAAGAATAGGAGCATAAAACACTGGTGGAAAAACTGGCCTTGGGCACAAAGAGAAACATCATTTCCTCAAAGAAAGAAGGGATTAAAATTATATAGAGCCTATGTTATAGACCAAGGAGTAGGCATGGATTTCTCATGCTCGACATTAGGCATCTTTTTATAATGTGATATTTCCTTCATTTAATTATGCCATATTTTGCTTCTCAGTAATGAATATAATAAATTTACACAATACTTTTCAGATGGTTGTTGTCAAAGTTATATAGAAAAGGGAAAACCTATAAATAGTAAAGATAATTATGAACAATGTAAGTCACAATTAAATGACTATTTTGGTAAAGAAAATGTAGGTTTTAGCTTCTATTTTTGAGGTAGCTTTTTTGCTCACCAAATAATTTTATATGCTATCATCCTATTTAGTATTACTCTCCATGAAGATAAAATAACAAAATCAACATCAATTTAATAAGTAATACATTTATTAAACACATACTTATTTGTAAAATATGACTTAAAATTGTTTTGTATTTTATACAAATAATGGTTAACTCTAATGGCTAACGGTCATTGGTCCTATAAAAGAAATTGAGAACTATACACACATTTCTGAATTGCAATAGAACTTTGAGTTCTAATTCAGCTGACTATACCATATGGACCCAGACTGAGTTATGTACATGTTTTAATAGTAATATTATATGAATATGGTGGTTGATATTTCATTTTAAAACACAGGAATGTCTTTTTATCTCTGTTGGAATTAGAATGGTGGAAGCTAGCTGATTCTTATGCACAGTAAAGTTTGAAAAACACTGATCAAGGGAATACTGATATTTTCTTCCAAAGATGATGGAAATTTCACAACGTTGATGTCTGGGGGTGAGGGAAGACATTTTAAATTAAAAACAATTATGGTTTAAAAACACATAGCACCTTAACCTACATATTCTACTGTCACTTGTCAACTGAATAAATTGAATGCTTTTAGAGAAGAAAACAAAAACATTACCATTGAGAACAAAACAAGAACATTACCATTGAGAACACATTGGAATGCAAGATTACATCATTATTTAATTAATCTAACTCAGTTGTCACCTCAACAGATAGATTGATGAGGTGTTCCCCCGAAGTCTTCATGAAAATTCACATAAACCTGTCCTGTAAAGTCATTATTTTCTCAGGAAGCTATATAAGAACCATGGCTATTGTATTAAAGAGTAATATAAATTGAAGCTGTCTTGTTTAGATTTCTAAAATACAGCAACAAAAATATGTAAGTTGAAAAATAAGCATACTTTTCAATAATGTAAGTGAATGAATTACACTGATTTGAAAACTAAAATTTATGTATTTCCTTCATTGTCCTCTGGGGGAAAATAATGTTTAAAAGTAGTGACATAGTCCAATCTTTTGAGCTCAAATTGTGCTAGCCAATATATTCTTAGAAAGGCTTGTGGTTTAAAATCACGTGGTGGAGTTTCCCAAGATGAGCTGCAGATCTCATGGACTGTCAGAAAGTGGAAGGTATGGAGTCTATCTCTTACCAATTGCTAATCATGCAATTTGAGCAAATGACTTACATGAAACTCAGTTTATCCTCTGTAAAGTTAAGATGATAATTCTTACCTTGTTGGTGTATTATTATCATTAGCAGTAACATATGGTCCCTGGAATATGGGTTGTCAATGTTATAATGGATCTGTTAAGAAAAAATTATACTATAAAACACATTCATATTTTTAAATTATTGTGAATGGACTTTTAGAAATGAAATCCATTATTTTATTTTCTCATTTTTACCTTCTTTTCTATTATGTATTTTGCTGTTACTTTTCTAAACAATTTATTTCTAGATACTTCTTCCCAGTCAGAGGCATCAGCATTCCCCTTTTACAGAGTGTCTTTATTCCCAAAATGATATTCTTTGCTTTAGATTCCATCTTTCCTATATGCTAGCTTCACTTTTCTTTCTATTTCTCACCTATTCCATTTTTCTCATAACCTTGGCCAACTGGAAATGGTGGTTGGCGTGCCATATTCAAAGTCATTCATTTGTTATGCTTTGTCTTCCCCCTTCCTTCTTTTGGGCAGGTGCTGTCTCTTCCTTTCTTAGAGTGACTTTCCTCTCTCAGAATTTGGTTGCATGAAAACTAATAGACACTATACTCTTCTGTATCCCAAATAGATTTTTTGTAATAGTCATCATCTTCTTTGATAGAATGATATACACTTATTTATGTCCTATCATTTTTACTATGCATAATCCAAATGGAATGTCAGTCTTAATTTAACCAGGAAGCAAAATTTTAATAATAACAATAAATATAACTTCATTTTCATAAGGTAATAATCACAGTCTACACTTTTTCATATTTACTATATACCAGCCACAATCTAAGCATTTAATTTTCAGTTGTGAAAAATAACAGTAAGTGACCCAGACATCCTTCCCCAGATCTACCACATCTCAGCCCCAAACCTTCAATAACACCATGCTCTAGGCACTTGTTACCAATGGTGCAGCGCTGGAGTGCAGGCCTTGACCTACCCTCCCTTTCAAAAATAAGCCTGTTTGCTCTATTTCAATGGTTCATCACACCACTGAACTTTTATTAATTTTGTGTATGAAACATTAAGTAGAAGCAATAGATTTGTTTTCAATTATGATATAGAAAAAAGGAAATCCAACCCAAGATTAATTAAATCCAAACCAGAAGAGGTTCACATTTGGCTGTTAACTTCGATTTTGTCGCAAGAGACAAAAGAGACTTGACCCTCATATTGTGCTTATTTTTTCAAATCAATATGCTCTGCTATTCCAAAGCAAACAGTAAGTCTCATCCTTAGGTTGTAAAATAGATTAGTTTTCTACTGGGGAAATAAGAAACATAAATAAATAAAACATGGGGTATATTCCTCTTTTTTGTTTTGTTTTTAATTCATAGACACTCTTAGTATATCTACTTAGAGCCTTGGAGCATGCTGTGATACATTTGTGAGCCTCAAAGAAGCAGACTAGAAAACACAGATGAAACCATACGTAAGAGCTTTCTCCATGAGGAGGAGAAAAACACAATTTTCGAAGTGTCAAAGCGGCTTAGCTGCTGTGGAAGTCTTTAATACAGAAAACAGAGCTCCAAGAATATGCTCTCTTTTTCTTTGAGAACTTACATAAGAGACTTTTACTTTCTTACTTTCTCTTGCACAAAAGATACTTTGAAGTATTTGTAGATAATCCCTAGAGATGTACTTTGGTTACTCTATGTGTAGGTAGTTTTCTGGAAATTTACATTAGTACATTAGTATAAATATCTAGCCTACAGCATATAGTTTACTACTTTGGTGATAGGTAAGTCAGTATGGCAGATTGTGAAATACTGATAATAGATGCTCAGAGAACTTATTAATTATCTACTGAGAAAAACTTCATTATTTAGTGGAAACAAGATCTACTACTATTTTGGGGAGAAAATAAAGTGAAAATAGAAGAATAATTTACCAGTAGAATTGGTCATCATTTGAGGTTTTTTTCAGAATGTGGCAGAATCTGCTTCTCCTGTGCATTCTGGTTTAAATGATGTTGGGTCTAATTTAGCAATGTGGGCTGAAATACAAATACATGCACACTAATTTATATGCAAATAATACATTTATATATAATATGTATTTGTGTATATAATAATAATATACAATTATAAATAATCCATACATATAGTATTTGGGTATGTATAATATACACTTCGAATCTTAGAATGCTCATTGGCAGTGAGTTGAAATTTCTGATTGCTTCTGTTGCTCCAGGTCATAAGCTTGCCAGATATTTTGAAGAATGTCTTAAAAATTATTTTGACAGCTAGAAACCTGCACACTGGGTAGTTGACCTATATTGGGATCAACTATTTTGAAAAGTAAGCAGGGTGGAAGAGGACATTTATGTAGGATCCTTCTGTGCTGGATCGGCCATCACTGTAGTGCTGGGGACATTGATTTCAGTTAACAACTGCCAGCCCCCAAAGAAATTGTCTCTGAAACTCTAAGTATCTCAGGTTTGTTACCTTTAAGGATTTAGCTTGTTTAATCACAACTTTTATAAACAGCCATAAAAGTGGAAATCACACCATTCTGCTATGGGTTTTACTTACTTGTGCTCCTTTATTAAAGACAGTATTTTAGCTAGTCCAGATGACTCGATAACAATAACTAATGAGGTTTTACATTCAAAACTTCATGAAAACCAAAAATAAATTCAAAATCCCAGATTTTAAGGATGGGATGGAGAACAAAAAAGTATGGTGTTCCATCCCCAAACTCGCAACCTGGTGGAGAGAGAGAGAAAAACATAGGCAATTTCCATACTGTATTGTAAATGGAAGGAAGATGTAAAAAGCAAGTCATTTGTGAAGATGGGGTTGAACAGGTAGTGTGATCTTGACAGAGAAAAGGAAGGTTCAGTAAAGAAAGGACAAGTAATTGTTTTTGTTCGTTGAGTAAAGTGGAAAAAGAGAAAGGATAAGAATTATAAATAAAAGGAAGAAAGGCACAAAGGCTTTCTAGAACTGAGCAAACTAGTGGCTTTGGAAGTTTCAGTATACTGTGCAACTAGTGTGATAGGAGGTGTGGGTGATTGGTGAAGAATGATGCCAGATGGGTAACCATAGAAAAGATCACGACATATGTCAACCTCAGGCAGAGGGCCATGAGGAAGATAAAAAGGGTTTTTAATTAGGTAATGTCATAATCAGTTTGGGATTCAGAAAAGTCATTCTTACTGTAGAGTGCAGAAATAATTAGAGAGGAATAGAAAGCTTAGAGTCGGGGATATTTTAGTAATTCAAACAGGATATGATAAAGGTATTAGCTGAAATAATGATAGATGGACAAAAGTAAGTAGATTGTAAGCTATTAAAACCATTGAAGATAGGATTTGGTGATTTCTTGGCAATGGCTGCTATGAGAGAAGGAGAGATAAAGGGGAACACAGGATTGTGGTTTAGGAAACAGGGTGGATTATAATGGTGCCTCTCACTAAAACATGCAGTCCTAAGAGGAGATGTTCAGAAGAGATGGGATGGATAATTAGTTCAAATTGTAATTTTGGAGTTTGAGATGGCAATGGCTCATTCAAGGGGACATACCAGGAGCCTGTGCATATAATTGTGTATACACTGATGTAAAATTCTGCTGAGAGAGCCAGGCTGGATTTTTTTTTTCTTGTGTCACTCTCTAAAACAGGAACAAAATTGAACCCAAAGTTTCAAATTTTCTCATTAGTTAGGATTAGGTCAATGACCATATCCAGGTAAGAAGAAACTCATAGCATTTAATCTGATTTATATTCTTTCATATTTGTGCTTTTCTTCCCAATATGAGTTTGTGGGAGTATGTTGCTTTATTTTCCCAAGGCCTATGCTCATATGCTTGTTATAAGTTCATTACAGTATAGGTATAGATTCTTTCAACTCTATTGCATATTGCTTCCTTTAAATGTATTTTTCAAAAATCTGTTTGTTAAATAATCAACACTCAATAAACAGGAATAATGTTTCTCTAGTTGCTACTATCTAGTTGCTACTATTAGTCTCTCTAATCTTGGAGACTTTGTCCTGAATATCTTACAAATATGCTTATTGGATCATTGTTTTTGCATGTAATTGGCCCTTTTTTAAATCTCATTAATCTTTAGCGGAAAGAATAACCTCTTTTTGGGAATCTCAACTTGAAACAAATCACCAGATTCAAAAATCACGAACATTATAAAGCCTTTCAGTATATTCTCTGTAAACTATAGCTCAGGAACTTAAAATTAATCAATTTACCTTTAATATCATGTTGGCAGCATTTTTATGTCAGTGACTGCAAATTAGGATAGTGGAAAGGTTAAGGGACTGAGGAGCCCCAGTGTTGAGCGATGACTCTCACTTACCGTTGCACTTCACCTAAGCTTTAATTTGACAACTTTACCTCCTAAAGGTTTGTATTCTCATCTAAATAATAGGGAAGTGAACCTTTCACTTTCCAACCTAGTAAGAATGTTGTAGAGATTAAAATCAAAGGAGATTATGTTTATGAAAGCATTTTGTAATCTTCAGCTACCTTATAAATATAAAGAAGTGTTATTACAGTGTTGGCTTTGCTCTGGCTTTTGAGGACTTAAGATTCATTAGGTCAGTCTGGTTAATGTGGTTGCCTCCATTATGTCGCTATTAAATCACATTGACTGATAGTAATGAGATTTATTTTTAAAAACTTCTTCTTTCCCACTCTGCCTACCATTTTCTCTATCTCAAGTAACCAATTAAGATTTGAGCTATTTTTCTTTTTCCATTGAGTTCCTATCTTTGGGCCGATAGAATTCTGGTTAGAGAGCAGCCCTTTGCTCCTGCATTGGAATATGTGAGAGCTATTGAGGTTTCAGAAAGAGGTGTCAACTAAATATTTTCAGAAGGCTGAACTAATACGGTAAAGATTCTGGAGAATTTTGCTTATTTTTAAACTAATTTTTTAAATATATGTTTTTTCAGTATTGATTCCCAGTGCTATAGAATCAATTTACTAAGGACATGAAAACAATGAAGCTAGTAAGATATATACACTAGATTTAGAAAATAAATCGCTACCGGCTTGTAAGCAAAATGATGATGATATGTTTTTGACACATAAATATAAAGTGATTCAAGGTATTTAACTTTAAATATTCTCCATGGGTAAACACTCATTTTCACATGTAATAGTTTCTATTATCTTCTAATTGCTAAAACACCACGCTGTTCCTAAGAAGGCACAGGGCAAACAGAAATCCTGGCATGCCTCTAATTGCAAAGTTGTTTCCTCAAACACACACTTCCTTTGTAATTATTCTTTCCTTGCTCATTTCTACAGGTATTGTGCTGTACAATATATCATGTGAAAGGTCTAGTCGTTACCTTGATGCATGAGATTCATTTTACTGGTTAGAAAGGCATGGCTGTTATAGCAGTTTAATCAAATACATAATTTAGGCAAGTATGTAAGAACATTTGTTCTACACGTTAATGTCCTCCTATGATGCTGCTTCTATGTATTTTAGCTAATAAAACGGCCAAAAAGGAGCAGACAAGGCAGGCTGCTTGATTAGAGGGATAAAATGAAATGGGAAGTACAAAGCCAAGTTTATATTTTTTATATCACTAAAATGAATATCAGAACTTGTAGCATATAAAAGGTCTAGAGATTATAGAACATATAGAAAGCAGAATTGAAGGGAATCAAGGATTTTTATTCTAGTTCAAATTCTACCCTAATCCAGGTAGATAAACTTCTGTATGCCGACAGCCTGAATTTCCTCAATTCAAAGTGAAGGATTTAGGGGGTGGCCCAGTGGCACAGCAGTTAAGTGCACACGTTCTGCTTTGGTGGCCTGGGGTTTGCTGGTTAGGATCCCAGGTGTGACCGTGGCACTGCTTGGCAAGCCATGCTGTGGTAGGGATCACGCATATAAAGTGGAGGAAGATGGGCATAGATGTTAGCTCAGGGCTAGTCTTCCTCAGCAAAAAGAGGAGGATTGGCAGCAGGTGTTAGCTCAGGGCTAATCTTCCTCAAAAATAACAACAAAAAAATGGATTTAGATGGCCGTATCTCAAAAGTCATTCAGTTTTAAAAATTGCATATATATGTATGCATACATGTGTATATATGCGCATATAGTTTATATGTACACTAATATATATTTTATATGGTTTTATATATAAAATTATAAGATATATATCATTTCTAAGGCTACTGACTTAGAACTTCCTAATATTTGCTGGTACAGATTGTGTGTTACATGCAAACATATACGATAAAAATTAATCCTATGATTATTCTTGAAAAGTACCACAATTGCTCTTTCTTTCCTTCCTCGAATCTTGGCATTCACCTACCAAAAAGACTTCAAAACAACATGTCAAGTGGGTATTATTAGTATCTAAACATGATACACTAACATGATGTAGTTGAATATTATATCATGCTGTATTATATTTAAGTATACAATCATTATCATTTTATAGTCATTTAAAAAATCTGAGGCTGGGTGAGGTAACTGATGCACCTTGGGTACCCCTCTAACTACTGACTGCGTAAGAACAAGAACAATGGCAGCTACCTAAGTCTCAGTCACAGTATCTCACCACTGCAACATATATCCTACTTTCTTTACTTATTTCGTACTAGTAATGAAAATCTAATGATGTTGATTATAACAAACTTATGGGCTGTACTAAGCCCCTGTTGTAAATGATGAATTGCCATCCTGCCTCTTGGTCTTCTCATGGCTGTGTGAGAGTTATTTCTATTCAGATAATGCCATTTATGACTGAGGCTGCTCTGAAGTCTTTCGTTGGCAATATCTTGGCGCAGGTCATAGAGCCTATGTTTATACCCTGGTTACATGCATGTTGTAGTTCCTACAGGGATTGTGGTTTCCTGAAAAATCTATTTCTGGAGCATACTGGAATGACTACAAACTGAATGAATCCCTTCATTATCTGTTCAGCCCATCACTATATGTTGAGCTGCTCAAAAAAGGAAAGTGCCTCCCTAGGGATTTCATTGAATAATTAATTCTCTGGAGTAGATTCCTAGGGTGCAAAAGCTTGCTTTATTACCTAGTAGTTGTGTGATGCTACTGATGTTATTTAAACTCCTCAAGGCTTCATTTGCTCACATATAAAGTGAATACACTCTATATCAGCTTTCTAACATTTCCACAACAAATTGCCACAAACTGGGTGGCTTAAAAGCATTCACTCACAGTTCTAGAAGCCATAAGTCTGAAATCTAGGTGTCAGCAAGGTTGGTTCCTTCTGGAAGCTTTGAGAGAGAATGTGTTCCATGCTTCTCTCACTGCCCTTGGCAGTAGATCCACTTCTCTCAGCATCCTTGTAGTCATTTCTCCTTTATTTGAAGGTTAGCACTTTCAGCTGAGTAAATTTCTCAGCCCACTTCCTACATGAAGAATTCTTTCTCTTCTAAGGACACTCTCATTGGATTTAGGGCCTAGCCTAACTGGATGATCTCACCTTGAGATCCTTGCTTTAATTAGATGTGTAAAGACTCTTTTTCCAAATAATGTCACTCTCACATATTCTGAGGGATAAGACTTGGACATATCTTTTGGGAGTTCACTCTATTATTAATTATGTGTGTGATAGTTTGAAAATTGAATGAGATACAGCATTTGGCATGCAATATACCTCAATAGATGGTATCTATAATTAGTGTGTATCATTCCTTGAGTTTAAGGCTGTCGTCTTCCCACCATAGCTGTCAAAAGAACATAACAACAAAAATATTATGAAACTACTATAAAATATAATTAACTTGTGTTATATAACAAAATACATGCTGTAAAACATAAATACCGAATTCAGAGAAGGAAGACATCAGCGATAGATGACTATTTTTCAGTGAGTAAAGATCCTGATAGAAATAAAGAGTAGGTCCTGTGTGTTTTAGCGAATGGGGAAAAATGTTGTGATTGAGGTGGGGAGCTCTAAGTTTTAGGTCTTAGATGGCAATTATAGACAAGATTATAATTCAAATTGTGGCTGTGCTACTGAGTGGATTTCATATGCAGAAGAAAAGTTCCAGCACTGTCCAGAAAAATGAGAAAAAGTGAAAACAGTTGTCTGACAAGTTGTCTACGTAACAGTTTAATTTGCCAAATCTCTTAGTTATGATTAAGCTTGGCTAGAAATAACAAGGATCACAAATAACAATAGCTTTACAAAATAGAAATTTCTTTCTTTCATGGAGGAATTCAGACGTGTGGAAATTAAGGACAATAAGATCCTCTGGTCCACAAACCACAAAACTTGTTACTTTTATCATGTTGCACCTTATATAGCCACAAATCCCAAGGTCAACTCACTTCAAATTGACCAATCCACAACAGCCATCTCATCTGTGTTCCAGTCATCAGGAAGGAGCAGGTCAAAAAAGAAGAGACAAAAGTGGCATACTAACCATCATTTAATGAATGTTTCTGGAAGATGCATATACCTCCTCTTACTTCCCATTGGCTAGAACTTTTTTGCAGAGCTACGCCTAACAACAAGACCAAAAGAATGCTACTTGCACAGCAAAATATCTGACAGTCTAATGATATCAAAGAAGTGAAGAAAATAGATTATTTCTGCCAAAACCTGTCTGTTTAGAAAGTTAACTACTTGAACATACCATTCAGTTTTCTGTTGTATACATTCAGCCTCTCTCCAAGGGTGAAAAAATTCCTAAAGTCCCAACAGGTTACCTCATTCAGCTCAGTCTCCAAGATCTCTTTATGACATACAGACCCCTTTATCAGATCCAGATATAGCTCTTCGTTGTACTGTGACCTCTGTAAACAATAACCTCTAGTGATTTTCAAAAACATATAATAAAAAACAGCAACAGCAAACTGAATTTAACTTGCCAGGCAAAGAGACTCACCAGTGCAGGAAATTCAGAGTGCTTCATGAAGGGGGCAAATTTGAGCTTTCTCACTGCTAGGAAGGGTGGAAAGTGTGTTATCTTATTTCTTCTTCTTATACTAGTGAGATTGACAATGTGTTCTCTGGTTAAGAAGGAAGAAGTCTAGGAGTCTGCATACAAATGATTAAAACAAGAGCCATCGTTCAGTGGTCAGGCCAGTGAGGTTCTAGCCTAGTGGAGTCATTCAAGATGATTGTATTAATAGCTTTTGTTCATTGTAATGGTTTGTGATAAAACACAGCAGTCAGTTTTCCCATTTTCTGTTCAAGCACTGCTCTAGGTAGAAACATTTCCTTTACACCTGTAAATCGAAATTCAGGTGATGTGTCCCTAATACTTGCAGTATACAATTGTATTGAGGTAATGAGTAGTCCATTTCAAAATGCACCTTCAGAAAAAGGAAGAATGGAAACCACAAGGCAGTCATTAGTCCGGGCAGGACTTGAAGGCTCCTTGCACTGGCTCTGCAGTTAATTTCTGGTAGACCATCTGTTAGTGGCTGGATTTGCTCTCTGGCAGGAGTTACCGTTTTCATTGTCCTCTCTGGCCTCTGGATCCCTCTTTCTGGAAGGTTTATTTTTATCCATTATACTCTCTGTCCACATGTGAAGTTGGCAATGAAACAGATGTCCTTTTCAGAGGCCGAATGACTTTAAAATGACAATTATATTGATGTAGATTTGTTGGCCTGGGGATTGTGTTGAGGAGTGGCAGGCTATGCTTGCAATATTTTGGGGATTTTTGCAATATGATTCTCAGAAATAAACCTTAGAACATTTCTTACACATTTGCTCTTTGTCATATCCATTTGAATATATATATTAAGTCTGAAACTGAAGAGTTTGATATGTTACGCTACTTGTACAGATAGCTAGCTAGCTAGCTAGATATAGATTGGAAGATGGATACAGATTACAGATATAGACTGATAGATACACACACACACACACACACACACACACACACACACACAAATATACTAGCAGAAATACCGCATACCGTTCAGAGACAAAAAAAAATATATCTTTTTATTTACTCCCAGAACATCTACTACTGTTGCTGTTTACCATCCCCAGCCCCTCATGGGGCTATGTAAAACAAGCCAATGTCCCATGAGCATAGAGAATCGTCTGCACCGTAGGAGAGGAACTCTAAAGTTATGAATCTTGAACCTTATATAGGTTCTGACGCCTCTCCTCCTCCCATCTGGAGTTAAGAGAAAGAACTTATCTTTATTCTGGAATGTAAACAGATCTTCTCTTGGGGAGGAGGAAAAATTCCATAACAAAGAATGTAAACCTTGGCTCCTGGAGAGATAAGAAAGGCTTTATTATCCTTTGAACAGGAAGAGATGTCTCTGGTGAAAGGAGAAAAAAAAAGGCTTCATATATCTACTACCTTTAGGATGCAAAGAGCAGATGGTACTGGGAGAAAAGAGAAGTCATTCTCTATTATTATAACACACAAATTTAAGTTGTTTAGGAGATCTAGCCCAAGCAGAAATACCAAAAAATCCAGAGGATTGCCTTGCAACACCACCAATCATCTTACTAGATGAAATCTTTAAGTCTAAACACTTATATGGTTTGGGTTCCATTCACAATGACATCTCTCCTAATTTTGTGGTTGATAACTAGAAATTATTTTAAAAGGGAGAGTTGGTTTGAGGTAGGAATCCAAATCAGATATTTTACCCAGGCTGATTTCCACTGTTTGGTTAAGAACTCATAATGGAAGGTGCTGGAAAAAGACCTGAGGCCCAAACTTATCTTCTGCTGAGGCTTCATCTTGAGATCCAGTGCCTAGAACTGCTTTGTTGTGACATACAGCAGCAGTTGACCTTTCAACCCAGAGATGTACCATATTACTGGTCTGCTGTTAATAATTGTATGCTGCCTTCAGAGAAGGCCTTCCTCAATATAACTGTATTCTTCTTCATTTCTCTGAGCATGTGTTCCTCTATATGCTAAGTTATTCTCTTTCTTACCAGACTTTCCTAATAGTGGCATGAGCAGTTAATACACAATTTATTTTGATTTTCTCTGTATTAGTTTTCTAGGATTGCCATAAAGTGGTGTCATAGCTTGAGTGGCTTAAATAACAAAAATTTATTCTCTCACAATTCTGGATGCTAGAAGTCTAAGCTCAAGGTGTCAGCATGATTGCTTTGTTCTGAGGCCTCTCTCTTTGTCTTATAGATGACTATCTTCTCTATATCTTCACGTGGTCATCCCTCTGTTTGTGTCTGTTTCGTAATTTCCTCTTAGAAGAGCACTCATCCTTTTGGATTAGAGACTACACTAATAACCTCATTTTAAATTAATTACCTCTTTAAGGACTTTGTCTCCAAATGCAGTCACATTATGAGGTACTGGGGTTAGTACTTTAACACAGGAGTTTGGGAGAAACATATTTCAGCCCATAGCAATTTCTTATAACATCTTTTTATCATTCAAATTCACCAGTACCTGATCTGGCTTAAGAGGGAAAACAGGAAATTTTTACCATATTTTGTTATTACATTATAAGTCCACAGTGTGAGTCCTTGCCATCTGCTGCTGGACAACTTCCATTAAACCAATGACACATGTTCTGTTACTTCCAGCAACTCACTTCCAAATTATTAAAAGTCTGTGTCACTTGGGATTTAACAAGAACCACACCTAGCGGCAGGGAGCTGAGAGAATGTTGCCTTTCTTCTAGGTGACCAAATGCCAACTGAAGAAGAGTAGGATGAATATTGAGTGTTGGGAGGCAACCAGAGGAGTCTGACACACTCAAGTTTATATATATATAGCAGAAGAGAGAAAAGCAACGATTATTCTTTTTAAGCCATGTTGACCCAGAAATAATTTAAGGCAATTAAGAGAGAAAATATGAAATCATTCAAGAAGACAAACGCTACTGGAGATATTTTAGAATATGTGGCAGACAGTGAGAGTGACTGGAGAAACTTTTGATTCAACCAGATTTCCATAGTCCTCATTACCTTCTAATGCTGATCTCTCGAGCATATCTCTATGCCCTCATTTTCTCTTTGTGCACCAGAAACATTGAACAGAAAAATGACTTTTTAAAATAGGGGGCCAGCCTTGGGGCCCAGTGGTCAAGTTCACACACTTGGCTTCAGTGGCCCAGGGTTACACCGGGTTCACACAGACCTAGCACTGCTCATCAAGCCATGCTGAGGCAGCATCCCACATAACAGAAACAGAAGGACCTATAACTAGAATATACAACTATGTATTTGGAGAGAAGAAGAAAAAAAAGGATTGGCAACAGATGTTAGATCAAGGCCACTCTTTTAAAAAAAAACAATATTGATATGATTTCAGTGATATTTCAATACAAATCCTTTGTGGAATATTTCAATATAATTTTTTGTAACGAGAAACAGCAGTAAAAATTTCAGTTTAAAGAAATCTTACAAAGTATATAAGCCAATCATTGTCAATACAAAGCAATCTCAACTTCTGTGAAGATGATTCCAGGAGGAAGAAAAGGAGTAAGTCTAAGATAGGAGGTGAGGGATGGGATTAAGGATGAGAAGGAAGTTAGGCACTATCTGGAAGACAAACCACATTGCCTCTTCCTTCTTGGTCTCCTTCACTGGCTCATTCTCCTCCAATAGTGTGTGAAATGCTGGAGAATTCGAGGGCAAGACTTATCCCTCTCTTCTCATTTATTTTCATCATTTTTAACAAGTTACCTCACACAGTCCACATCTTTAAATATCATCTGTGTGTCAATGTCCACTACATTTATTTCTCCAGGATTGGTATCTCCACTGATCTTTAGACCCATGTATCAAACTGCCTACATGACATTCGTACTTAAATGTTAGGGGCATCTGATATTTAATATGCCCCAAATAAAAATATTGATTCTCAGCTCCAGATAACAAAATATTCTATCCCAGTTATGTCTGTCCAGGCACTCCGAGAGGCAGAACCCAATATGAAATTAAATGTGCAAGGATTTTATTGGAGAGTATTAGCTTCCTGTGGCTGCCATAACAGATTACCACAAACTTGGTGGTTTAAAACAAAAGCAATTTATTCTCTAGCAATATTGGAGGGCAGAAATCCAAAATCAATGTGTTGGCAGGGCCTCAGTGCCTCCAGACACTTAGGAGAAATTTCATTCCTTGCCTCTTCCAGCTTCTGGGGCCCGTTGACAGCCCTTGGCTTCCTCAGAATATGGTCACATCACTGCAATCTCTGTCTCGATGGTCGCATTGCATCCTCCTCTGTTTCTCTTCCATGTGGCTCAAAGATTCCTCTGCCTTTCCCTTACAATGACATTTTTTTTTGGATTTAGGGCCTACCCAGGTAATCCAGGATTATATCTTCATCTCAGAATCCTTAATTTAATTATATCTACTAAAACCATTTTTTCAAATAAATTAACATTCACAGTTTCCAGGGTTTAAGATGTGGAAATATCTTTATGGGAGCCACCATTTAACCCACTACAGTGTACCCGCTAGCCCTCAAATTCATATGCATCCCGTGTGCAAAATATATCCAACACACCCCCAAATTTCCAGAAGTTTCAACCCATTACAACATAATATAATATAACATAATATAATGATAATAATAATGATGATGTAATTATCTATAATATAATAATTATCCGTATATCATGATCTTAAAGATCAAAATTTCATCATCTAACTCAAATCAGATGTGGTTGAGACTCTGGGTATGATCCATCTTGAGGCAAAATTGCTCTTCATTTATGGACCTGTCCAACTAGAAAACAAGTTATGGGCTTCCAAAATACAATGATGGCACTAGTGCTGTTAGGATAGACATTCCAATTCCAAAAGGGGGAAATTGTAAGTAATAAAAAGGTCACAAATCCCAAGCAAATTTAAAATCTAGAAAGACAACTTTTATTAGATTTCAAGGCCTGAGCGTAATAATTTGACGCATAGCTCCACTGTCTGGGCATGTGTCTCCATCTTTTGGGCCTGAGGCTCTTCCTCTCTCTGCCTCAGAGTTATTTTTCCTTTTCCTTGAAGGATTACACATATTTGTCACTGAGTAGCTCTATATTCCTGTTGCTTGCCTGTAGAATTTTGGAAAGCTAACAACTTTCTGTCATATTCTTCTATGCTTTTCTTTCCAGTCCAAGCTGGCAATATTCCTGCTGATATAACATGCTCAACAATCTTGTGGGTCTCCTGTGTATGTCACAGTAATCCAGACCATTTGACAAGAGGGTCCTCCACAGATCTTTCCTGGATAAACTCATCTCTATTCTTGGCTTTTGCTAAAACCTTTGAATTGATCCATAATTCATAAACCTTTGATGTAAGGCACACTCTCGGACCTCTGTCCAGAGCACACATTCCCATTGTCGAATTTCCTAATTTTAACATTCTTTGTAATTTGAACAGGCTGAGAACCTCTCAAATCACCAATTGCTGGTTGCTTTTTCCTTAAGAGTTCCTTTCTCAATTTCCCTTTTTCCTCTCACATTTCCTATAGGCAGCAAAAAAATCAGGGTGCACCTTCAAGATTCTGTTTGCAAATTGCCTCAACTAAATATGCAAGTTCATCACTTAAAAGTTCTACTTTCCATGCAACAGGAGAACATAATTCAGCCAAGTTTCTAGACACTGTATAACAAGGATTGTCTTTTTTTCTATTTTCTAATTACCTGTTGCTCATTTCCTCCTGAGCCCCCTCTAGCAGTACATTTAACACTCATGTGCCCACCAATATTCTATTTATGACAATATATTTCTTCTCTAAGGCTTTAGACCATTTCTCTACCATGCTCCTTAGTTCCATCTAAGCCTTTGCCAGAATTGACTTTGGCATCCATATGTCTAGCTACAATCTCTTCAAAAGCAATCCAGGTATTTCCTATCATACTTCTGCAAATTCTTCCAGCCTTTAACCATTACCCATGTCCAAAACCACATCCACAGTTTTAGGTACTTGTTACAGCAGTACCCCACTTCCAGGTACCAAAAATCTTCTTTAGTTTCCTATGAATACTATAACAAGCTACCATAACAAATCAGTGGCTTCAAACAAGAGAAATTAATTTTATCATAGTTTTGGAGGCCAGAGGTCTTAAAACAATGTATCAACAGTGCCTCATTCTTTCTAGAAGCCTAGTAGAGATTTTGTATTTTGACTCTTCCAATTTCTGTTGGTCATCAGCATTTATGGATTCTTTGGCTTATGGCCACATCACTCGAATCTCTGCCTTTTTTGGTAACATTGCTTCTTCCTCTTCTCTAGGTCTGTCTCATATGCCCTCTGACTTTCCGTTATAAGGATACTTGTCATTGGATTTAGGATTCACTGAGATAATCTAAGATAATCTCTTTATTTTAAGATTCTTAACTTTGTTAAATCTACAAAGACCTTTTTTCCTAATAAGGTAATATTCACAGATTGCAGGGGTTAGGATGTGGAGCTATCATGTTGAGGGCCATCATTCAACCTGCTACCTATAGGAAATACCCATGTAAGAGAGATAGGCAGCCTGCAGGTGGTCACAAAAGAAATCTGAACACAACAAAGATCTCTCCCTAATCATGGAGAGTGGTTGAGAGGTTAGCGTGGAAGTGTTACAACTGCAGAGCAGTATATGGAAGGTTTTCCCAAGCAATCTCTCTGCCACACTCAATCTATCTCTGTAAAATTGTTGTCCAGGCTCATATCAGCATCACCTCTCATCTAGATTACTGCATTTAACTCTAATTGAGACAGAGTGAGTTTTAGTGTCTTGTCTGTTACAAAGCCAATAATGGTGCAAAAGCAGCTGAGAGAGAGATTCAGGGATCAAACAGATGGAGATCAAGTGTCAGCTTTGTGAATTACTGATAAAAGATGGAAGGATGGAGTGTAAGTGTAATACATGGGTTCCTAATAGTCACATTAAAGTAAAATTAACCAACACAACTTCAAGCTTCTCAGCAGACCATAGGCACCCTCTGTTCAGGCAGGCTGATTAGAAGAGAAGAGAACCCAGAAAAGACTTCGTCATTCATGTCCAGGTTTTTCCCCAAAACACCAGTCAGTAAGTCTCCCTTACTATTCTAGACCAGACTGAATGAGGGAGTAGAAAAAGAGGCCTAAACTGTTACCCAAATAAATGTCCCTTCACATGGAAGCCTGAGGCGTGAGGAACAAGTGTTTCCATCCAACATTCTCCGCAAGCATGTTCAATCCCTCACCTTTTTGGTAGCTTTCATTGTTGCCCCTTGCCGAATCTCAAGTTCTATGATTAAATTCCTTTGTTTTAGTCACCATAGCATTATTTGTATGTAAAAAAGAAGAGCTTTCTGCTTAATAAAAACTGATTCTGTTTTCAATTTTAAAGTCTATATATTGTGGACACATCTGCTTTCTTAGTTTTCCTGCTATGGTTAGTCTTATTTGGTTGGTTTATATTAACCACTATATTTATGGGGTAAATGCTTGAGTCTTTATATGATTTCTTATTTTCAGATCTGAACTGCACAGGGAAACCTCATAACATTTTTTTTTACACAATTTCATCCATAATAAATAAACATTTTATATTGATCGTTCAGGAGGGACACTGATTCCACTTGTAATGGATTTTATGTAATATGTTTACCATTTTACCATATAGTTATAAAATATGTAATCTGTGGGCATAAAAATGAATCACCATGAAAGAGAAATTCTCCTATTATTGATGTGGGATAAGAGAAGGAGTAAGAGACAGGGAACTTTGTTGCATATAAGCCTTGAAATAATTCAAATAAAACTGCTGAACCCAAATTTTGATGAGGTTTTTGAGATCTATCTACACTCAAGAGGCTGGTATTCAATATATATTTGTTGAATAAATGAATTACTAGTGATTGCTAAATTACTTGGAATTGTTTAATTTTTTCTATTTTATTTTACATTAGGATTTTGAACAATAAGTCCCTACTACTTGGAATGACTTTCCCAGAATCTTCCTATTTATCCTTCAGGTCTCATTTTGAATGTCCTCTCATGTGGTAAACATCCCTGACAATACCCGGATGTTTCTTGTAGAACATTCTGCACATGGCACTGTCATAGAAAAAGATGTAGCCCTCTGTTCCCATCACTAGTACAGAGTGACATCACTGTTCCTTACTCTGTCATAGAGTTGCAACCCTCTATTACTACTCTATCAGGGAATGTATCAACATCCCAACCAAACAAGGTCTAATCCAACTCTGCCTCTTTAATAGCTAGACTTTTTTTCCGCATTAACATTTGAGTCATGTTTTTAAGGTCAAGATATTAAGGCTGCTATTTTTAAGTTCCCATAGTCTTTGGGCATAACTTATATTTATGATTGTAGAGTAAAAAGTACTATGCTGGAATGATTTATATATAGCCTCATATGATGCTTTTCATGCAAGTAAGGTTTGCCCTTGTGTTCTTGGCCACGATTCTGTCTTTCCCACTGTTAATATAGCAACTGTCGAAACAGCTGCTGCCCTAAACCTAGAGGATGCCATTTTTTTTAACAAGTTAAAAAATTACATACACATATATATATAAAACTACATGAATATATAATATGAATATAATAGTTATCTATATGAATATATATGTGTATATATATATGTGTGTATATATATGTACCAGGGCTTTTGGAATTTGCAAGGTAAGATGTTACACAGATTTGCTTTAAATGGAAGATGTCTATAATAAAAATATTTTAAGAATTATCAGTATAGGTAGATATAGATTAATTTTATTTCAATTCTTTAAAATTTCTATGGAAGGAACTCAAGTAATTTTAGAATACTCTCACAGAGAAAAGTTGTGATCATTTGAAATAAACTGAATTATTATTATAGGCCTAGTTTTATAGTTACTTGCTATCTAAATAAAAAGGATTGGGTGTTACAGGTTTTAATTTGCCTAATTTTGTTATTGCAAATTCAAAAATGTTAAGCCACATTTCATCTGCTAAGAAGTGCTTTTTAAAGGATAAAGAACAATAAATCCAACTGATAAGATTTCTTTTTAGGTTTCTATTTTTGAGTCCAATAGTCGGTATTAAAAAATATTTGCTGAATTTAATTGTAGGCAGGTCTAGAGTTTTGACAAATGTATCATACTGCCAAAATACCCATTTTCTCTGATAATAAGTTTTCCATAATTTTTCCGTGGCTTCTAGGCCAGCATATTAAGAGGTATATGCAGAAAAAGCCTAAATGGTGTATGTCTGCAAGGATCCTAGAATACCTATGAATCTATACCAATACCAATACCTATATCTATCTGTATTTTTATATGTTTACATATATGTAATATAGTATATAAAAACATATATAGGGAAGTGAGAGATAAGAGATCGTCTCCATGCAATGTTGATTATTTATTGCCTTTACTACTCATTTTTTAATCTCAAAAGCAAGTCTAACTACATTATTTATCAAATCATATAAATTATGGTATTATGTATTTCTTAAACTTTATTTCTGTAAAGGAATAGAATTTAAGTCTGTGTCCTCCTCACCTACATTTTATTTGCATACCAAGCAGTGCATTTATAGTCTTGCCTTGATATTTCGAGGAAAACTCACTTTCACTTGAATGAGAATATTGTTCATTCTTTTATAAAACTGAAATTATGAAGCCTACTTATTCTTCAAACCAAAATTAGATCCTCAGTATGACCATACATGGATTTCAACTTCCTAAGAATTGTACGTGTAAATAAAATATACACATCTGTGGTTCTTGGCAGTATGTAAGCTATTTTATGTCAGCTTATTCTTATCCATTTAGGTCTTTTTTTCTTACTTGAAAAGTAAGATAAAATTAAGAAAGGGTGATATTGTTAAGGTCATATTAATCTATAATAAATTAGCTTTTAATGTGCCAAATAGTAAGTCCACCCAAAAGCTCATCACTTTTCATTTTATGTATTCAAGTAAATGAGTCTGGGAGACTGATAGCCACCTAGGAGGACATCACTCTTGAAAGCCCAAATGTAACATAAAGGAAATGGACATTAGTTGGAGCTTACAGTAATCTCAGAGGATCTTTATAGGTATCAGCTTAGTCATAAATTGACAAAGAACCTTGTTTGCCCTCGGCTGTCAAGAAGCATAAGAAAAGATGTTTAAATGCTTTAAAAAAACTTTAATGGAAGGCCATTTGTTTAAACTCCAGCTGTGGTACTTTGCTTGTATTATTTCCTTTTCTTGGAAGCATTACAAAAAATAAATATAAGCCCTCCAGTTATAGATTTTCATAGCTACTCAATGCTTCTTCTGTAATCCCCAAAATTGATCAAACTACATTTAAGAGTTATCAAAAGAGTTATATTTAAGTTAACATTTAGAGCTCTTCACAAAAGCATTTCACATTGAAGTGATGATATTCTGTGTATATTTAAATCTACTATAATTTTAAGAACTTTTTTAATTGATTCTATTTTTTAAATAAGATTACTGTACGTAATGTGTCATAAAATTGTATTTTGTTGTGATGCTTTAAATCGAGATTTATGAAAAAGATCTGATATCAAAAAATAATATAGGCATTATAAATCCCTTTTTCCTTGTCTTGGAATTTGTAATTTTGATTAATATCCTTCTCAGATCTTAACATGAAATATTTTTTTAATCTTTATAATCTCAGCAAATTTTGTTTATATGTTGGTCTTTATTTTTTATCTCAAATGAATTGTCATATGATCTGTAACTATTTAAACACCTCTTAAAATAACATGCTTTTTTAAAAATAAAAAACCTTATTATAAATTAATAACATTTCACTTTCTGATCTCTTTACCTATATTTCCTTTACATGTGAAAGAGTACTTTTCTATTGTATATATTTTCATACTATAGGGTATGAAGTAAAACTCACATGGATGGAGAATACTCATTTTTGAAACCAAATCCAGGCCTCCTATGTGTTCTGGAAGTCTAATCCCACAGTGACTTCAACTTCCCAATATCCCGGTAGCAGTGACTCTCTTTAGACGCATGTAGCTC
Organism: Equus przewalskii; assembly: GCF_037783145.1. Classification (NCBI taxonomy): domain Eukaryota; kingdom Metazoa; phylum Chordata; class Mammalia; order Perissodactyla; family Equidae; genus Equus; species Equus przewalskii. The sequence continues at coordinate 39,357,878 of NC_091850.1, forward strand.
TTAGTAGAGCCCAATTATTGTTTTTTTACTGGAATTACTGCAGTACGGAAGAATATCATCTTGACCGGTCTTACTTATTTCTCCAAATGGAGGAATTAGGAAAGGGTACTTAGTACTTATAGGATTGGTTTTAGAGCCGGGACTGGGTGATTTTAACACTGATGTTGTAACACCAACAATTTGTTGCATTAGACAGAGGTTATCACGCAATGGCTTTGGATTTCTGGGCAAGAGATGAGGTTAGTTTTTGAAGTGAATATTGTGGAACAAGTTGCTAGTCTTGTAAGCTGTTTAACTGGTTCATGTCATATATTATAGAAGGCAGTGGTTCTTAGAGCAAATTACTTAGGTTTATGTTGGTGTCAATTAGCAGCCCCTCCCCCCAAACTTTTACCATTCTTTAGTTCTAAGCTTAAAGATATAACATTGTAATGAGACCTGATTGGTGTAGATCTCCACCACTGTATAATGTATGTATAATATATAGAATGATCATGTGATAAGTTTTTGAAGGTAGTTGTTTCAATACGTTTGTCAGGGTTTTTTATTCTCTTTGCTGGAAGGTAATTTGTTGGATCATTTGATCAGTAGCAGTTGCACAAAACGTTGAATTCTCTTAAAGTCACTCATTTGAGCACTGCAACACTGCACATACCAAGCGAAGGATTATGATCAGAACTGTAGTTCACTTCTAAGGAAGGAGCAAAGAGAGCTCAAATTAGAGAACAAGAACGTATCCCATCCACTGGTCCAAAGAACCATAGAAGTCCTTTTGGGTGTATTAGCCAAATTATCTAGTTTCCTGATTTTTTTCCTAATTGTTTAGTAATATTCAGAGTAACAGGTAAATCTGTAGGAATGTAAATACAATAATCTTACCCTAAAGCAATATAAACTCTACCTCACTCACAGTTACTTCTCCAGCTGCCCTATTCGAAACGCTTCCTATCCAATTTCAAGAACCCCTTTGATAAAGAATCTTATGTTCTTAGTGACAATATTCTAGTTCTGCTATTCTCTGAACTATAGCATGAAGGAGTCTGCTTATTTCCACGACTGCTAGAAGACATGAAAAAAGAGATTTGGGGACAGAAATTGGCATTGCAAAATTCTCCTTTAATAGTTCATTTGTGAACTCAAATACAGGTTGTTTTTCTCCTTTTAAAAGTTAAATTATCTGAAGAGCTCTTTCTCATTTCTGAGAAGGAGCCAAAATAAATCCCAAGTTATATTGGGGGCGATCCTGGGGCAGATATCATTCTACTGAGATAACAGACCCCCATCCAATTTGTAGATAGCAGCCAATAGGCTCTTGTGCCACAAAGTCAATGCCCATCTTTAGAACCACCCGTGGCCTGTTTGCAGTTAAAGTCACTTGAGCAAACCCAAAGATAGTTTTTTTTTTCTTCAAGATTTTATTTTTCCTTTTTCTCCCCAAAGACCCCAGTACATAGTTGTATATTTTTTATCTGTGAGTCCTTCTAGCTGTGGCATGTGGGATGCCACCTCAGCATGGCCTGATGAATGGTGCCATGTCCACCCCCAGGATTCGAACCAGTGAAACCCTGAGCCACTGAAGCTGGAGCGCGCGAACTTAACCACTCAGCCATGGGGCTGGCCTCTCAAAGATGGTTTTGTTTCAAAGATAGCTAGAGTGTATTTTAGTAAAACAAAATCAAGAAAGGGATTCAGAAGCAATAAGCTATAACAACTAAGGGTAACACATAGTTATAGGCAATACATTTAAAAATATACAGTAATTTTTAGGAATGTAACTTTTTAAGGCAATTTTGGTCAAAATAACTAAGCAATTTGTCAAAAGTTCAAAGAGTTGATGAATATTTTGGTGATAAAAGAAAACCTCTGTTACCTAGGCACAGGATAATTTGTCCAGTTTACAGAAAGAAGTTCAAATTCTAATTTTAATTCCTACAAAACATCCAACTCACAATTTGTAGTCAAGCCTTAATAATCATATTACTTTATGAATTATTCTGTGCATATTGAGTCAACTTTATCAAGCAAACTTAATATAATTCATTTCTTTTAAATGAATAATGGTGCATATTATATAAATTTCAGCAAAAACATTCACATTTCTAAACTTTTTACATTTATGGCATGCCCTCAAATTTATCTTTTATTATATTTTTAGCTATTAATAAATTTTAGAGTTAACCTCAAATGTTCAAATGTGACTATGTATTTAAACACACAATAGTGTATAAGTATGTAAATAGATGGCATAATTAAAACTTTTAATTTTGGCTTCAAAATATAATTAAACTTGTCACCACATTAAATAATACAATGTATGTACTATATCATTGATTTCTCATCTTAATGAACAATAACAGACAAAATATTTATTATTGCATATACATATTGCAATTTCTCTGTGAAGATATATATCAATTATCATATTTAAACCAAGTAATAAACTTTCTTTCCAGATACAAAAGAAAGCTAGAGAGCAGGAAGCCGAGAATTATTCAGATAACACTTTTAAATGAATACATCCTTTATATCCCTGTATTTTTTAAAGTGTCAAAGAAAAATTGCACTGGACAGAATTAAGCCAGAAAGCTTTTATTCAAGACTTGCAATAGGGTTTCACACTATTGCAATAGAAGAGAGAGATTGAACTCAACTGCGCTAAAACAAAAGGCAGGAGAGTGTTTAAGAACTGGGTTGAGCTGGTAGAAAAGTACTGGAGGGTGTTAGCTGGGATTTTGGTCAATGTGGTTCAGCCTTATGTGTGTTTGCTAATTGGTGCTTATGGATTTTAGGCTTCGAACCTGGCAGATAAGGACTTCCTCTCTCTCTCTCTCTCTCTCTCTCTCCCTCCCTCTTTGGATTACATTTCAAAGCGATGACTCCCAGGTCCTTGAAAAAGACATTCCTGGGTTGTTAAATCTATAAGAGGCTGGAAGAAGATTTACTTTACTAGGCAGCAGAGAAAGAATATTCATTTGAAAGTTTTCTAAAGTAAAGGATCCTAGAAAAGGGAAGTCAGGGACCTAGAATCAGGTCTGAACCTGTCTAAAGTTTAGTCAAGCCCCGGGGAACATTAAAGTTATCTTGGTCAAAAGTGACAAAATAAAGAAAATTACATATATAGAATATTATACTATATATAATCAATATGTTATTCTATATATTTTATATAATATATATTATTATTTTATAATAATTATGTTATATTATACTCTACATTATTTGAGAACATAAGTATATATTGCCATATATACTATATATTATATGTGATATATATAAATGCTAGATATATTAAATATGTAAATATATATTTAAAGAGATTTGCATCTTCACAGTCTATTAATCTTTAGCTACCCTATATATAAAAATAAGGAGGAAGTGCAGTTTAAACTTATATTTTGTGGCTAATATGTATATGTTTTTCTTAGTTGGAAATTATCTAAATATCCAAAGAATTGCAATTTAATATTAATTTGAGGTCTTAAATTTTACAGAAGACAAATAACAATTTAAAACAACATATTAAGAGTTTACGATTTGTAGTATTACAAGAATTCATAAGATTTCACCCTTGTAAACTATATCCATTAAAAAAAGACACATTATTACAATTGCATTTAGTTTAACACTTTTTCGTTTTAAAATAAATCCTATTTATTGCTAAATTTAGCCAATTTGTAGAAACAACGATAGCATATGGAACCCATAGAACTAATGTAGGAAATTTATAACATTCAAATCTTAGGAATTAAATCCATCTTATTATCTAATGTGTATTGTGTTATTTTAACATTGTGTTACCATAACAAAGAGGAAATAGAGTTATTTGTAAGCTAAAATTCAGTCACTTCAATTTGTTCAAAAAGTCATACATTAATCAGTTCTGTTGTGTGAATTGTTTCTAATGTAAATAAACTTCTGTACTCATTCTTCAAAATTTTTGAAGACTTCTAGATTCATGCCAAGAGCTTTAGGAGTCTAGCCGGTCTTGTTCAGAAACCTAGGCCATTACCAAATTCACAGTTAAACTTTTCTTCTAAGTTACAACTTTGGTAATGGACAAAACTACCGGAGAGAATTTCTTTTGGAAATTCTATAATATTTATCTAAACTACATTTCCTTGCAGTTTGCATGTAGTAACAAAACAAAGTTTCCTAAGAGAGGGAAAAAGAAAGCAGAGTAAAAGAATTGAGAGAGAGCTGTCTTCAGACAGATATGAAATAATTACTATAAAAGTCTAATTTTCTTTATGCTCCAAGTTTGGGAGAAAGCATACAAATGAGAAAGGGAGATCTCCAAATGAGAAGAATTTTTTCTTTTGGTTATAATTAGTCTCTTAGATGAACCTCTGTGTTCATGTGAAAAGTTTCCCAAAGTAACTAAGGAAATTTTATATTTTTCTTGGTTTTCTAACTAATACCAGTTAGAGAAATATAAACATGATTTAAAAGATTATTTTGGCCTGGACTGTTTAATTGTCTAAGACCCTTATGAGAAGGAACTGCAATGACCAGTAAGAAAGGAGCTCTCAGAACATGAAATTCTACCAGCAATATTTTTTCTACACTCCAACTTTATTCCATGCTTTAACAAATGAAACTATTTAGTGATGTCACGTACACAAATGCTCTCTTGCCATGCATTTGCTTATGGTCTCTCAAAATGACATCCCCAGGCATGGCTTTCCTCATCTCTATTAACTACAATAACCATCCTAACATTCTTAAAATTCCTCTTGATTGACACTTTCCTAAGTCGTTTTGCATTATTCTAAATGTATATCATATTCTGTGTGAGCCATTGGATTAGTCCAGGCACGTTTCTAAAGGCATTTCCCTGGCTCTTTCTAACATCCTAGTCATTTTGTGGTAGTTATTGAATCTCCCCCATTAGAGTGCTAGTCTTCTGAGAGCAGCAACTCATTCATCTTCACATCCTAGTAATGCCAACACACTTTTTCCAATTATGTTTATTCAATTAAGGAAATTTTAATACTGAATTTAGCCCAAGGTTGATCCAGTCTCAGTTCTTGCAAGCAGTATTTTTCTATTTTTTTAATATAACACTAATACTAAATTCTGATTTCACCACATTTACAAAATAAAGGAAGTTAAAGATGGTAGGCTGTATAAATACATTCTAGCCCCCCACTCACTGACTCCTGAAAAACCCATTAAAACATTTTATTAGTATTATAAACCAACTAGCAAGGAATTTGCAGCGGATATATCATCAAAAAGTTTTTGAAGATGAAATCCAGACACACTAAGTAAAGCTTAACCAATGGGCCTGAGAGATTTAGATCTCGAAATGACAGAGGAGAAAGCCAAGAAGCCTCACAATGCAACACTCATGATGCAATCCTGTAGGACCTACTAACCACTCAGTGACTGGTGTCATTGAGAACCTTTGTGAGAAGTGAAAGTGGGCTTACAACAGGAGGATTAGTTGAAGGTCCATATATTTAATCTCTGTTAAATTCCCTGGTTCTCTTTTTGTATTCATACTACCATATGAAAATCTCTCCCTAGTCTGGGCAGAAGACTGAAGATTTATTTTTTGGAGAAGTTTCTTTTGTGTCTGTGACTTAGAGAAAACCAGATAGATTTGAAGATAGGTGTCCAATGTGAAAACAAAGGGATAAATTAAAAGTTTGCGCACTGAAATTTTAGTCCCCCAGATTTATTCCCTATCCTAATTCAAGAACTATGATAGAGGGTATTATAATCTCCATAGGAAGAGTTTTCTGTTAAGATTTTGACCAATCCTTGCCCAGAGAAAAAGGAGACAATTGGCCAGGGTGCCTAACATCTGAATAATAAGAGATACAAGAAACGAAAATAGAGAAAGTGTATAGGAATAAACCATTAAAGAAAAAGTAATAAATACAATGTTTCAGAAGTACTTGTTTTCATATTAGAAGAGGTCACTGAATGGCCAAACCAAAGGCTGAAAATACTCTTTTCATTAAAAAACAGTCTATTTACAGGATTTAAAAACAGATTTTCTGAATATAGTAATTTTGACACCTTTTTGTTTTCTTTTCTTGATGAGGAAGAGTAGCCCTGAGCTAACATGTGTGCCCATCTTCCTCCATTTTGCCTGTGGGATGCCACCACAGCATGGCCCAATGAGTGGTGTGGGTTCATGCCCAGGATCCCAACCCACCAACCAGGGGCCAGCAAAGCAGAGCATGCGAACTTAACCACTGCGCAACCAGGCTGGCCCCAATTTTGTCATTTTTGAGATATTGTAAATAAAAGTTTATAGGCCAAATGCATAATTTTTAATTGACTACTGCTTGAGTGTTTGGAATGTGCATAATAGTTTCACATATTCTCAAGGAACAGAGTCAATAAATACACTTTTATTCCACTTCATTTTGATAAGCATATATGAGAATGACATTTTTCCTCAAGGGAAACAGAAAATATTGAAGTTGTGATCAACTGCATCAGTTTTTATTCTCTTCTGTTAAGATCAATTACTTTTTTTTCTATTAAAATGAACATTGTCATAATTTGTCTTCTTTATTATCATAGAGGAAAAAAAAGGGTGGCTCAGTATTGTATCCCCCAGCATTTCTTATGTAGTACCTCTTTGAATCTCAGTTACATGCTTTATGAGTATATTTATTGTACTGAAAGCCGATTACCTAACGGTTTCTACGTTGTTCAAGGCAGCAAGCCAGGATTTCTCTAACTTATAAGCATAAGGACTTTGATAGTTAAGAAAATTTGAGATTTTTGTATTAATGTACTCTGTTTACATAAAAATGAGATTTATGTCATCTGTGCATTCTTATTATGCACATTTTCAAAATTATGAGACAATTACATGAATTGCTAAAACAGTAAGAGATGGCTAATTTAATTTAACAAGGTGTAACTACATCATTATTCATATATCATAAAAATAGATATATTAGACTTGGAAATTGTAATAAACTGTTAATTTTAAGAATGCATGTAGTTCTTAATATATATGCCTATCTGAAAATAATTAATTACATTATGAAATATATAGTGATTTATATTTTATTCATATTATTACTTAAAACAATATGCTGTGACAAGTAAATGTTGAAAACATTGTATTAGATAAAACTCTATTACAAATAAGGTATCTTAGGAGAGGCATTTTGAGTTGACTCCATTCTTTTTAGATATTCAGAGAAAGAGATAATAAAATAACATCTGAGAATAAATAATTTAAAAGGGATGAAGAAATTTGTCTATGTAAAGCCTTTCTGAAGAAATAATTAGTATGAAATACATTTAAAAATTCCCAGTGCGGGTTAATCAATTTATTTTAATGTTGCTTGAGGAGTAATGATTTGGCCACTTTCTGTTAACTCAAAAGTCTATGCCTCAATTCTTCTATGAATTTATCCTTCTTTTCCTTTGTCCATCTCTATTCTCCACTATATTGTAATATCGCAGTAGTGGTAAAATTAGCATTTCTAAAGTTTGGGTGGAGCTTTACAATTTAGCAAACATATCAAACACATTCTGCCACTAGAACCTCACTATAGTCCCTCGAAAGGTGTATTAATATTCCCAATACATTATTAAGGAAATAAATGAGGACCAGAGGCTTAAGGTTACACAGCAGATAAATGGAAGACATATACTTGAAGTACAGATCTGTTAACATTGGTTTCAGTAAAAAATTCTGTTTCACAAGTGTCACTTTTTTATTACCCAAGTAAACAAGTCATTTACTCACGTCAGTGATCTATTTGTTTCATGTCCAATGGATGATCCATTCTTGGATCGTGACTTGGGCGATCCACAGTAACTTGAACCCTTGAGATATGGAAATCTTAGAAACATGCATTGTCTTTCTAGCTAGAAATAGCTAAGGTGCTATTTTGATATGTACTGACCATATCTCCTTCCCATCTTTCCAACTCTTAGAGTAAGTGAAGACTAATTTTACCCACAAACAATTCATCCTAGAGCATGATCTCTTTTTATCAGTTGTATTTTGCCACAACTTGGCAGTTTTTTCCTTAAAGGGCAGCAAAATAATTTTTATGTTTCCCCAGGACTTCATGAGTTTATTACTGGAGTTCTGTTACCCTCCATGACTTATTCTTTCCTAGTATCTAGACAACTATCTGTGCTTCTCAAACTCTCTATGGTATTTACTTTGACAATCCTAAATGTTTCTTTGTTTAGTTTAGTTTCAATATGATACTATGTAAACAAGCAAATCTATAAAACAAGAGATAGATTTATTAGGTAAAAAGCAATCAGCATCCATTCCATTGTATTTGACTAGTTTTACAAGTTAATTCAAGTGAAAGTTAATCATCAAGCAATAAATGTAAGCATATATGAATCATTACACTTTGTGACCTGGAAAAATAAATATCATTTCTCAAGACAATTTTCTTAGCTGTAAGTAGTAACTCAACACTAGGTGAATTTGGATCAAATGTTGCATAATTCTCCAAAAGCATAATGTAACTTGCAAAATTTTGTCGCTATTGATTTTATTCTTAAGTTTAGGAAAGATTAGTGACTCATACGAGGAGATGCTACCCAGTGGCTTTAAACAGCCAAATATATACAAGAAAAGTTCTTTTGAGTATAAATACTTATAAAATAATCCCTCCTTTGTTTCTGGAAATTATATTAGTGGTCATGTTAAGTGATTTAAATCCTCATTCATAATTCTTTATTTGAATCCATCTGAACCAAAAGTTTATTTTTCTGCAACTCTATAAACTATGTGATTTTACTTATCAAAACTACTTTTGCTATATAACTACTTTTGCTATATATGTCTACTGTAGGTGAGTTATGGCACTGCTTCTTCGGTTAATGGTAGCGTTTCAGGCTATTCATCATTAACCAAACCAAAAGATCCTGCATAAATATTTGCAATGAAATAGTTTTTGGGCAGGCTATAGCAATATATGTGATCTATATTTATCAGAGGAAAAATATGAATTTCAAGAATGAGGAAAAAGTCCTTCAGCTGATTCCCTTCCAGTACATTAATGCATTTTATCTTGAATTTCAGTAGTTTTGGAATAGCAACTGATTCTGTATATGCACATATTGGTTTTACCTGTACGTGTTACAACAACTCCATTCTGGGATGATAATTTTCAGGACCAAAACTAAAAATATTAAAATGTAAACTTAAAGCATGTTTTTGCACTTTAAGTAGTAGGGGGGAAGTCAAGTGCTATTAATCATAAAATACAATTTTCTAAACTTTAACAAAGGTTACATCCTCGAAACTATTTTTCTCCGTTAGTGAGTGAAATAATAGTAGCATTATAAATTAACCTCTACGACATTTCTGGAAAGTTTTAGAAGCAATGCAACATGGTATGACTTTTCAATTGCAACAGATCACCTTTGGTGTTATCATGGCCACTAAATTAAATGAAGCATATGTGAGTTATTAGTGTTAAGCATTTAGGGTGCCATTCACCCCTTCTTCCATAGGTTTAAGGAGATATGACACAAGTGTCACTAGTCAAATGAGAAATGAAATATGCCTTTATCAAGTGTTACTGAAAACTGAAAGCATCATATCGGAAATTTGGGACAAGAAGTGAGGTGTTGAAAGGAATAAACTCTTTCCCAATGAGGATGTACAGGACGGAAAGTTGGGGAGTAGCAGACCTTTGCGGTGCAGTTGTGAAACATTTGGTTCAACTAGTTCAAAAAGAATAAAGCTCATGACAACTTACTCTGTCTGTCCTGCTCTCTTTCTCCAGCTGGATGCAAGTGAGGAAGCATCTGGCCCTCACTGCACTGGAAGCCATCCTATTCCACCAGCAAAGCTCACTTTAGACTAAAGCTAGAACTATTCATCCCAGTGCACATAGAGAAACTGTCATGGGCAACCTTGTTGAGCTACTGAATCTACCAATGTTTTATAAGCTCTGTACCTACCACTGGATAGTCTATTTCCTTGAACCAATAAAGCCCTTTAATATGTAAGTTTTTCTATATAATGGAAACCAGTTTACAATGCACCTAAACTTTTGGACAGAACTATAAGATTAAAAGAATATGTGTCCTTGATAGTGTTGAATTGCTACATGAGCCAAAACTGAAACTCACATATTCACACACGTATACTTACCTAGAATACAGCCTTAAAGAAACTGGTATGAAAAATTTAGGAAGTTGTAGTTTGAGGTCCACTTATTGCCTTCAGTAAGGTCCCATAATACCTGTGGTGGTAAGTAATAAGCCAATACATTATCATTAATGACTCAGCCAATTCAAGTGTGAATTTCTGTTTAACAGCCATTCAGGGCATCTTAACTGATTATTATTTTTTCTCCATTAGTATGCCAACCATCCTGACCTAAGCTGGCATTATCTCTAGACAAGTTACTAGGAATAGCATTTTCTCTTAACTAATTCCAAATTTGTCCTGCAATTCATTCCTCAAAGTGAATGCAAACTTTATGTTAGGAATACAAATCTTATCATATGTTGTCCTAGCTTAAAATTCCCCAAAGGTTTTCCAGATCTCTAAGGATAAAGGACAAAAGCTTTACCATCTCCCACAAGGTCCTTTAATGGACTAGCTCCTATACATTGAACCCAAGAACACAAAATTGAACTTATTCTTCTATACTCTTTCACTACTTTTTGTGCTCCAGTGAAGACCTTCTCTCAATTCCTTGAGGGCAGCTTGATTCCTCTTGCATAGGTGCTTGGTATATGATATTCTATACGTCTAAAATAAATATAATTGCTTTTAAAAGCCAGTTAATTTACATAATGTGTAGAGCACGGAGATGCTCATAAAAAGATTAATGTTCATATAGATTAACTACTATATTGATAAAGTCTCTATTCGAAGTATTAGTTAACTGTAATTAACACTGCTTGGTAATATAAAATAATTAGATGGGAATGCATGGAAGACGCAGTGCAAATTCAGTTTATTTTTTGAAAGTAACATCTAAAATTATGTTACTCTATTGATAGAGAAGTAAAATCATATTATTTTAAAATTTAAAATCAGAATTCTTTCTTTCTATCTCTGCAAATTTCAATTTATGAAGTATTAAACTATATTGTTTACAAAGACATTGTGTTAAAATCAGTATAATTTTGCTTTGCTTTATCTTTTAATATTTATCTGTACAAACATATAGAGTATATGTGCATTTATCTGAGACTTTTCCTACTTTAAATCACAACTCTTTTCATGATATTTCTTTGAGTTCAATAGTTCAACAAATATTTCAATTGTTTTTAAATTATCACCTAGAATAAATTACACTTATTAAATTCTCCAGCAATTAAAAACAAACACACAATCGAGAAAGGAAATTCTCTTCAGTAAATGGTGCTTGGAAAACTGGACAGCTACATGCAAAAGAATGAAAGTAGACAATTATCTTGCACCATACACAAAAATGAACTCTAAATGGATTAAAGAGTTGAGTGTAAGATCTGAAACCATAAAACTCCTAGAAGAAAATATAGGCAGTACATTCTTTGACATTTGTCCTAGCCACATTTTTTCAAATACCATGTCTACTCGGATAAGGGAAACAAAAGAAAAAGTTAACAAATGGGACTACATCAGACTAAAAAGCTCTGCAAAGCAAAGGAAACCATGAACAAAACAGAAAGACAATCCACCAACTGGGAGAAAATATTTGCAAATCATTTATCAGACAAGGAGTTGATTTCCAAAATATATAAAGAACTCATATAACAACAAAAAACAAACAAACAACCCAATCAAAAAATGGGCAGAGGATATGAACAGACATTTTCCAAGGAAGATATACAGATGGCCAACAGACACATGAAATGATCCTCAACATCACTTATTATTATGGAAATGCAAATCAAAAGTACAATGAGCTATCAACTTACACCAGTCAGAATGGCTATAATTACCAAGACAAAAAACAACAAATGTTGAAGAAGATGTGGAGAAAAGGGAACACTCATACACTGCTGGTGGGAATGCAAACCGGTGCAGCCACTATGGAAAACAGTATGGAGATTTCTCAAAAAATTAAAAATAGAAATACCATATAATCCAGCTATCCCACTACTCGGTATTTATCCAAAGAACTTGAAATCAGTGATCCAAAGAGATTTATGCACCCCTATGTTCATTGCAGCATTATTGACAATAGCCAAGATGTGGAAGCAACCCTGGTGCCCATGTATAGATGAATGGATAAAGACAATGTGATACACACACACACACACACACACACACACACACACACACACACAATAGAATACTACTCAGCCATAAAAAAGGCAAAATTCTTCCATTTGTACCAATATGGATGGACATTGAGGGTATGATGTTAAGCGAAATAAGACAGAGAAAGACAAATATTGCATGATTTCACGTATATGTAGAAGATAACAAATACATGGGTAAAGAGAACAGATTAGTGGTTACCAGAAGGGAAGGGGTTTGGGGGGGTGGGCAAAAGGGATAAAGGGGCACATATGTATGGTGATGGATAAAAATTGTACTACTGGAGGTAAGCATGATGAAGTATATTCAGGAATTCATAAACATTAGCATGCACCTGAAATTACACAATGTTACAAACCATTATAATCCCAATAAAATTACTTGGAAAAAAATAAACAAGTAAAAAAACATAAAAGAAACAAAACATCCCAAAACTCTTAAAGAAAATTTCAACCTGCAAAGAATTTTCTTTTTTATTATTAATCATACCCTGACCTATATTATCATACTTTACCTTGAATTATTTGCTAATTAGAATATTTCTTCCTGCTGTCCTTTTTGTACTTCTTCTCTCTAAGCTCTTTACTATATTTTCCAAATAGAACTCTCATTTGTGTGGGTGTTTACTCCTACTATATCCCAGCATGGGACATCTCTTTGTTAATCCTGAGGGCCTTGTTAATCATTACATCTTCTCCTAGAGTTTTTCCACCTGTTTGGCTTTCTGGTTTTTCTAGTTGATGTCAGAGTAAGTCAGGTTTTCTAGTTCTTGGTCAAGTCATTGCTGTATACATGGCCTACCCCTTTATAAGTTGCCTTATGTTTTTATTCTGTTTCCTCAACTACACCAAAGTTTCCTCTTGAACTTGGCCATATTTTATCTCTTTAATGAGTGTATAATCTTGACTAACACAAGTCTGGACACATTAAAGATGGTGAGCTTTTTAAAAAAGTTTTGAATATTAGGTATTTTTCTATTAAGACAATGCTTAGGTAAAGATGTTAACCAAAGAATTCGACAAAAATGATTCCATAAAATATTAAATTTTCTGAAAGAAACCTATGTATGATAAATCCTGACCAAGGAAGATGTAAAAGGTTTGAAAAATTTATTCACAAAAAATGATTTACAAATTTATTTACATGACAGACTCTGTTGTTTGTCTACTCTGTAGCCATCACTTCATTGCACTCATCTCGTCTTCACTCACGGTCATAAAGGAGACCATGCAAGCCGAGGGAGAAGTTTTAATAGTCTAAGTGCATTATGATGGGCTATTTTTTCTTGATGGTGATTGGCTGAAGAATGGCATGTGTACAGTGAGACACACGTCTCAACAATGAAAAGTAATTGAGATCTTCTGGGGTGGAAGGGTGTCTAGAAATAATTTGTGTCTCTTGAAAAGGGACACAAGACAGGAGTGCTTCCTTTTTTTCAGCTCTTAATATTCCCATTTGATTGTGATACACATTTTGGTCTATGCAAGTGGCCAAAGACAAAACATTGACGTTGACAGAGTGAAAGGAAAATAGGCTTCTGATGATGGAATCACTGGAATGATGTACCTGTGGAAATGTTTAAAGTATATTAATAATTCATATTGCTTAAGTCATTTTGGGGAGGATTTTTCTGTTATTGAATCTGAAGCCATCTAAACTGACACAGTGTATTAAGGAAAATGTAATTGATGACAAATTTTCGTTAATAGTTAGTAATTAGTTACTAGTAAACACTAATAGTTAATTTATTCACTATTTTACTTCGTAAGACAGTCATTTCACATGTCCTGACAGTCACTATCAATGATTTTGAGTGTTTGAAAATAGCACAAAGGGACAAATTTAATTTTTAATCGTCAAATTCAGCAAGTTGACAGCTTGAGATTTCATTTGAAGATCTTAGAAGGATAGCATTAGCACTCTGAGAATATGGGAAGATGATGGCATCTCTTCAGGCCTTCAAAGGCAGTGATGCCCTCATTTTGTGTGGCAGAATTTATTACATTCATTTTAAAGTACATTTAAGAAGTCAAGTGAAGCTGCTTCCTTAAAATCTGAAATCTTAAAAGCATGAGTTGATTTTTTTTTCCCTCTGCATTTTTTAAGAACTCTGTTATGCCCAGAATTAAATATGATACCGTCTCTAGGGTGACACTTTTATGACTGTTTTCTAGAAAAAAAATGGTGGGAAAATGTGTTTAAGTGTATTTAAAGAAAGACTATTTTTTCTTCTGAGTTATTAAAATTTTCATGAAGTGCTGTTTACGTATTAGAAAATAACATCATAGTATTTCCTAGAAGAAAGTTCAGCAAAAATGTTTTATTCTTGTCCACTTTAGCGTGTGAAGGAGAATACAATGCTTTGCCCTTAGATGTTTGTTAACACAGGTTAGAGGGACATGAAATTCCAAAAAAAAAAAGAATAAAAATATCTTGAGCAACTATTTTAGAACTTCAGTTCTGTAAATGGTATAAATATCTGGCAAAAATATAAAACTAAAATATATACAGTAAAGCTTAAATTTAAACACTTACATAATTACTGCTGATTAATAATGAACATGTATTTGGTTTTAATTTCACAAATATAGAAATTGTCTTAACATGTTTCTATAAAAACAGAAGGCTGAAGAAGTTACATTTCACTTTTTCTTGAGTATCAGTACAAATGTTTGATGATTATAATTAATTTTGTAATTCTGGTGAAAATTCATAGAGAAATAAAAGGCTGACTTCGATGTACAGACATAGGTCATGTATTTGTAGGCAAAAATAATGTGTTAATCATCTCATTTATAGAGAGAATTAATTTTATGGAGATAATGTGTCATATGAAAGCAGCGGTAGATACAAATCTACAAGGAAACTGCAATATTTAACACAATTTTCATTTGTTGAATCCATGTAGAGGTCATAATATTAATTTTGCAAATATTTATGAATGTTTAAGTATGTGGAAAAAAATAGGTGAATCCTGGAATAACGAAAATGCCGCGGTGTGATCTGTCCTCTCAGAGAGGAGTGGATTCCTGTGTTTACCTGATCTGATCATTAAAATATGAAACGGAAAGACACATCATGAGCCAAGCAGAAGTGGGAGGATAAGGAAGCCTTTGACTATACACTCAGTATCGAAAAACCTGTAACTCAAAATATGACTGGGGTCCCTGGGCATTCTCTGCTCTCACAGAGTGTCTGCCTTGAGGTCAAACTCAGCTGTATGTTGCATTTCAAGCAATATAAACACAATTCTGAAACTATAGCCAACTAATGTATGTTTTACTAAATATTTGTGGGAATACAGAATGAGGGAATATGTAATACACTAGATTGCAAACTATCAAATATCCCATGCAGATCTCATGGATCCCAGCTTCTCTTCTTGACTTCCTGTTCCTGGATCTCCTTCTTTTCCCACCAACACCTCAACACTCCAGCACTTCCTCCTGCCCGTTCCAAATGGCTGAAAGGAGTGATATAGACATGATTAGGACAATTAGATCAGCAGATGCCTACAGGAAAGTTCGTGCAGCAAGGAGAAAGGACAGAAGAAGATTTCACTGTATGAAGTTTAAAAACAAAATCAAACAAACACACAAAGAAGCAAACAAAGAGCTTCATAGTTCCCTTTATGCTATTTTCTAGAAGTAGTTCATTCAGAAATACTTTCTAGATAGATGCACTGAGTGTTATCAAGTTTTATTTTTCAGGCTTCTTCAATTAAAAATAACCACTGGATGCTTGTTGAATGAAAAATAAAATATTCATGCCGCCTGCCTTTTTTTTTTTTCCTGCTAATCAATACAGTAGCTTAGACTAAGTAAGTTTTTTTTTTTTTATTTTTTCCTTTGGTTTTCAAGTGACTCTGACAAACTGAAATTAACTGGCAGGATGATGATGTTGAAACATTTTTCTTGGTGAGGGAAGTGGTTAAAAATAATAGCTTCAAGGAAGTTGTTGAATTTTTGTGGATCAATTAATTTTGGAATCAAAGTTATACTAGATTTATTTAAGAAGATAACTTTTCTCCATAGAGATTTAATTAATCTGGTTGGTTAACTTTCTCTACTTTACGCATCCATAGAACTTCTTTCCCTTTTCTCATGTTGTGACATTTATTAATATCTATTTATCATATGCTTATTTACATATATCTCCTTAAGGAATTATAAGTTCTTTGAAAATGACATCGTTATCTTATTCTTCTTGTGTAATCCAGGAGCTGTGCATCAAGAATTTATTTAATAATAGCATTAGATGAATGTCTCAGTGACAAAATCACTTTCTAAATATTACAATCCAAGTGTATTTTTGTAAAAGCAGAAATGAGATAATTTTACTGGAACAGTAGCATTTATCAACTAGACACGATTTCCGTAGATATTTGAAAAGATTAGATTCTGAGTTTCATTATTTTTTTCAGGTTATCACCCATTAACAATGAAAAATAAGATTCACACCTTCAAAATTGTGTATGCTTATACTCTTGCAGAATTAGTCCTGCCTGTTATCTCTTACAGAGGGAGAAATACACATACTAATGAATAAAAAAGTGAAATGCTCAGTTATGGTGATATAAATATAAATATTTGAGTTTTGGAGTTGAGTGAACTCAGTCGTATTGACGGAAGGGCGTCAGTTCCACAGCTAGTCTACGGTTCAGTTTGAAATGTTGCTTAATGTGTTTGTATTTAGAGAGTAAATAAGTTTTTTCTATTTTTGCTTTTTCTCTGTGAGGAGTGTTTACATTGATGTCAATGTGGACAAAAGTTTGAAATACTTAAATTTTGTTCTTAACCTAATTTCTTATATTTTAAACACTCCCTTTGCCCCAGTTGCACTCATGTGCAAATTCTGCCCCATCCTCACATTCACAGTAGAGCCATCTGACCAAAGACCAAATTCATAAAAGTATTAATCTAGAGATGGCATGATGCTAAGATAACATTAGTGAATTATTCTGTTTTAAAATTCTCTGAAGCTATTCAGTTATCCAATCAATTATTGAGTAGTAACTATGTGACTAGCATTCTTCTAGGTCCCAAGATGCTTGAGTCCCATTTCTTCCCACCTCATTGTTATGGTACAGCTGTGCTTCGGTTTGATCCACCCATTCTTCTACATTTATTTTTCTCACCTGTAGCTTTGTTCTAGAAATGTAAGCCTCCCTATTTCGTGCCGTAAACTGCCACATAGAAAAACTTCCATGTGAAATCTCAACTGCCACAAGTTTATCAGAAAATTATCATGAACTAAGTGACTTCCCAGGAGATACACAAAGTTAGATTGTATATCAGATCTCCTTGTATTCTATGCAATTCACCTAGAAATCTTTTTGGTTATTCTTTTTACTCCTTAGACTGCACCATTTATTAAAGCATAGCCCTTTTCTTCCCAGCACTCCTATTCAGGGCACGTGAGCTTCCCTTCTGCCTTCTCTCTTTGTCTTTCCTCCCCATACCTCTCTAACCCATAATGAATACTAACCTGAAAACAAAACAAAACAAAGCTGTATGACTTCATTTCTTCTAGGTCATGCAACACCTTTTTGGCACAAAGCCATGTACTCATGTTTTAAACCTGGACTGTATGAAATTGGAATTTACAGATACCTTTCTCGGTATCACTTTCAATACCTATTTTACTGCTAACCACAGACCCAATGGTGGCCTATTGGGGTAGGAGAAATATGAGAGGAGGAGCAAGAGGGCAATGCCTTTATAGGCCACGGGATAAAGGCACTAGTTATGAAAACCATCTGATTAAAACAATGTGAGAGTTGGCAGAATATGAGGAGCCTACTAAGGAATATCTATTTTCCTCCATCTAATTTACTCTGTTATCTAATAAGAGATGATGAGCTTTTACTTGGTTTGATTAATGATGATGCAAGTATTGACTTGACTCCATTTCTACTCAATACGTTTTGTCTAAATCAACATAATATCTTCAGTTCCCAGAAGGTGCATTTTTTTAAAGCTTTAGATATGTAAGGTTCTTATTTCATTGTAGGATGATTCAAACAACAAATATGTTTCTGGACAAAAAAATGTAATAATTATGGACTGAATGTTTGTGTCCCCTAAACTTGGTATGTCAAAGCCCTAAACCCCAAGGTGATAGTATTTTGAAGTGAAGCCTTTGAGGGGTATGGAGGTTTAGGTGAGGTCGTGACGGTGGGGCCCTCGTAATGAGATTAGTGTTCTTGGAAGAAGAGAAGGAGACCAGAGCTCTCTGCCTTGTGAAGATGCAGCAAGAATGTGGCTGTCTGCCAGCTGGGAAGAGGGCCTTCTCTAGGAACTGACTCTGCCTGCACTGTGATCCTGGACTTCTTAGCCTCCAGAACTCTGAGAAATAAATGTCTGTTGTTTAAGCCATCGAGTCTATGGTGTTTTGTTACAGCAGCTTGAACTGAGCAAGACAGAAGTCCAGGTTTTCTGCTATCGTACTCTTCAGCTTTCCAAGAACGTGTACCTTTGGGAGAAAAAAAGCAAAAAAGGAGCTTATTAAATCTCAATGTTTTGCCTTTTTGGAGGCAATTTCAATCACTAGATATTAGGTATGAAACAGGCATTCTAGAAGAGCAGAAATGTCTTCGTATATTTTATAGACATCACACTCATATTTACCATACTCTGCCTATATAAAAGGCACAGTTGGCAGATGATTTAATGGTTGTTTTCATTCCCTAAACTCAGTGTTTCTCAAATGAACTAACTGCATTTAAAGATCAAAATATTTAATAAAAATTTAAATATACCTGGAAAAACATATACTGATAAAGGCCATCTGCATTTTTCTATTAACTTTGCATATTGATAAATTTAAGAAACTTGTAAAGATATTTCCATTAATCATTTACAAACTCAGTTAAGTGTCACATTTTAATTTTATTTTTCTTATCAATTTTCTCTTCTCTTTATTTTTCTCTAAAATTTATCATTTGAAAATATGTATCTAGTTAACTCAGTGCTTCATCTATTTCTATGTTATAATTTTTAAAAGTTCTTTATATGTCTTCTAGGTAAAAACGTAAACACATGGAAATTTTGTTCTGAATAGTATATTTATTCTCTACATTAAATAGCTACTTTGGTAGTTTGGAATTTCGTGAACCATCATCAACAAAACTAGGATTCAGTGAATCAATTTATATGGGCTACCACCAATTTATTCATTGGCATGGGAAAGTAGAATATGAGAATCTTCTTTAATCACTCCTATTGTTACCATGGATGAGACAAATGACATATTTAGTTAAGTTGTAAATGAACTTTCTCTGTGAACACTTTTTTCTTTTTACAATTTCTGCCTAATTCAATAATTCTGTATGAATAGGGACTGGACCACATAATATTGTATTCGAGAAAAAAATCGGAGAGCGTTTAGTTTTATTAATTTTTGTTTGGACTTATCTAGGTATGTTGTATTGTTGAATTATCCATATTCATGACACTCCAGATTGTCAGTGAAGTGTTAAACATTGAACAGACCTGTGAACTCCGGCCATTCTCAAGTTCTATCAAGGCAGGATGTGCCCTTCTGTTTTTAGCATCAATAAATCTACCCACTGATGGCTATATAAACAGCTTGAGAAAACTGTTGATGTACCAGCACAGAAAACTAATTAGTGCTGCCTAAATTTTTCAATGCACTTTAACACCATGGGAAGAGCTATAGGTAACAATATTGATCATAAGTTCAAAGTCCATATTTGATGAAATATGCATTAAAATATCAAGCAGAAATGCCCCTGAGCTTTTATAACGTTAGAATTTTTTTGACAAGAAAATATGTATTTTAAATAGAAAACAGTAGCTGCTGTTACAACACTACTTTGTCTTCTACCCATTCTGTCTATACCCATTCTGACTATTTGATCTTCTGTATATGTCTCACATTGAAATGCAAGTAATATGAGTCTTGCATTGGTTCTACACCTGAAGGAGAAATTGGTCAATGTTTACCTGTTAATGATAAACATAAATTTATGAATTGCTTACTGACATATATTCCCATTTGTAATGGAGTACTTTCTTAGATCAATCCAAGCCTTTTTACTTGAGTTAATGTGACAGTAGTCTCTTTTTTTAATTATAAAATACAAAAAGAGATTAATATGATTATATATTGACATATTGACAATAAGTTTACCCATTCCCTCATTAAATAGAGGCCATTTTTTAATTAATTGGAGTTTTTTCCTTTTTTACAGTCGTGATGGTAATTATTATTTTATGGATTATGCTGTCGTCTATTTGAAGGATTGACTTCATATTTAGTAAGGAATTTCTGTGAGCAGACAACTTCGAAATCTATGCAATCTTTTTTGATATGTCAGTTTTAAAATAGTTGTCAACTGTCCACCTAAATAAAAGCACAGGTATAAGTAAATACCAGAAATCACAAATAATTGACAGTAGCTGCAAGAATAAATAATACACTGACCTCTCATGGGAGTACTCAACCTAGACAGTTTTGTAATTCTGCTGATTTTTTCTGTTTCTGCCATTGTCACTCTTGGTTTATCAGAAATAACTATATTATCAGTTTGTCTTTTTTTAAATGGCAGAAGAAATATAAATAGCTTCTCTCCATCTATATATCTATCTATCTACACATAGATACATATATAGAAAAGGATCATTCAACCAAAGTCTTTTAATTGTTCAGAAATTATATATATTTGCCCAATTTAGGTAGTACTTTATAAGAAATAAACACCCTTTGCTTATAGCAAGGAAATAATTAATGACTTTAACATTTGGGACCAGTTTTGTAAGAAGTCATGTGGCCTACATTTAGGCAAGCCATTTTGGTGGTGGCAGATAATGACCTGAAGACATAGTTTGGCTGGAGAGAGCAAAACAAGGAGATGGGAAACAGGGGAAAGATGGTTAGCAGAATATGTGAAAAGAGTTGGTGTTATACAGTGGGAGACTGATTCATAAGGATAAGGTTACAGACAGATTTAGCACCATCAAGCTGATTCCAACTCCTAGAGATTCTGTGTGTAGGAGAGCACAAACCTGCCCAGACTTTTTGCACAGTCTTCTGGTTCTGTATCAGACAATCCTCTGCTGTTCATAGGGTTTTTGTGGCCAATATCTTCAGAAGTGGTTGGCCATGTCCTTCCTTGTCTGGAAGTTCTGCTGAAACCTCTCCACCATGGGCAGCCCTGCTGGTATTTGAAATACCGGTGGCGCAGCTTTCAGCATCACAGCAACATGGAGCCACCACAGTAGGACAACTGATAGGTGGGTAGTGTGATTCCCTGAAAAGGGGGAAATGAACGTGGGGTATGGTGGTGAGAGCGCTGGGTCTTAACCACTAGACCACCAGGGCTGGCTATATGGATAGATGGTCAGTGATCAAATGGTCAAAGAAAATTTAACCACTAGCAAATCTAATATTCAGTTTTGACCTCTTTGTTTTCTGACATGTAGCCTTCACGTTTCTTTGCAGAAAGGTAAAATTTACTACATATCGAATATGAATGTTTTTAATTTTTTCATTTGCAAACTCTAAGTAAATGGGGTTTATGTGGATAAAAAATCATACATCAGCTCCAAGAGTGAGAGGAAAGTGAGATTAGGAACTCAGCATTTGCTGTGATTCAGAAACTTGAGTGATGATGAAAATCAATCAGTCTGAGGATTAGTAAACTTATTATGGAGGCTCACCTGAACTACTCCAGAAAACAGCATAGGAGATTCAAGAAAAGTCTACTTAAATACTAAGGGCAGTGTGAATTCAGTTGACGTTCAGGTTATTTATACATTGTAAATGGAATATAAAACATATTTAAAATGACAGCTTGGTTGACTTTAAATTCAGCTAAGCAGTATAATGAAACCCATGTTCGTCTAAATGTTATACGAATTATCTTTTTCTAATATATAGTGTCATAAAGTAAAGTTTTAGAACCTGTATGATTTCATTGGTCATTAGTGGGGGCTTTCATATTTAGGAAATATTACTATTCTTCCCAAAATTTGCATAAATAACACAAATAGATTGCCTTGATTTTATGAAGCTCAAAACTAATACATGTTTGAATTTGACTTTTATTTATATGTGATAATTCTTAGCCTCTGGGCAGCAAAGTTTTTGCACTTGACTATGATGAAAAAGTCTGTTTGACCATTCTAGTTGTTTTTATTTTATATTTGGTTAACTTAATACTAAAAGAATAATGAATAGTTTGCTTATTTAATGGGGCATTCTCAGTAGGCCTGTGGTGGGATACGTGGACTGATCATCTGTTTAACTGGTTGGATAATCCACTCCAAAGATTATTCCTGTACCTTTCTATAAAGATATTCACCAATTTCTATTGTTTAGTCATAGAGAATTATGACTCCTTTTAAACTATAAAGTTGTTCGTGTGTATGTTTATGTATATTTGTATGTATTGCTACAGGAATATGTTTGTTTCTTGATTCATACCCAAACCCATGTACGCCATCCTAAGGGATCCAGTGAAGTGCCAAGAATGCGAAACTGTGGACGACTGGGCACTGGATGATGATCTGGATAAGATCTGGAACCAGGATCCTCTTTCTGAGGACGGCTTTTTTATATACATTGATACAGAATATCTAGCATGCATTTACATGGACAAACCAGTTCGTGTAAAAAGATGCTACCACATTTTACTTTAAAAGATACCAAAAAATAGTAAAAAAAAGATGGTATATTTTTAAATAAAAAATCTGGATGGTACCGGTATTTAATCTGTGAAGTTTTATAAACAAAACACCCAACAACTTAACCAATGTTTATTATCCTTTAATTGCTTATATTAGGACTTCAGTACATCAGGACTGTTCCTAGGTGACAATTTTAGTTCACTAAAGGCAAGCTATATTCTGATTTCCAGTGTTGCCAGAGCACATTTATTTAAGAGCATTATTACTGTATAATGAGAGAATCCCCCTTAGCAGCAAATTATCCACAAAAAGGAAGATATTACCCACATTATTTCTGCTTCAAAATGTAAATTTGTTTAGTAACAAAAGTAATTATGATGCCCAAATGGAGCAGACATCTAAAATCATTTGCAACAATGAAATTAATTGTACTCAAAATGAACACCTGGCTGTAAATCATTCTCCTTATAGGTGTATATGGTCGTGAAAGACAGCATGGTACATGGATTGAATAAGGGCAATTAGATGGAGAAGTCTATAGTGTGAGTCCCAGCACTGTTGGAACTCATGGCCTCAATCAATTCAGTTAAATTTCCAGTGCTTCAACTCCCCACTTTGGTAATATAGTAGTGTTATTAACCCTGTGATAAAGATCAAAAGAAATAATGCAATAAAACTGTTTGAAAATTATAAACCATTACATAGATGATATTTATTTGTTTTATTTAGGACTATGAAATATAGCGGGCAGATGAAAGAGTTTTTAAATAACTTTAATAATCATCTATAAATGTGTATGTCTTTTTATCTCTTAAAAAATATTTTCAGGGCCAGCCCCATGGCATAGTGGTTAAGTACAGTACACTCCACTTTGGTGGCCTAGGTTCATGGGTTCAGATCCCAGGCATGGACCTATCATCATCTATGCTGTGGCGGTGACCCACATATAAAGTGGAGGAAGATTGGCACAGATGTTATCTAAGGGCTAATCTTCCTCAGCAAAAAAAAAAAAAAAAAAAAAAAAATTCTCCAATTTAACAATCTAATTCATCTGAAAGTGCTGCCTTTGGAGTTGGCTCTAATCAGTGCTACAAAACATGGAATAATGCCATTCAATTCTTTCACTATTTGTTCCTCCATGGTCACCCTTTAATAAGTCCTGGATATCCCTATCTAACCTAGATTTTGACATTCAGCCATCTTCAGTGAGCTTTACCTCGAACCAGGACCAAGAGCAGAGAACCTGTGCTGCCTTCAGGAGTTCTTGTCTAATTTATATGTGCTTTCTGAAATAGTCTGCTATCTTCTATTTGGGTGTCCAGACATCTGGATGTAGCAGATAGGAACTTCCCAAAACTACTGACTCCAAATTTTCTTTTCTCACCACTTGTGGTGGTGGGGTTGAGGTGGTGGCAGGAGACAGCTTACTCTCTTTCAGGAAAGATTCCTTCAGTTCTTCGAGAATGGCCAGATACTTGGGGCTCCGGTGCTTATGTACTGAAAAATAATTTCTTGCCTTATGTTGTCAAACCCATTTCCACTTTTTCCTCACCTATTCTCTAGATTACTGTAAGATGATCTGGTTTTGCCTTTGATAGTCCGACAGCAACTGCTCTGAACTCCTGAATCTGGGAACGTGGTCCACTGTTAGGTAAGATTTCACTTCTAGGAGAGTGCTTTGCGGGTCTTGAATATGAGCGTCATCCTTTCCCAAGGGAATTTGTTAATTGTTCTCTCCCTTGTGTTAGTGGTTGGGCATGGGATAAAGGTTTCAGCCTCTGCAGCTTTCCGCCATTCACATTTGCATTTCTTTGTAAATTAGTTCTGTCTTCTTTCAAGCAATCCATGTACAATCCATATATACCCGGGGTTGTAGACATGTAATGCCTTGTGCTTCTCAGAAACAGCTGTATCTTAAATGAATGTCACTAAGATAAGTAGATCTTCAATAAAATGTAGAAAAATGAGGAAATTTAAATAAGCAAAATTGGTAAACCAAATACAGAAAATATCTATCAAGGTTTTGGACGGTACTCTTCTGAGACTTTCATTTTGCATATATCATATATTTTCTTACAATAATAATGAGTTCTAATCGTATCCATATTTTGAAACTTGTCTTTGTGGTTAGTAACATATAACATGTATTCATTTAAAAATATTAAACTATGAAATAAGAAAATGTCCATTTTAAAGGTAGACTAAATACCACTGTTTGGATATATTGTATTTTAACCAATCCCATAAGGTGGGACATTTAGGAATTATCTAGGTATTTTGCTCTTATAAGAGCACATATTTGTTCCTACAAGTTATAATTTTTAAATATAGAAAACTATTAGACCACACAGGTTAGTCTTAGGAATAGTCAAATTAGAGTCTTTGGGCATATTTCAATGGGCCCATTCACTCCCTGTAATTATGTGGAAAATGTTTGTGTCTGTGCATAGGTAATTAATTCCTAGAAAGGAATTCCATATTTCATCAAATTTTCAACGATTTAAAAGATCAATTATGTGGGGTTTTTTTTCTAGAAAGGGCATCCAATGAATATAATAAGTAAATAAGCACTATTGGCGAGACCATGGTGGTCTAAGGCTTTTGATGACTCTAACAACTTTATTTTCAGCTCTGTCATAGTTCTGTCATGTGCTGCATAATGACATTTTGATCAATGATGGACTGCTTATATGACGGTGGTCCCATAAGATTAGTACCATATAGCCTAGGTGGGGAGTAGGCTATACCATCTAGGTTTGTGAAGGTACACTCTATGATATTTGCACAATGACAAAATTGCCTAATGATGCGTTTCACAGAATGTATCCCCATCATTAAGTGAGGCGTGAATGCATTCCAGAATCATCTCACATACTCTATCCCTCTAACTAGCATAAATGAGGACCTGTTTGATACCCAACTTTGGCAATACCACTAGATAACATAGATTTTGTGGTTTACAGGACTGATTTTGAGCCTCCACTTTATGTTGAGTTATTATAATTACTATATACTTTGATCTAGTCCTAGTCTTTTAATTTTAGTCCTCAGTAGATTGTGTTACTAGTTCTAACACTGAATACACTAACTCAGCTGTTTCCAAATGTCTATCTATAACCATTTCCAGCTGCATTTAGTATACTGACCAGATGTCAGAGGGGAGAAGGTGTACACATTGTTCTGCTTCAGGTCACGTAACTATTTCACAAAGAGCTCCACCTCCAGTGTTTCTATTAATCTCGAACAGAGAAGCAGATGGCAAACTGATTTTCTTTTGTGACATACTAACCATTAATAGTATCCCCAACTTGATTTTATTTCCCAACTCTTGGTGAAGAAGTCTGCGGGTAAGATTTATAACATTGTCTTCCATCTTCTATTTTTTCTCTCATTGGTATTCTTTATGGGGCTCATAAACTCAGCAAGTCGGCAGGCTAATCCTGTCAGATTTCAACTTTTTCTTTTCTCTGTAATTCTGTTGCTGCCAGAAAGCAACTTTTACATTGTAGAGTTTTTTTCCTTTCCTTTTATTTTATTTTTTTTACAATTCTCAGCATCGCTGTGCCTCCTAACACTAGGCAACATATAAGAAGGAAAAAAGATCAGAAATATGAAAGAAAAACAGGATAAGCAACTACAAACACAAACTACTGAGTAACAATAGACTAGTAGACAAGGATAGACTCAATTTTATTGCCAGCGGATAGCAGGCATAAAAATAATGCAGGTTTGTGAAAACTTAAAGGGGGAACTAGATAATAGAGAAAAAAATATTGCTGAATTTCCAAGTACAAGAACGTGGCTGAAAATATGACCCCAAACACCTTACAGGGTTTTAAATAGCAAACATTTTGATGAACTTTATTTTTTAAATATGTTATTTCTTGATAAATTGGAAAGTAAATAGTGACACCAAAACTCAAATTTGATGCAGTCGTAAAACAAAATATACCCCATTTCATTCAGAGAATTAACTGTGTCTCTTTCCCAAGAGAAATGCTTGCTGAGTTATTTTTCTTTCCAGTTAGTACTATCTGGGGCATTGAAGCTGATAGTAAGGAAAAATTCTATTGTCAATATAGTCTAGAACTTTTCATTCCTACCATGATTATATATAAATGGCAAAGTTTTAAAGTGACCATATTCTTTAAAATAATTTGCATGCCTTAAATATCTGGAGAAGAAAAAGATCTTTGCCCTCATGGATCATAAATCACTATATGACTATAATAGAATTCTATGGGGGAAATGCATTAAAATAATATTTATATGAATATATTAGAAAGCTGTTGCTAATATTCTAACTTTCATAATGCATGCTACAACTATGGCTTTTGAAATCCATATAAATTTACTGGTAAGACACGCACATGCAGCCTTGAAAACCTGCATTTTAGAAAGTGTGATGGCATATTATTAAATTATTAGCTAATTAATTTCAAAATGGCAAATGACGTACCATTTTGAAACATTATAGTTTTTGACTCAACTCCCCTTGTCTTCAATGAGAATCAGTAAGCTTGGGGCAATGTGATAAAGCATCCATTTGTATCTTATTTATGCTAAGCCAACATTCTATTTGAGGAAACTGCATGCTTACGCATTCCAGTTGAGCTCATTGGCTTGGCAAGGCAATCAGCTTTGGTTGACTTATCCCTATCCATCACTGTGCAAAGCATGACTTAAGCCTCCACCCATTATTCCTCTTTTCTTTGCATCCATCGTCTATCAGTCTAATCTATTTAAAGACATGTCCTCATTTATTTCTATCTTTGCTATTTTGTGTTTTTCTTCATTCAAACAAATCACGATATAATCTTGGGAAGCTCTTATAGGACATGGTAATATGTCTATGCATTTTTACTGCTATTGAGATTTCACAGCTACTTGGACATAATATACCATTGTGTTAGCAGATGAAAAAAATTGAAGCTAAAAACTTTATTCTATGAAGCCTGAATATACCTAAATCCATTGTCTTGAGCTTAGTATTAAAAACTTGTTTTGGGCTGGCCTGGTGGCGCAGCAGTTAAGCCACACATTCTGCTTCGGCAGCCCAAGGTTCGATGGTTCGGATCCCAGGTGTGGACATGGCACCGCTTGGCACGCCATGCTGTGGTAGGCATCTCACATGTAAAGTAGAGAAAGATGGGCACGGATGTTAGCTCAAGGCCAGTCTTCCTCAGCAAAAAAGATGAGGATTGGCAGCAGTTAGCTCAGGGCTAATCTTCCTAAAAAAAAAAAAAAGAATTATTCACTAAGTAAAATGTAATTTGAAAATCTGAAACCAAAGGAGTAAGTCTTATAAACAGAACTGAAATGTGAATAAGGCATATATAAATAGAGAAAAAGAAATTATAATTTCCCATTGATAGAAATTCAGGTATAGTATGATTGACATCATTAACAAGAGATTATCATTCTTTCAATCTGAAAGCGCCTTAACACAGTGGTCCAGTCCAGATGAAACTGGCATTTATTGAGTGCCTGCTATTCACCAGAATAGACATTTTTTTTTTGTCTATTCTCACGCAGACACAGAGTTTGAATTCTGTGTCACTGATGAGTGCCTGGCATAATAGACATCCCATCTATATCTGTTAAGTAAGTGAATTAATTCAATCCATATAGTATCCTGCTAGATTGATTCCATTAGTACCAGTGACAGATGAGCAAACTGAAGCTGAACACTCAGGGTATTAGAGCTAGCAAATCCCAGGGTAATGATTTGATTGCAAATATCCTTGCTTTCACGTATCAAGTGCTGTCTCTTCATGGTTCTATAGGCATAGAAAAAAACAAAATGAACAATCACTTATTTCTCTTTTGTCTATTCTCATGGTATATAGTTCCGTGAAAAAACACATTTCTGAGTTGAAGCTTTAAATAGTGAATCAAACTTAAGCAAAAATGAAAGCCTTTTTTATTCTAATCAAATTAGTGTTGCATTGACTTAGTTCAGCAGACAAAACAACTTTCCATACCAGAAATAAACGAAAGAGGATTCATGATTTCTGGAAACTGACAGTAACTTCCATGCCCTCCTTGAGGTTTCACAGTGGGGTGGCATGCTCTCCTCTGCTTCAGAAGCTCCCAGGCTGAAAGGGAAATAATGATTTTTTCAGGAAAATGGCAGAAGCCTGTGCTGGGGGCGGCCAGAAGAGACTGTCCAGATCTTTACTCTCTCAGGGCTGTGGTAGTTTCTGCTGCCTATATTCTTGGTGCCCGATTAGACCTCATTGCACTACTGGCCTTCTCCAAAATAACAGCTTTCAGATTCTGCCCCTCACAGCAAGGTTCTCTGGCCATGAGCTTCAGTTTTGGTTATTGAAAGGTAAAGCATCCTAATGGAGACCTGAACAGCCCCACAGGCAGAATGCTTAACCAAGTTCCTGACCTCCGCTTCAGAAAATCTTACTGTAAATTATTGAAATCCATATGGAGTTGCCTAATTCTGATTGCATTACAGACAACATCACACTGGGGTGTTAAAGCTTTTATGATTTCATATTAGTCTTACTACTTATACTATAACTAATGCTAATAATAATACTAATGGCAATACTGCTAATACCATAAATAATAATATTAATCACCACCATACACCTCAAATAATGTGTGGGTTGAAAGTAAGCAATAATAGCATCTGATATTTATCCAGTACTAAACGTGGCTCTTACAGCCACAATCCCTTGTATCCTTTGGAAATGAATCCAAGGTGGATATTAAGCTCACTTCATAAATGAAGAAATTCCATCTGCAACTGGTTTGGTCTGTTACTCAAGTAAGATAACTAGTGAGTAGAGATGGAGAACTCAAGTCCAGCTCTCCACACTTCAAATCTTTATTTTTTGCTTCCTTCTCCATTACCTACAGGTGATCTGAAGTGTACACACTCCACTCTGTAGTGAGTAAAACTTCAAAGAGTCGTTAAGATATAAAACTCCCCAACCTTAAGGGTTTTGACTTTTCCTCTGACCTCTTCCAGCAGGTTATACTATACATGAATAGATCCCTTTAGAAAGAGCTCATAGTGGGCAATCAACCCTGGAACAACTTTCAACTATCAAGCGATGTCAAGGGCCCCTGTAGTGAGTACCATCGTTCAGTTTCAACCTTCCTGTGATGCACCAATTTCCAGGTTAAGATTTCCTGCACGAGATATTTTCAGTAAGTTTTTGAAGTGTTATTTTTATATTACGAAAACCTAGAATCTATTAACTGGGGATTGCATTCACAGATTTTTGTGTGGAAAGTGACATCTATGATATTTTTCACAGTCACTTACGTGGTGTTCTCTCTCAGGGTACCTGGAGCAAAGGATAGGAACTGTTTGTGTTAAATTTTGACCACAGTGCACCAATTAGTGAAGTAGATTTGAGGTTAATCTGGGGAGAAAATAAATTTATGATTTTAGAAATTCTTTAAGAAATTAGGTAAATAAACCTAAAAATGAAAATGATCCCTTTTCAAAAGTGGTATAAAAGGAATTCTGTGATATAGGGACGGTTAAGATTGAGGTTAACCCAAGGGAAATTTCTAGAATAGCATTTAAGTATGCATAAGAACTTAAGACAAGCAGTAATCGCTGAAGCCAATCTTAGCGTCAGAAGAACATTGTGAAAACTAGTTCCGTTCTTTTCTTTTTTTTATATAATTAGTAAACTACAAAACCTTGAAACTGATATGATTATATGTAGTGTATCTTGATTTTCAGTAAACCTTTGACAAAGTTTCTTTTAATCTTCTCTTCTGAAAAATAGATAAAAGAGAACTTGTGATGATGCAATTCAGTGATTTTAATTGGTTAAGCAAACATACCCAAATAGAACCAATTAATGAAACTGCAGTCGTCAATCTAAGGTTAATAATTAAAATATCTTTAATATATCCGTATTTATTCATGTTGCATATACATTTAGCATTTGCTTAGCAACTTATGTGAAGACAGCAGTACAAGTTAAAGAGTCTGTGGCTGACAGAAATCCAGTTAGGAATCTGATGCCTTAGATTCTAGAACTGTGACTCAGAAAGATGTCTCTAGATTGCAATGATGTACACTATTTAACAAGGCGTAGGAGAACTTTCCATGTTAAATTTCACAAGGACCAACAGAGAGGGAAAGGGACTAGATTAGCAGCATTTCCTGTGAAAATGGACTACAGGTATGGGGCCACAACTGACTGCAAATTCACTGTGGGCCAACAGCATGATGCGGATGCCAAAAGAAAAAAAGACCAAAGTCACTTGGGCTGCGTTAATAAAAGAATAATTGTCATAGTAGAAATGCAGTGGACCTTATTACCCAGTCCTCACCACATCGGTGCTGGGGTGGGCTGTGAAGTTCAACATCCTGTTTTATTTTGAAATTAACACATTTCAAAATCAAAAGTAAGGACACTGGCAATTTTGAAATCTATGTCAATTAGAGAGATGAATCATCAGGGGAAAGGTCATATTAAAAGAGTTTTAATAACTTATCTAAGTGACTCTCAGACTACCTTAGTGAGGAGAAGATGAAGAGAGTTTTAAATTTGAGTGATAAATACACACACAGACACGTACATATTATCTATTCAGAGATGAAGCAGCACATTACTTTATGAATTGGTTGTCACTGGAAATATCTACAAAGGTCTGTGTTGTTAATGAAACATCTTTACATTTATATGATATTTTATGCCAGAGTCAAATTAATCCTGGGAAAGTCATGCTCTTTTTCATGTTTTTTTTAGTTTATTGATATATAATTGACAAAATTGTAATGTATTTAAACATACAATGTGATGATTTGATATACATATACATTGTGAAAGAATTATCACGATCAAGTTAATTAACATATGCATGACCTCACATATTTACCTTTTTTTTCTGTTTTGCGTAGGAACATTTCTATCCTCTTAACAAAATTCAATAACAAAATATAATATTATTAATTATATGCACCATGTTACACATTAGATCCTCAGATTTTCATCTTATAACTAAAACTATGTAGCCTTTAACCAAACTCCCTATTTTCCCCACACCCTAGCATGGGCAACCACCAATCTATGCTAAGTTTCTATGAATTCAACTTTTTTTTTTTTGGTAAGGAAGATTCACCCTGAGCTAATATCCATTGGCAATCTTCCTCTTTTTTGTATGTAGGATGTCTCCACAGCATGGCTGGTGAGTGGGTTAGGTCTGTGCCCAGGATCTGAACCCGTGAACCCTGGCCACTGAAGCAGAACGTATGGAAATTTAATCACTTGGCTGCAGGGCCAGCCCCTGAATTCAACTTTTTTAAAAACTCCATGTATAAGTGGTACCATGTAGTATTTGTTATTCTCTGTCTAGTTTATTTCACTTAGCATAATGTCTGCCCAGTCTAACATGTTCTTGCAAATGGCAGTATTTCCTTCCTTTTTAAGGCTGAATAATATTCCTGTGTGTGTGTGTGTGTATGTGTATGTATATATGTATATATATATACACACTACATTTTCTTTATCCATTCATCCCATCAGTGGGCACCTAGGTTGTTTCTATTCCTTGGCTTTTGTGAATAACACTTTTATGAACATGAGATCTATGAACAGATATCTCTTTGAGAGAATGATTTCATGTCCTTTGGATGTATACCCAGAAGTGGGATTACTAGGTCACATGATAGTTCTATTTTTAATTTCTTGAAGAACTTCCATACTGTTTTCCATAGTGGCTGTACCAGTTTACATTCCAACCAATAATATACAACAGTCTCCACATCCTCACCAACACTTGTTACCTCTTGTCTTTTTGATGATAGACATGTTAACAGGTGCGAGGTGATGTCTTATTGTGGGTTTTGATTTGCACTTCGCTAATGATTAATGATGGTGAGTACCTTTTCATATACTTGTTGGCCATGTGGATGTCTTCTTCATAAAACTGTCTTTCAGATCATTTGCCCATTTTTCAATTGCATTATTTGGATTTTTTTGCTATTGAGTTGTACAGGTTCCTTGCATATTTTGGATATTAACCGCTTATCAAATAGGAACTTTGCAAACATTTCTCACATTGCAAAGGTTGTCGTTTCATTTTGTTGGTGGATTCCTTTGCTGTGCAGAAGCTTTATAGTATGATGTTGTCCCACTTGTTTATTTTTGCTTTTGTTGCATATTCTTTTTGTGTCAAATCGAAAAACTTATAGCCAACACGAATGTCCAGGAGATTACTACCAGTGATTTCTTTTAGGAATTTCACTGTTTCATGTCTTATTTTCAAGCTTTTAATCCAATTTTGTGTTGATTTTTGTGTATGGTGTAAGATGGAGGTCTAGTTTCATTCTTTTGCATTGAGATCCATCCAGTTTTCTCAGCACCATTTATTGAAGAGACTGTCCTGTCCACATCATATCTTCTTGGTGCCTTTGTCAAAAATGAATTGACCATATATTCATCGGTTTATTTCTGGGTTCTCTATTCTATTCCATTGAATTTTTTGCCTTTGCTTTTGTTTTCAATTCCCAAAAACCATTGCTGGGACTAATGTCAGGGAAATTGTCACCTATGTTTTCTTTTAAGAAATTTGCTATTTCAGGTCTTATATTCAAGTTTTTACTCCATTTTGTGGTGATTTTTTGTGTGTGGTATGACACAGGGTTCCAGTTTCATTCTATTGCATGTGGATATCAGATTTTTGTGTCAATGCCATAATGGTTTGCTTACTAGAGCTTTGTAATATAGTATAAAATCAGGGAGTGTGATGCCTCCATCTTTGTTCTTTCTCAAAATTGCTTTGGCTATTTGTGACTTTTGCGATTCCATAGGGATTTGAGAATTGTTTATTTCTATTTCTGTAAAAAAATGCCATTGAAATTTAGTTAGAGATTGCACTGAGTCTGCAGATTACTTTAGATAGTATGGACACTTTAATAGTGTTAATTCTTCCAACCCATGTGCATGGAATAGCTCTCCATTTATTTGTGTCATCTTCAATTTCTTTCACCAATGTTTTACAGTTTCAGTACAAAAATCTTTCACCTCCGTGGTTAAATTTATTTCTAAATATTTTATTCTTTTTGATGCTTTGTAAATGGGATTGTTTTCTTAATTTCTCTTTTCAATAGTTCATTGTTAGTATATAGAAATACAACTGATTTTTCTATAGTGATTTTGTATCCTGCAACTTTGCTGAATTTGATTATTTGTTCTAGTAGTTTTTAGTGGAGTCTTTAAGGTTTTCTATATAGAATATCCTGTCATCTGCAAACAGAGACAGTTTTACTTCTTCTGTTACTGTTTGGATGCCTTTTATTTCTATTTCTTGACTGATTGCACTGGCTAGGACTTCCAGTACCATGTTGAATAAAATTGGTGAGAGTGGACATCTTTGCTCCTCTGATGGAATGAATTCCACTGCCATGTCTTTGAGTTCGCTGATCTTTTCTTCCACTTGAAATAGTCTGATATTGAATTTTTCAGTTCAGTTATTGTATTCTTAAGCTTTGACTTCTGTTTGGTATTTTTCAAATATTTTATATCTCTTTGTTGAAATTCTCATTTTGCTCATGCATTGCTCTCCTGACTTAGGTGAATATCTTTATGACTATGATTTTGAATTCTATTGGGTAAATCATACATCTCCATTTCATTAAGTTTGGTTTCTGAGATTTATCTTGTTCTTTTTTTTCTTTTTGGTAGTAGGGTGGAGGAGATTGGCCCTGAGCTAACATCTGTGCCAATCTTCCTCTTATTTTGTATACGGGTCACTGAGTCACTGCCACAGCATGGCTTGATGCGTGGTGTAGGTCCACACCCTGGATCCGAATCCATGAACCCGGTCTGCCAAAGTGGAGCACACCACATTTAACCACTACGCCACCAGCTGACCACATGTTCTTTTGTTTGGAACGTATTCTTATGTTTCTTCATTTACCTTGACTCTCTGTGTTGGTTTCTACTCACTAGATAAAACAGCCATCTCCTCTAGCCTTAGAAGACTAGTTTTGCATAAAAGATGACTCTCATTAATCATCCAGACCTGAGCTCCTGGTTGCCTCTCAAATATTTGTGATTTTCCAAGCCACAGTGTTTATTCCTAAATGGCTCCCAGTAGTTGAGTGTGGGTCAAGAGCCATCAATGTCCCAAATGGGAGGATTGCAGTCAGCATCTAGATTTAGGCTGATTAGAAGCCAGACTCTCAGGCAGCATCTGGGAAAGCATAAAGTCAAATCCTTCCAGGGAAAGTCTGTGAGATGGACATTTTGCTGCGCTTTGTTGGGATTGCAGCAGTGAGTGCTTGCATGCCTGTTAAAAACTGCTTCTGTTTGCCAAATTACTGTGGGACTCATGAATGCAAGCCTCATTGACTATCATTGTTAAGTGATTAGGGGTCCTATCCCTTGGATGGGAGCCTTCAAAGTTGGAGTACCAGGTGTGTGGTCCAAACCCTTTCCTCCTGAGAGAGAAGCTGGGAGTTCCCTCCTGAATGTGTAGCAATGTGCTGAGGGTGGGGTTTGTGGGGAAAGTATGTCTCAGCCTTTCCTCCCATTTTGTTGTGAGTATTTTCTCAGTTACTCCACCTACAGGAGTCACTCAAGTAGTTTCTGAATTTCTCTCAAAGGGAATTGTTCCATGCTTATCTGTATATTTGGTGTCGATTGGAGGAAGGAAATTCAGGAGCCTTCTGTGTCACCATCTTGGTCCACAGTCTGAGTAGAATTTCATGCTTATTTTTAAGGGAAGTCTTTAGAGTGTGACAAGTTAAGCCATTTTCCTATGTTCATGTATCTAGTTAGCAGCTGATCTGTAACTGTCTTATCTGTAATTCTCCCTTGCTAGTACATAGCTGTCATAGCTACATAACTGTCAGTCACCAGTGGTTATTGCTATAGATGAAATATGAGCCTTATACTACCTTAAAATCCTATAATGAATTGAAACAATTCTAATTTTATTATAGGTTAAGTGGCCAAATTAATTTCGTTATTGATTTTCAGATTAATCAGTATCTTAATATTGTCATTGCTTTGTTATTGATCCACATACAAATTAGTCCTGATATATGGCATTTTCATCACTGGTGTAAAAAACAAAAACAGCAATTAGCTTTAAAATTTTTTCCAAAGTGGTCAAATATGGTCATGGTTTAAGGATTCAAAATGATTGTTATGTATAATATAACAAGAAAACAAACATTATTTCCTGGGGGTTCACAAAAATAATTGAAAATATATATAGTAACCATATATTTGTGAGTCAGCTATCTTTGATGTCAAGGACCTGAGGCCCAATTTTTGCTTATGACAAGGCAATTAGTTTTGGATGGCTTCCTCCAGACATTTTTCACCATCATATTATATTAGAACTTTATTTCCTCCAAGCAGAAGACTGTAATCCATTTTTCAAGCCCTTTAAGTTGTTTCTTAGGTGATTTCTTATATTTGGCTTATCCCAAAGTAACAAAGCTTTGAGTATTTACAAAGTATAAAGAGTTTCAGCCTGTTATTCTCTTAAATGAAGTAAAGATGCGGTACATTAAGGAGGAAATTAATCTACAAAATGTGCCATGGTAAATTGAGCAATTAACACTAGATATTTATATTGAGACTTTACTATTGCTGGATATTCTTGAAAAATTGGAAGTAACTGTCAAGTATGTCCAAGATGTACTTTAAAATGTCTTGAGAGTTAGGCTTTCAACTGACCTGTATCAATTCTCACCAAGAAAGAGTGAGGTATGCAGCTTCTTTTCCCCTTTTATCACCTATGATTCTGTGTTGTGTGTGTATTATATGTTCTCTTTAAACTAGTTTCTGAGATTTATTTTTGTCTGATTTAAACTTCTTAAAAGAATTTGATGGGTGGAGAAGTGTGAGTATATGGACAATTTTCCATTTTAGTTTATATCCTACCTTTAAAATATCAGGAGATGTAGAAATTTGATAAAACTCAGAAGTAGCAAGGCTGCCTCCTGAAATCTCAAGAACAAACAGCAATAAACTTTACTGAATGCTCTGGAATTTGTGCAGCCTATGTTCCTACAGGTTTTGAAGAGAGATGGTATATTAATTAATGTATTACTCAAATCTCTGATAAACATTGTAGGGTTTCCAAGAGTTGTCTAACAGCTCAGATAGACTTAGGATATGTTATTGACTAGAACAATTCTCTTCCCTCTTCCCAACTCCTGCTCCCAAACTCAGCAACAGTCCCTCTGTCTCTATAAAATGAAAAGATCCAGAGAACAAAGCACTCAGGTTACATAAAAAATCCTGGGTTTGCCTCCTGGTTTTGCAAAAAAGATAAGATTGCCTAATGGTAAAAGTATCTTATCTAAAAGTTTTTGATGTAATGAATGGTAAAAGCTGAGTGACTGAAACTACTGCCATCTGAAATAGTAGCCTCTTTGATGTTGCTCAGCATGTTCCTCACCTCTGTTTGGTAAATGCATCCCTCTGCTGCTCACCTGACGTAGCCACAGGGAGATGAAGTGGGAACTGTGACAATAACAAGCCAACACCCTTTACTCATGGCTTTTTATTCTGGGTTCATAATGAAAACCATGTTTATTGAATCTTTGTATCACATCTCAGTGTCCAGCACAATCCTCTCTCCGGGAAGTCCAAAGGGGTTTCCTTATATTCAATTTTGCTAGCTCTAGAGTATGCTTACCTTTTCAGTAGCCACTCAAATCCAACATAGCCTCTATTATAAATCTCACCATTCTTTATATTGAAAGATCATCTGTTTTCATGGGCAGCATGATTTCTGATTATTGAGAAATTAGGCAGTTCTTAAAAAGGAACAATTTATATTAGCTGAAGTTCAAAAAGCATACTATAGTATAATAGAGTAAGAATCATCCACATAGATTATAGAATGTTTTCAGATCTGTAAACCAAATGACAGGCTGCATGAAAATCTAGACCCAAAACTTAACCTCAAATAAAATTTCTCATTTATATTGCAATTATAAAGAAACCAAGGGATTGACTATTAAGACCGCAACAGATTCTGAATAATGGTTTTCTTGGAAAATTGTAGAGATTTTTCTTCAGTATCCCAAGTCATTCTGAAGTGTAAATGGAACATAGATGCTTAGCCTTCAGTAAACTGAGACGGAAAAGCTCTGATATTTCTACTATTGACATCTACGATAGTTTAAAATATTTTATAAAACTTCACAAGACTAAGATACAAAACAGAATTATTGTCTATAGAATATTTGACTTAACTTCTCAAAACAGCCATGGTAGGCATTCAGTTAATATTTGGGAATAAATGAGTAAATAAGTGAGTAATTCCAAATAAATGAACATTTTTTGAAGAGCATTTTCTAGTTATCAAATTCACTAAAGTAGAGTTTAAAAAACAGCATTTTCAGAAAATGTCACTAAAGATGTCATCTCATGGGGCTAAAGAAACTAAGTTTGATAACTTAAGGAAAGTTGCAGGAAACAGCATTTTCCTTAAGTGTGCTAATGTTTAACATACATATAATGTTCGAATAGCCCCAATTTGTTTAAAAGACACTCTGTAAGTATAAAAATTCTCTAGAGTAAATTCATTTTAATGTCTTTCCTTCTTGTAAGTGTTTAAAATAAGACAGTTGAATAGATATTCTTTGAATATATATGTGTATATTGTTTTTATACTGTGGTATAAAAATTTGCCAAATACTTAGTGACTTAAAACAAGAAACATATACATATATACACACATACATACATGCATGCACACATTCACATATACAAGAATATAAGAAATAATTAAAAGTTTAAATTTCATAGAATCCCAACACATTATTGAGAAAAATCCTTTTTGTGTATATGTGTAATGTTTATCTCTCACTCTTCTGCTCTTTATTTTGAAGAAAAAAATAAATACTTTACACTGATACTGGTCATCTGTTTTCTTTCATTTGTTTTTGAGGACCTGCCAGAGGCTTGTGAATTCTGTTTAGTAAAATTATTGAATGATATTTTCACTTTTCAAAATGAAAATCTGGTAAAGCCAGATTATGTTTTCTATAGTTACATTTATTCACCTTATTCTTTACTCAGCGTGTTCCTCAATCCAATTTCTTTCAAGGTTATATTCTCTAACAATCTCCTTCTCACGAATCATTAGCTTCATCTGTCCCTTCTCCTCACTCCACAAATTAGCTCAATTATTTTTCTTTAAGAAAAACAAAACAAAAACTGCCCCAAACCAAACATTTATAAGCATAACTAACATTTATTTGAGCACTTTCTAGGTGTCAAGCTTTCAACCTGAATTAACAAACTTAACCTTCACAGCAATCCTCTGTGATAATAATATTCTTACCTTCTTTGACTAATAAAGTCATTGAGCTACAGAGAACTTAAGTAATGTTCACGACACTAAAGAGCTAGGATTCAAATCCAAGCTCAGATATATTTTCTGTTTGCTGAGTCTGTTAGCTCTGATGTCTCCAAGGCAGAAAATGCATACATGATTCCTTTCTAGACTGTGTTATTTTTGTACTTTGGTATAAAAATTTTACCACAAATTTTGTGGCTTAAAACAAGAACCATTTATTATGTCACACTTTCCATGGGTCAGGGGTCTGGACACAGCTTGGTTGGTTTCTCTGCTCAGAAATCACAAGGCTGCCATGGAAGTATCACTAGATTTTGTTCCCTTCTTAAATTCTATGCCCTCTTCCAAGCTCACATGGTTGGTGGCAGATTTTAGTTCCTTGCGGTTGTAGGACTGAGGCCATCACTTTCTAGTGGGTGGTCAGCTGAGGGTGACTCTGCTGCTAGAGGCCCCATTAGTCCATTACTTCCCTTGCACATGGTCCTTCACAGTCCCCCTCAGAACATAGCATCTTAGTCCTTCCAAGCCAGCCAGAGAATTTCCCTCCCCAGTCTGCAAGGAGGGAGTCATATACAGTAACATAATTGCAGAAGTGACGTCTCATCATCTTTGCCATATTCTATTAGTTAAAAAAAATCACAGGCTCTCAGGGACAGCAGATTGTATGAAAGTGCAGCTCATTGCGAGCATCTTAGAATTTGACCTAACATACAGACCTCTCTGTGCTCCAAAGCTTTGTGCTTTCTTGTTCCCTTCCCAGTCCAGCCTCTTAAAGGAAGAGTCCCTATTTGCAGTCTGGAACATTTTCAGCTTCTCTGTGAATTTCGTCCTATTTAAATCTGACCCTACACTCAGTTTGGTATTATGTTCTGTTCTGTTTTTAACCTACATTCTATTTAACCTTCCTCTAGCATTAATTGATGTGATATTATTTGACTATCCTATAGAATTGATTATCAAGGTCAATTTTATTGTTCTAAATTGAATGTTAATTCATTGAGCCTGTAATACTCAATTTATTTGAAAATCCTCTTTTCTTTTAATTTTGTCCTCTCTTTATCCTGGTTTATCCGCCTTTCTCACTCCTCCTCAGTTTTCTTTACTGGCATTTAAATATCAGTGAACTCAAGTTTCTTTCCCTAGACTCTGAGGCTTCTTAGTCTTTCTACTTCCTTGGAACATCCCATATGCAACAATTCCTAAAATCAAGCCCTAAATCCAGATTTTTTAAAAGCCCATGACAGATCTGATCCAAAATCCAGTTCAGTATCTTCTCTATTTTCCTCCCCACAACCTACTCCTCTCCTGTAACAGTCTTTGACTGGCTTCTATTGCCATATGTAGACATTTTACGCCTTCCCCATTTTTTCTATTCCTCTCCTTACATCTAGATGGACACCAAATCCAAACGTTTTACCAAACAAATGGCTCTCCAATCTGCTTCCACGTCATTTAGCCACTTCTTTGGTTCTCATAATCTCTCACCTAGAATATAAAAACACTACCTCACAAAATGTTAGAAGTTTTTTTCACACATAAATATTCCAATTTATTTTTAGGACATGAACACAGACAAAAGTGCCCCCCCCCCCCAATCATTAATGACTGGATATATGGCTCTCTAGGACTACATATTGGCATGGTACATCCATGCGTTACATTTTTAATAAATGTATGTTAAGCAAATAAACAAATTCCTACATAAGCTCTTCATTTATATGCCTGATAGATCTTGTAGAAATCATATTTAAAAGCATAAGTTACAAATTCTAAGTGAAACCATTTGACAGAAATTCATACCATGTGTGAAGAATAGTAGAACTGGAAATCCTAATCCTGTGTTTTTAAAAAGTAACAGATTTGGTAAGGTAGAATCAATCACTTAAGTGTTAATTAGAAGTTTAAAAAGTATAGTTTGTGGGCCTCCACATTTTGTGATTCAAGATAATCTGTGCAAAGGAATGCTTGTTAGCACTGTATTCTTTTTTCTGTCTAAACCCAGCCACCCATCTCCATTTTCAAATACCATCAATTAAGCCATAGGGACTATATTCTTAGATTAGACACTTGTTCTTGTACATTACAGTTCCTAAATATATTTGCAAGTGTACATACAGCCAGCTAACATAATTAACCATTATAGTCCATTTACATTTATTGTAGAAACTTATTTTTGGGATCTATTTATCAGATTAGAACTGACAAAATCTCTCATGGGCAGATCATAGGACAAGGTCATTTTGCTTAAGTAAAGACTTCCAAAAATTTAGTCTGATGTGTAGCCTTGAGAGGGGAGTGATCCTACGTATCTTAGCAGGAGATGACTCCCAATAGAATAGGCAGAGAATAGTAACTCAGAGAAGAGTTATAGGCTCTCAAAACTTGAGAGGTAATGGAGTAATAAGAGATAAAAGGAGAAATATTTATTCTTTACCTAGGATCAGCCCCTCTATGACCCTCCAAGGGAATAATTTATTTTACATGGATGTATCTTGAGAATATACGGAAAGTATCAGTCTATTTTATGTAAATTGCCTCCAAAATGCAATTGTAATTTTTAATAGAAAACACACTTATGTTATACACACATTAGACACATACACACGTAGACACATGCAGACACATATCTTGTCTCCCGGTCAGTGGCCCTCTGGGTAAACTGTCATTTCTATACAAAATAAGAAAATACTGACAGTTCATGAAAAACATTACCATTTAAATGGATACCTTTTTTTTTGCTTATTTTTATAATAAAAAAATGGCTTTTTGTGAGTGTGTTATGGGAAAAAACAACAATTCTTCCTTGGTAGGTTTGGAGATATTGCGTGTTGACCTTTCATTTCACAGGAGTCCCTGAACATGGGGACAAAGCCATCTGACCTTGTGTGACACCAATTGGACGTTTCTATTGTATTAAATGTCTAATGTCAACCAGAAAATATACGTTTTTCTACTCTTTTGTGACCTTTAAAAGAGTGATATCCTTCCTAACAAAATGAGAAATAAGTACTATGAAATGGTCATTTAATCAAAAAAAGTTTTGTTTTTCTTCCCTCAATGTATTTTTTCTCTTTACTAATTGGAAAGAACAAGATTCCAAGATTTCCTAG
The DNA here is from genome assembly GCF_037783145.1 of Equus przewalskii. NCBI lineage: Eukaryota > Metazoa > Chordata > Mammalia > Perissodactyla > Equidae > Equus > Equus przewalskii. Next base: position 39,400,177 of record NC_091850.1, read on the forward strand.
CCAAGATGATTTGCTTCAACTCTTTTGCTACTTTGCATACTTGAATATTATTTTCACAGTCAGGCTTTGAGACAATGTATACGAAACTGGAATAAGTGAAATGCAGCATATATTAGCGTCTTTTGAATATTTTCAAGTGTTAAACCTTGCCCTTTTATACCATCAGGATCAGTGTTGGAGCTAGAAAAATGACCTGATATGCAGTATATTCTCACTGTCAAATACAGACACAGAATCTGACAGGGTTTTACACGTACCATTTTTCACAGCTGAAAAGGAAACATTTCTTCCTTATGTCTATTTCTTGTTCTACAATCTAGTCTGTCTAGGACACTTTTGATCATACATTTGATGCAACGTGTTGTTGGATGCCTGGAATGTTAATGCGGTTATTCTTTGTAGTTTCATGAGATGTAAAACCAACTGGGAAATTAGAATCCTGCAGAAATAGATAAATCCTTGATTAAAAGCATAAATTTTGTTTTGCTTTGTTTCCAAATACTGACATTAGGAGGGAAAGGGGAAAAAAAACTTTTGTTAAATGCGTTTAATATCTTGAAAAATATAATATTTCACCATGATATTAACTACCCACAATTGGATTTATTAGGGCCCATTCCTTTCTAGGATCGTAGTATGGATTTCCACCTCATTAACCCAATTTATCTATCTCGATGATCCGTATTGCTTGTGATTACCTCTGTTTGGAGGTTAGTTACACAAATGCAATGCCTTACTCAGATTGGAAAGTGAGTTCTATATTTCTAGAGTGCTGATCATCGATACTGTGGATTTAGATCTTTCAGTTTGTTTTATGTAGCTAATGTGATGTGGTAGAAATAGAATTTAGGTTGCTTTCAGGATATGACATATATTTTTTCATAATAGTGTTATATGAAATCGACATGGTAAAACTCTCAACATTTATATTTCTAATATTGTCTAATTAGACTTTTCTCTCCTTCTAAAAGCAGACTTTTCAATACACTTTCTAGCTTTCTGTTTGTTGTTTAATATTATGACGTTTATTTGCTATATAACAAAATGAATACAGGTTTAAATGCTATCAAAAGAAGCCTATTTTTTTGCTATGATTTATGTCTTAACATTATTTGCATATAAGCAAATAAATAATTTTGGGGGGATTTTGCCAAATTTTAAGAGATATATTTTTAGGTCATCAGCAGGTATAATTCTCCAACCCAGAACACTACTATTTGCTTGTGGGGTAATTTCTGCTGCTGAGGCCTGTGCCCTGTTTTCCACTGATATTGAATTATTACCTACAGCTATAAATCTTGAGTCAATTTCCTATGAATGGTATTTTGCAGGTAGAGGGTATACTAAGCCTACCTCCCACTTAGATAACAATCTCCCACCATGCTTTATCAAGTTATCCAGCTTCAGTTTATGCTGTCTAATGTAAACTGACCTCTAATTTTCCTATAAACTATTATATTTGATTACAAGTTGGAATGATGGAAATCTCATTTTCAGATTTGGGATAAAGAGACTTGTTGCATTCTACTATTAAAGAACATATGAGACAAAGGAGGACATTGAAATAATTGTAATTAGATATAGGTCCTTGTATTTACTTAAAGCCTTATTAAGCTGAAAATAATAGATATAAATATATATATATATTTTTTCCTGCCATTTAAAGTTAAGTGGTCAGATAAAATTCTTAAATATATTTTGCAAAATAATACTATTTGATTATTTATTGTAATACAAGAGTGTGAATTTTTCTCATGTGTACTCTGTCTTATGTTAGATTAGAGCTTGAGATCCACTCTTAGTAATGAGCCTTGATAAGTTAGTAACTTTCAAAATTTTCTTTACACAATTCTACGTGATGCATTGCAACTTATAAGGAGCACATTGTCACCCCATAAGTGAGGTTGTATAACCCAAGGCTATTTCAAAATATTGGGATATATAAACCTGGCTTACCTTTTTCTCATGAGTAATAAATGGTCTTGCTTTACACAAAAATCTATATGTTAATTTACCAATAAGATAAAAATTCTATAATCTTAAACAAAATGTTGAAATTCACTAAAATACTTTCTGACTTCTTATTTATTAATAAATTTTTAAGTAAAATTTGCATCCACAAATCACTTTGACATATGATTTGGATAAAATTTCTTCATTAAAAGGTCATCCATGCTGACGTCATCTGTTCATTGCTTTAAATTTTGTGTTTTGTGTTAAAAAAATAAATACGTTTTATGCCTATGCAAAACTAGCAAAGGGATTTAAACAGCATTCAATTTCACTACTGAATGTGAAAATTTACATTAATAGCATGTTTTATTTGGACTAAATTACTAGGAAATTTATCTCATATTTATCAATTTGATGGGCCTCATGACTCTTTGAGATAAGTAAACTACTATTATGTACATTTACAGATGAAGAAATGAGGGTTCAAAAAACAAATAATTTATCTAAACTTCAAGCAATGCTGAGATGTAGACTCTAGACCTAGTATAGAGCACGTTTCTTCTTCCTCTCCTCTCCAGAATTAAAAGCAAATACAAATTAAATAAAAAACCCAAAATATTCCAACACTCAATCCTGTGCTTATTGTGATACAACTCTACGTCTGCTTATTTTAATGTCACTTCTTTATTCCTTTATTTTGTCCCTCTCCTGGATCTTGTGCTTACAGACCACCAAGCATTTGGGGGATATGTTGCTTGATTCTTCATCAAGCAAATGAAGCCTTCACACTATTATTTTCCATGCTTTGTGTTAAGTAACATGCCAATAAACACAAAACTTATAATCTATTTGAATGTCTGATCATAGATGAGTATTTTATAGTCAAATAAAGGCCAGTGGATAAAATTTACATGATTTTTCTGTTCATGAAAAAGTCAGTATTCATGAATCTAAAACTGCTCTAAAAAAAGGTCTTAATGAAAAAAAAAGTCAATGTAAATAAGTAATCCGTCTCCAAGACAGCCCAGGTGACTTTTTTCCATGTCATGAGTGGTTTGAAAATATTTTTACAAAAGTAACAGTACACATGCATAAATGTTTATGTCTAATATAGTTTTTAATTATAATACTGTGAATCGTGAAGATTGAAAGTAGATCTAGTTTAATTTCTATATTTTTAAGAGGTAAGAGATATGAAACATACAGAGTATAGAACTACTCTAATTCTGAAATAATTTCACGTTTGAGGTGGAATACCCCACTGTATAAGTTAAGCTTTCTGATAGTGGTACACAACTCATGAATGATAAAGCATCATGCCATTGCTGATCAATTACAAATGTGACTGTATTGCAGCAAGAAATTGTCTCCTGCCTAAAACTGATTATTCTTATTACCTGACAAGTCACTTCACAATTTTAAATGAGAACTGAGGACCAATAATTCAGATTGGTTGCACCCTTAGGGTGATTGATAAGGATTTAATTATAAATCATATTTTAATTCAGTTACTCTGCTCAACCAAGTATAACTTATGAAATTTAATGTATAAAATATTAATTCATGCTATAATTGAGTTTGTAGTTTTACAAGGCCTCACTGGCCCAGAATGCTGTGCACAACATCAAAAAAGATAGCTCACTAACCTGCCCAGTGAATGAGCCTAATAAATAAATCCTGCACCATCAATAAAAAAGTCTGTGTTTGCAGTTTCTTCACTTCTCATCAAAATATAGCAGAAACAAAACCGAAATAAATGTGATTTCAAGTTCTTTAGAAAGACAAATTCAAAGTTAAAATGCATATGGAGTTCATAACTGATTTTTCAACCTGTGTCTGTGTCTCTGAGAAGTTATCATCATCATCATCTATTTCTATTTATTGAGTTCCCACTGAGTATTCAGCACTGGGGCAGACTAAGCAGAGAAAATAATGATAGAAAATATTTCTGGACTCCTAACCTTCACAAGAGTATTATTTCATGCATTCATAAATAACATTAAATCAAAGCAGGTTGCCACTTATTGTTTTAAATTAAAATACATTTACAAAACTTCCCAGTATTTTTTTTAAAGGATCATTTTTTCTGCTCCTTCTGATAATATTTTTGCCTTTTAAAGAGTGGCCTTAACTCCATGAGAAGAATTCTAAGCTGATGTCTTTTGAGAATCTTTTGAAGGCATATTGTTATGCTTCTTTTTCAGCAGACCAAAATGGCCTTTATGCTTTTCATTGTCTGCTATGGTTTTTAAGTGCTTTTTAAGTTTTCCTGACTCGCATCCTACACAGGAAGCTTCAGTGAATACAGAATGTGTGGCTGCAGTCAGGAAAGTCACACTCATTAAAATGATATTCTGAGGTTGCCCATTTATTTGCTATTTATGAAATGCATATCGAATTTGCTTATTGTGTAAAAGTCAAAGACTGATTGTTCTGTCAGCACTGGAGACAGAGCTTTTGATCTGAAATTTAGCTCTCTATACTTTTCGTCTCTCCTAATCATTATAAGAAGGATTTTCTAATCCTGAGCTTAACCTGTGGTTGCTATAAGGATAGCTTGCTGCTTGCTAGTCTATACCAGGAGGGGCATGTGGACCAAAAGATCTCCACTGAGCTACTACAAAAATAAAGCGAAAAAATTTAACTCAGCCCGTAGGACAACAAATTGCTATTGAAATATAAAATGCAAATAATGTAGTGATGCTTTTAGTATTGAATTGATTGTTTTGGAAGACAGTAATTTTCTTCTTGTTCCCTCTCAGTTGTGTGGCCCTTTTACTAAAATTTAAGTTTCATAGAATGAAGATTGCAGTATTATTAACCTTTAGTCAAAAATAATTATTTACTGTTTATTTTGTGCAAGCTGGCATGGAGCAGCACAGAAGTACTTAGAATAATTTCCTTGCCCTTTGAGAATGTGTGATAAAGTCAGACTGTGGTACATTGTGTTGCTTTTATTCAGCATGTGTTCTGACCCTCCCTTCAAGAATTGTAGACTAGAAATATCTTGGATTGGGGATCTTCCACTAGCCTGGAACCCAGAGTGAAGAGAGAGACCGATGACGGACATGTGCTGTAAGCAGGAACTAAACTTTTGCTGTTAAAAGCCCTGGAGATTGGACAATTCAGCCTAAGCTGATTAATACTGTGAGAAAAGTAAAAGATAGCATGTACAATTTTTAAATTTAAATCTCTTTCTCATGTGGAGTTAAATACTCAGTACAGGTATAGTCAGTAAATAAACATCACGGATTTGATTCCTGGGGTTTTGCTTATTTCTTTGTTTCCATTTTACCCAGGTATGCACTGCTTTAAGAATATTCAATATGTGATCATTTTAACTCAGAAATAAAAACTTGGGAACTTTATTTTATAATATGCTTTATTGAAGTTATTTTAAATGGAAAAAAGCCATGCAATTTTTAAAATAATGAGTTTACACATTTAAAATCATTACTGCATAAGTTGGACAACTCCTTTGCAATTTTCCTATCCAAGGTAATTAAATAGAGTGACTTCGATGTATAACCTCTCTTAATTATTTTAGTAGCATATATTAATTTTTAAATCTCCCCTATGTGAACATAAAATCACTTACAGTTAATTTCTTCACTTTTAGTACTCTATGTTTTCTGGTTTCTTCCCAGGCATTGGTTGATTTCTGTTTGCTGAACTTTTATTTTTCTCATTTTTGCACTTTTTCATGTAACGTGTCAGAAACTAATCATGGGAACAAATGTCAACCTCTCCTCCTGGGTCAGAATAAGGGAGGACCCAAGTGGGTTTAGTTCTTAAAGGGCTGCTTTAGTTGAAGGTTGAAGACAAGAATATGGTTCCCCAAGTATTTTACAACTGTGTAGTAGATTTAAATCTCAGTACCTCTCAGTCTCTCTTCCCTTCTCTTCTCCTCCTCTTCCTCTTCCTTCTCTTCTCTCCCCCCATCTCTGTAGGAACCCTAAAATGATCTCAGTGGTAAGGATGATGTTTTATTCCTCTAGTTCACATGCCCTTTATTTTAGTATGAAATAAAAGTTAAACTGAGAGATTCGTAAATATAGTTTGCACATATGTTTGAAGAACATTTTGTTAGTCTAATCACAATACGTTTCTATTAATTTCCATTTGCATAATTAAGCTCATGTTTTTTAAGTTCTTCTGAAGCCAACTATATTCTTATAAGTTAAGAAGTTCCAAATAGAAGAAAAAATATTTCTATAGAGTACTAATAGCTGTGTCAAGTTTGTTGTCTTTTATCGCTTCCTTTCCATAGAGGACTTTGGTTTTGAGTTTTGTGGGTTCTGTTCTTCCCTTCCTAAAAAGGGGTAAGAGGTTGACATCTTAGCTTTCCAGTGAAACTTTTGCTTCTTCTAGACTCCACTCCTTATTCTCTCCTGTTTCTAGAGTATCATGGATGATTCTATTTCTTTTCTAATTCACATAATTGGAGCACCCATCTGCACTGCTTATCCTTCCTTTAATGCACAGTGCTGAATTAGCCTCTCTAAAATATTTCCTGATTCGCTTTAAATCCAAAAACCTAAATAGTTCTGATATTTCCATGCCTTTGCTACATAACACAGATTGGCTGTGAGATTAAATGTCCATTTTCTCTTGAAAACTGAGGTTATGGGAAGTTATACTATATAACATTGTCATAAACGATCATATATTTTTTCCAGGCCTTCAAAACTTTGAGAATTTTTTTTTCCTTAAGCAGCAACCTCTAACTATATAATTAGTGTGTGAAGCCGTCAACCACTGTTCCTCTACTGGATATATATTTTTAATGATTGAGTTATACAGGCCCAAGGATCATCACATATAAATAATTAAAATAGTTTCAACATTTGAGAAATATGCTTGTACATATACAGGTGTACTAATAGAGGCATGTATGTATGGACAGACAGGACAAACTGAAAGGGATTTCTTCTAAAGACAATTTGCAAGGTTGACCTTGTAGATGCCCTGGAAGAAAATCTACTTTGAGTGAAAATCAAATCTGGCATGGTCAGCAATGGCCTGAAGGCTGAGAGGTCAGTGACATGGCTTCAGGTACAGCTTAATGCCTGTTGCTTGGATTGCCTCCATGCACGCTCATTAAACTTTTGTGAACAGTCATTGGAGAGAAAAATAACAACACTATGGAGGCCGTGCAATCTTCTAATGGAACTTTGATAAATAATACTCATATAGGACTAAGAGAGCCTCCCCTTACGTGTTTCACACGAGTAATGAACTTTGATTCCAAGCTGACAATTTGATCACGAGGTTGCATACACTCCTGAATGGTAGGTCAGCAAATGCAGTGTGGTTAATCCTTGCAGGAGGCGAATAGTCAGGAGCTGGTGATATCAGAGGCAGCCCAAAAAAAGGCAAATTGGCCAAGTTTATTAGGGCCATGTGATTTCTCCGTAGACTCTGAAATACCAGCAATAAAGGTAGCTGTACGTACAATTGAACAAGAATTTCTTTGTTCCCACCGGCTCTTGAGATCCAAACACATGAGGACTGCTTTCTGAAGTGATTTGATTTGACAGTTCGCCTCGCACATAGAAGTTACTCTACTGACTGTTTACAAAATGAAGTCAACTTCAGTTCTTTAATTTCCTCAAAGCAACTAAAACGATTCCTCCCTAATAGAGATTCTGGACTTTGTAAATTAAGATGGAAGAAAGAAGAACTTGTAAGGACAGGTTCAGAAAAGGCAACATTTGCCTTAGTTTCTTGAATGATTATGGGACTTATTATCTAAACACTGAAGTGCAGTTCTGACCAAACACACTAATTAAAACTGAATTTTTCTGTATGTCAACACATTGGCGCCATATCACAGCTGTCTTAAGTGCCCTCTGCTTGGTGCATAGAAACCAAATCTGAGGATTTCCCTTTGCATCTAAACCTATTATAACATCATTAATTTTATTATAATTCTACTATTAGTATCATTAATGGCATGAACAAGGATTATTCATTGTCCAAATGCTTATTATACTTTGTTTTCCCTATAGCTACAAAGTGCAAAGTAGATATTTTTTTAACAATACGTATAAAAACTTCTCTTTTTGTAAGTTAAAACAACCAGAATTATAGGGAATACCTATCCAGATTACAATCAGTTCAACAAACACTGCAAATGTATGACATTCTATGATTTTCTCCTTCTTGGTATTTGTGGTTGTGTTACTATTTCTTTAAATATATATGTATGTATGTGTAGATATATGTGTGTATACACACATATACATATATATACGTTCAGTTGTATATATGTATGTATACACAAAAATACATACACAAAAATATATCTATGGATGAGGATTCTTGTTTCAATTAAAATATGCAAATATTTGTAATAAATATTTTTTTAGGCTCCTTTTACTAGTTTCTTTGTGACCTGAAATTGTCTACTGAACTCTTTAAGACAGTCTGTTTCCCTTTTAGTAGAGTAGCAATATACTTCCTGGCATCTGGATGCATAAAACGTTCCAATAACGTTATCTTTAAGTAAAGAAAAACAAAATTAAATATTCCGAGGCATAGGGAATAATAATAATTATGGAACTTGCCCATAGCTTCTGGCACATATTATTTGTTTGATTTCTGTCTTTTTCCCTACTTATGCGCAATTATATATCATGACTGTAGAAAACCTAATTATAGACTTTGTACACATCTATAGAGTGGTACATATCACTTCCTCATCCTTCTCTTTTTAGTATGTTTAAAAATTAAACACTGTTAGAGTTAGTTCCATACAGTATGATAAATGGAGATTTAATTTGGGGAATCTGAAAACAGGAGGTATATTTATGGAATAGTGTGCTGGTTTCAAAAGCAAGCAATGAAAATAAATCAGAATACATGTGATTGCTATTCAGGAATAAAACAATCGTTTAATTTGGTATCAAAATCCCCTTTAATTCAGAGAAAGCATCATTCAGTCTTAAGGAAATGAAATAAAATGATATTGGAGTCAAATGGAGCTAAGAGATTAGAGTTAAGATAAATGAAATTAATGCAAAGAAATATTTTTGTAAAATTTTAAATGCAAAGAAATCCTTTTGCAAATTATCTGTTTGTAACATATTTTGTGATGCGCGTGTGTGTTTGTATATGGGGGCTTATTTGGAAATGGATTATTTTGTATCTGAGCCTTATACCAATGAGTGTATGAATTATTTAATATAACATATTAATACTAAAACTAGAACATTTCTTAGCATTCTCTTAAAATCTTTACTATTACATGACTATGCTTTAGAGATAGTTTAATATTTTGGGATCCTCAATTCACGTCATTCATGTCTGTCTAGCGCACTTACGAATATCTATGTACCATTCTGAAGTGTCCCAGGTCATTAAGACTAAGATCTGGAGGTGGCACATATCACATTCTCTTGTCAGGACTTTGTCACTTTTTCACTTCTAGCTAGAAGGGAATTAAGAAATATAACCTTCAGCTGAGTGGTGCTTTGCCCAGTTAAACCCTAATGCTATGGAAAAAAAGAGGTATTAGCTGTCTGCAACAGGATTTGAAAAAATGGAATTTTTAATTTCTGTTTCAAACCTCATTCATGGAGTTCTCAAAAGGCGTTTGGCAATGCAGTCCCCTAGTTCCTTAAGCACAAACCTAGATGCCACCCTTTGTTACTCCACTCTCTTTTCTTCTACCAATTTATATTCTTTCCAAAAGGTATTTCCAAATTGATCCCCAAAAGTTCAGAAATCATTGTCCAAACTTTCCCCCAGACTCAAAAAATGTACTTATTTCTATAACCAGAATAGAATTCACAGTCTATGTTCTAATCCCTCACTTTCAGACATATGCTCTTTCCAAACCTTGGGCTTTCACCTTAATTTTATGACTCAATATCTCAGGTGCACATGTATGACTCCCCACTTGGCTACATTTTCTTAATAAATTCTCTTTTTCACTCTCAGAGATGTTATCACATCTCCTGACTTCTAATTCTCCATAAGCCTCATCTATTTTCTTTCTCTCACTTGTTAAGTGAATAGAAACCTTCGTATGAAAGCAATCTCATCTTCTTGACACAAAATCTAAGCTCTCTGCATACACTGTTTTTTCTACCATGATAAAGGGGTAAATGATCTTTTCTCCTGTATAACAGAACAGCCCAGAGACATATGCTTTCATCCACTCAAGGATTCAAGCATGTTGTATACAAACATATTGTAAAATTAATATTTTCCTAACCAACTTTTTTTAAAGACTCCTGTAAACCCCATGACCTGTTATATTTATGATCTTTCTTCACTTCTTTTCTTGGGTGTCTACCTTCTCAAGGTTTCTATTCTATCTCCTCAATTGTACCTTTTTGATCTGCTTAGACAACTTTCTCCCTTCTTCCCATCCTGGACATTTGGAGTGCCCTTTACTCATCCTCCTATAGCTACAAACTCTCCCTACATGGGATACCATCAAATGCCATGTATATTAGTCTACTCAGGCTGCTATAACAAAATACTACAGACTGGGGCCTAAACAGCACAATTTTATTTATTTTTTTTTTTTGCCATTCTGGAGGCTAGAAGTCCAAGGGCAAGGTTTTGGCAGGGTTGGTTTCTTCTGAGGCCTCTCTCCTTGACTCACAGATGACCACTTTGTCCTCACATGGCCTTTCCTCTGTGCATGTGCATCCCTGGTGTCTCTTCTCTCTTCTTATAAGCAATCAGCTATATTGGATTAGAGTCCCACCCTAAAGGCCTCATTTTAACTTAATTATGTCTAAAGGGCTTCTCTGCAAATATGATTCTATTCTGAAGTACTGGGGGTTGTGACGTCAACATGTGAATTTAGGGGGTCACCAGCCAGTAACAACATCATTTTTTAAAAAACTGATTACTCTCAAAATTATGTCCAGGTTCTTTAGCTCTAGGATTTATACATAAAGTCTATTGACCTTGCAAGTTTGATGTGTAATATACATCTCCAAATTAATGTATCCAAAATAGAACAAAACAATACCTGGAAAAAACACATTCATCTCTTGAATGGATATTGCTATAAACTCCTAATATCTTACACTTTCTGTCAACAAGCCCTGACCCCATCATATATTTTCAAAGCAATCAGAGTGATCACTTTTAAATAAAACTTACATAGTCTGATCAATCAATCTGGGTTGCAGAGCCTGAGTGTTCATAGGAAATGAGACTAAGGGCAAAAATTGAGACATTCCCAGGCAAACCAGGATGGATTGGTTACCTTAAGTTTATGAAATGTTACTCTCTGATCAGAAAACCTCCAAAGGGCATTCGTCTCACCAGAGTTACTGTCAGAATTATTTTAAAGATTCACATCCCCTTTCTGACTTCATTTTCTGCTTTTTCTCGTCCTAATTTGGCTTCAGACAGGCATTTATAAAAGCGTTGCATATTCTCTCTCCAAAAAGTCTAGCTTCAGAACTTGTTGTCTTGATAAAAAGTTCGAATATTCACCCTGAGCTGCCCTGGGACAAAGATCTCAAGGGTCTCTGAGGCAGTGGTTTGCAGCCACAATCCCCCTCCCGCCCAGGAGGCAGCCCTGTCCAGGAGACTGGAGACATTTGGCAACATCTGGAAAGAGTTTCCGTTGTCACAACCTGCGAAGGGGGCGCTACTGGCGTGTAGTGGGTAGAGATCTGGGTTACTGATGACGTGCGCAGCACAGCCTCCAGGACAAACTACGCAGCACACAATATCAAGGGTTCTCATAAACATTGTCCTAAGAGATGGGATGAGACAAAGGAGAAATGTTTTAAGAGGAAAGTAGAATGAATCTCTTAAGTATTTGAAAATATATTCTTGTCACATTCGTTAACTTGTTTCTGTGTTCATCTGTCCACCTCTATACTCATACACCAGAATGTAAGCGGAAGAGACTGTATTTTCATGACTAGAATCCTCAGTGCTTGGAAAAGCAAGTGCCACAGAATACGTGCTCAATCAATCCCTGCTGAATATATGAGTGGAGAAAGAAAAGACATATTGGTGTTAGAAAGCAGAAAACAATTGATTTACAAAGAGGTAAATAAAGACTTTTTCCCTCTAAATTGGCAAGATACTGTATATAGGTTTCTCATTATTATTATCAGTGTGGTATATTTGCAGCATCCCAAATGCACAATAAAGCACAGTGAATGAAATAATTCAAGTGAGTAATCTCACAAAATACCCCTTTTCATCTCCACACCCATAAGTAGAGTGAAAAGGGAAACTAAAAGCTAAAAACATGTGAATGAATGAATAATAATGAATGAGTGTATTAATGAATAAATAGGAAATTAAAATTTTAAAATGTAGGTATATTTATTTTTTAATTCTTATTTCCTGGTGTCATCTAACTTTTTTAATTAATGTCTTTATTTTAAGATAATTGTAGTTGTAAGAAATAATAGATTCCGTGGATCTTTTACCCAGTTTCTCCCAACATCTTGCAAACCTGCAACAAACTGTAACAACATATTTTGAAACAAACTAGATTCAGAACATTTTTATCACCTCAAGGATCCCTCGTGGTACCCTTTTAGAGCCACACTCACTTCTCACCTGGCCCCCATCTGCTCGGCATTCACTAGCAACCACTAATCTTGTTCTTCATTTCAACAATTTTGCCGTTTAAAGATTGAAGAACATCATATAAATGGAACCTGAAATATGTAAATTTTTGGAAATGGCTGTTTTTTTCGCTCAGCATAATTGTCTGGATATCCACCTAAGCTGTGGCCTGCATCAATAGTCTGTCCTTTGTATTTGCTGTGTAATATTCCGTCACAGGGATATACAATATTGTGTTTTGTGATTCATCCATTGCAGAACATTAGGTTTTTTGCTAGTCTTGGCTATTATACATAGAGCTGCTATGAATGCTTATTTACAGGTTTTTGTGTAAATATATGTCTTCCTTTCTCTGGCATAAATGTCCAGGAGTAACCCAGATCCTATGGTTGTTGCATGTTTAATTTTCTTTTCTTTTTTAAGAAACTGCCAAACTGTTTTCCAGAGTGGTTGTACCATTTTACATTTACACCAGCAATGTTTGACGGATCTTGTTTCTTGGAAGCCTTGTCAAAATTATTTGTTGTCAATATATTTTATTTCATTTTATATGATTTTACTTTTCAGCTTTATTGAGATATATTAAAAATTGCACATATTTAGTATATCCATTTTGATGAGTTTGGACATATGGACACACCAGTGATAGCATCACCACAATCAAGGTAATAAACATATTCATCATCTCCAAAAGCTTTGTCGTGTCCCCTTGGCCTGTGTGTGTGTATATATGTGTGTGTGTTAAGAACACTTAACATGAGATCTACCCTCTTAATCAGTTTTTAAGTAAAAACACCATATTGACTACAAGCAAAATGTTGTATAGCAGGTGTGTGGATTATTCATCTTGTGTTCCTGTAAGTTTATACCCATTGGATTATAGCTCTCCTTAGCGATAACTTGTGATTTTAATAGTGCTATTCTTTTTTTAACATTTGTTATATTTCTCTGCTTAAACTATCTGTTCCCAGAGATTTCTTTTTTTTGGGGGGGAGGGGGTTAATTACACATTCAATTTTCTTAGAAATGTAGAGGGCTATTCAGATTATCTGTTTCTTATGAGATGAGTTGTGATAGATGCCTTTCTCAAGGAGGTGATCCATTTCATCTAAGTTTTCAAATGTATGCATTTAGAGTTTTTCATAGCATTTCTGTATTTTGATGTCTACAAGTTCTGGTGTGATATCCCTGTTTCATTCATGACATTGGTAATTTGTGTCCTCTCCCTTTTTTTCTTTGTCAGTTTTGGTAGAAGTTTGTCAATCACATTGAACTTTTTAAAGCAGCAGCTCTTTGCTATATTTCTTTCTATATACTTTTTCTGTTTCAATTTCATTGATTTCTGCTCTTATTTACATTATGTCCCTCCTCTTGTTTGCTTTGGGTTTATTTTACTCTTTCTAGTTTTTTGAGGAGACAACTTAGATGATCAATTTGAGACTTTTTCATCTTCTCTTGTATATTCTTTGGTGCTGTAAATTTTCCTCAAAGCTATGCTTTAGCTCGTTCTAACAAGTTTTGACATGTTCTATTTCCATTTCAATTCAGTTCAATGTATTTTATTTCCTTGAAACTTCCTCTTTAGCCCATGGATTATTTAGAAGTGTGTTGTTTAGTTTCCACATGTTGGCAATTTTTCTGTTATCATTCTGTTATTGATTCTTAGTTTGATTCCACTGTGCTCAGAGAACACACTCTGTATGATTTTAGTTATTTTAAACTGAGCAAGCTTGATTTTATGGCCCTGAGTATGGTCTATTGCTTTTGTTGCATGTCATGTTACACATGTCAATTAAATCCTACTGGTTGATGGTGTTGAGTTCTGTATCCTTGTTGATTTTCTCTTCAGATGTTCTGTCAATTGTTGAGAAAGGGATGTTGAATTATCTAACATTAATTGTGGATTAATCTATTTTCCCTTTTGGTTCTATCAGATTTGACTTCACATACTTTGTAGCTCTTTCGTTTGTCACATACGAATTTAGGATAACTATATGTTCTTGTTGGATTGACTCTTTAATCATTATGTAATATCTCTCTCTGTCTTTTGTAATTTTCTTTGCTGTGAAGTCTTCCTTATATGATGTTAATATAACAATTACTATTATATTTTGATTAATGTTGATGTGATATATCTTTTCCATCCTTTTACTTTCAACCAACCTAAATCATTATATATGAAGTGAGTTTCTTATAGCATATACATCATCTTTTTAAATTCACTCTGCCAATCTCTATCTTTTAATCAGTGTATTTAGATGATTTACATTTAACATAATTATTGATAATATTGACACATTAGGGCTGCCTTTTTATTTTTGTTGTCTGTTCTCTGTTTTTTGTTCTTTCTTTTTTGTTTTCTGCCTTCCTGTGGGTTACTTGAATTCCATTTGATATATCTATAGAATTCCATTTTGATATATCTATAGTGTTTTTGGCTGTGCCTCTTGGTATAGCTTTTCTTGGTTACTCTGAATATCAAATTATCTATGCATAACTTATCACAGTGTACTGCTGTGACATTTTACTCATTCAAAGTGTAGAAGTCTTACCTTCCTTTATGTCCCTTTAGTTTCCTACATTTATAGTATAAGCGTCTTAAATATTTACATGTAATTAGAACCACACCAGACAATGTTATAATTTTTGCTTGAACCATGAAAGATACTTTAGAGAAATAATAATAGAAAAGTAAATGTAATGTAGTTACACAGATTTTTATCTTTCTATTGTTTGTTCTTCTTTCTTAATGTTTGAAGGTTCCTGCTATCATTTCTTTTCAAGTTTGAGATGTCTCTTTAACCATTCCTTTAAGATAGGTCCTTGGTGATAAATCCTCTTAGTTGCATTCTTCTAAAACTGTTTTGTTTTTTCTCTAATTCCTGGGATATATCTTACTGGATATAGAATTCTGAGTTGACAATTCTTTTCTGTCAGTACTTGAAAAATGTTGTGTCATTTTTTTCTAGCCTCCATGGTTTCTGATGAGAGATCCACTTCATTTATCTTGATTTTCTCCTATCGCTAAGGTATCATTTCTCTCTTGCTGGTTTTTGAGATTTTTTTTCTTTATTTCTAGTTTTCAGAAGCTTGACTAGGATGTGTTTTCAGGTAGATTTATTTAGGTTTATCTTGTATGGCATTCATTCATATTAGTGAGTCTGTAGGTTGATATCCTTTGCCAAATTTAGGAAGGTTTTAGTCATTATTTTTTTGAGCACTTTCTAGCCTCACCCTCTTTCTCCTCTCTTTCTGGGATTCCAGTGACATGAATATTAGATCTTTTGCTATAGCCCCACAGGACCTTGAGATTCTGCTCATTATTTATCTAGTCTATTTTCTATTTGGTTTTTAGACAGCATGATTACAATTGTTCTCTGTTACAGTTCACTGATTCTTTTCTCTGTCCACTCCATTCTGCTGATGAGCCCATCCATTAACTTTTTTGTTGTAGTTTTCAGTTCTAAAATTTCAGTGGTCTCCACTGAGCCTGGGGGGCAGGGGTGGAGGTTGGCTGCATTACCATCAGTGAGGATAAAATCTCAGCTCCCTACTTGACCTTCTCTGACATAACAGTGACAGTGTGGTTTGGGCACCTTGTTACAGCCTGACACGTATAGAAGTCTTGAGTTCCCACTTGGCTTTTCCTGGCATGGATGAGATAAGGCAATAGGTTTTTCCCTGTAGTGTTTTGCTGAAAGACAGCCATTTCTATCTAAATATTTCTGTATTGCTTAGCTGACCCTTTCCTAGTACTTTGGATGGAGAGTGCAGGCCTTTTTAGGGCTTTTTCTCTTCACCCACTGGCATTTCCAGGACACCAGCTTCTTCAGCTCCAATCTAGGATATATTAGGTAAAAAAGAAGACCTAAAGAATACATCATTGTGTCATTTTGTGAGTTCTGAGGTCTCTAGTTTATTTGCTTTTTTTCTCTCTACCTTTCAGAGTCTTCTATGTTCATTTTATATATAATGCTCAGGAGTTTGGGATGTACTTAGTGGGAGGAATAGGGAAATACACATCTACTCCATCTTTCTGAAATTAGAAATCTGATCAAGTCTTTCAATTCTAAAACTTTAAGAGTTCAATAGTCCAAAAGCCATAAATAGTCACTTATACTTTAGAAAACCCAAAGCAGTAAGGTGAATTGTCTTGTCCAGCTCTCAGGGCAACTTGCTAACAGAAAAGATCATAAAATTGGTCACGAAATCTTTTTCAATATCATCCTGTTTCTTTACAATTTAAGATAAGGATAACTAAAGATGACTGTGCAGTTCCATTAAAGTTGATTATCAATGCACAGATTCAGACATGCCACCTATAACTTTTTTTTTCTTGTCCTCTTCTTTGTCCCCTAGAGTAGCCATGTAATGCAAACAACTGATTTCTGACATCTTTAAGAAAGCTGGTAGTCCTGTAACCCTTGGTCCTGGTACCAGAGAATATAAAACTGAGCCTCCAGTGTGTCTTAATCCACAGGAAATAAACAGTGTCATACAAAGACATTTACATTCTATTGGATCAATGTAGCCTAATTAGTTTGTCCCTTCACATTCTGGAAGCGTGATATAAAAGGCAATGCTGTCAGACTTGGGTTTTAGTTCTCGTTCCGTCTGTGGCCACTATGCAGACTATGAACTCCTCCTCTCCATAAGATTTCCAACAATGACTGTATTCAGCATTGTTAAAATGATTAAATGAAATGATGTATGTTAAGGTCATACAACAAATTACATATTTAATAAGTGGCAGATATCAGATATGTAGTCATTTTGGGGGATTTTTAAATTTGGACAGTGAAATTACACAAACTGTTAGAAACTTTTCTTTGGTTGTGAGAATGTTTATGACATTTTTAAATAGTACATTGGCTTTAATCTATATTTGTCTTTTCCGTGAGACGATTTAAAATTTTTCTGGATTCATTAATTGGCAAAGGTTAATGATACGAAGTCATCATGGAACAAACAATTTTTTTTCTCACTATGACCTTTTAGAGACTTATCATAATGGTAAGAAAACGTGGTGATGTGATAGGTCATCACAAAGCAGGTTCTAGTCCCTGCAAGTGACACGGACCAGTTATGCAGCTTGTCATTAAAAAGAAATTACCTTACAAATCAAAAACCTATCATATTCATTCATTCAGGGTATACCCATTCCATAATCCAGTCAACATATTTGTAAGAACATCCAAGTAGATGATATATCCACTCAAAATAATCCATTTTAGGTCATAATTTCTAAACATATAATTTATTTTTATTAACCACAATATATAATCTTTTGGCAATAATGTATTTCTAAATGAGCATCCTCACCTTTTTTTGGAGACAAGGAGTACATATCTATTTCTAAATCCAGTGTAATTTGGCAGCCATCCTTGAAATGTTCCAAAAAATGACTAACTCGGTTATTTGAGTATGTATTCTTTTTAGCTTGCACCTTATAAACTGGCGCTTCATAAGCATGAGAGTTTAAGGAACACATCATATTTCAATGTATAGACACCATTTGTAAATATTGTGAAATTAATAAAACACAGGAATGTATTTTAAAATGTATATTAGAGCGTCGCTTGTTTCAAAAAGAACTTCAGGTGAATTAAATATGTTCTTTAAATGTGACAAAGCAATATAAAATAAACTAGGGAAGTAATATTTTAAGAAAGTTAAAATAAAAAGAATTGGCAATAAAATAGAGGACTTTACAGCTGTAAAATATGCAAATACTCTAAGAATTACATCCACATAATTAACCAGAATACCATCTGAGTTGCCAAGGAAAATAATTTTCATTTTCATTACTGGGTGGGAAGGAACATCTGAGACTTCAGATGGTGAGTAAGGGTGACTTTGCCCTAATTCATGAAAATCAGGACAGCACATTTCAATATGATCAAATTACAAAGAGCCCAGGGAGCATCCATGACGATAAAAGATGACTACGATTAAAACTTGTGTTATTTAGACATTGTTATCAACACCATAAGTATCACCATGTGCTCTGCAAGCTGCACTGTGCCCTCAAGGTGGTCATATGGATAACAAGATCAATTTTTCCTCTCTATTAAAGGCATGCTATGGGACACGCTTGCTTGAAATAAAAAGAAATTTCAGCATGCCAAAAAGGAAAATGTCAAACTGGGGTCTTATCAAATTATACAGGAGAGTTTGGTCGAATGAGGCACTGTATCATGAATTATTGCATTTTGGTCTATGTTGTTTTGTTCTGGTTGTTTTTAAATCTTGATGTTTATTTGTTTGTTTGGCTGTTTGTTAAAGGGAGGACTTAGCCAGAGGATTTTAGAGAGCTTTGTCATTTGGTTCACACTCCCCCAGGGATAAAGCTTGTTGAAGTGGTTTATTTTGCAAGAATGTTGACTGGCAGAAACTACCTAAGGAGGTGGTTGTCAGTCCTGGGGGAAACTCATTTGGAATGTGAATTTTCTGATGACCTGCTCTAACCTTAAAACATTGTAAATTCAAAAATTATAGTTTGGGGCTCATCAGTTAGCATCTAATAGCTTACTCACATTTGCATTTTGAATATTCAATGGTATCCATACTTTTATCCACTATTTCCTCTGTTTTGCTCTCTTTTCTTTCCCTTTTTACTTTGTCTCTATGACTATCTGTGATTCTTAAGCACATAATGTTTTTTGTTGTTCTTCTATTAATCCTCTAAATTCTTGGGATATTTAGAAACATGCATTCTCTTGTGACTTTCGCTAAACTGATAGGCTTACACAACAACTTTAGAGAACAGGGAGTAATTTTTGAATACTCTCTTTGTAACTGAAACTATATTTTTTTGCCAACCTCAACATATAAGATGAATTAGAATTTGTATTGAATTGAATTGAATTGAATTTGTATTTCCATGTGAGTTATGAGTGAGATATTATAAAGCTTGTATGTTAAGTGACTTGCATCTATCCCATTATTGAATATGTTATATTATATTGTAAAATAGATTACCTCTCTCTATGTCTGCTTTTCTCTTATTTAGAAAATGATTTTTTTTTTTTGAGGGTGTGAAAATTTGCACTTAGTGCATTGTGGTAAGCTGAATAATGGCCTCCCTAAAATGTCCACATCCTAATTCCTGAAACTAGTGAGGATTAACTTATTTGAAAAACGAGACTTTGCAGATGTGGTCAAGTTAAGGGTCTTGAGACAAGGAGATTATCCTGTGGGCCTGGGGAGTCAGAGTCAGAAGAGAAGGGGATGTGAGGAGGGAAGCAGAGATTGGGGTAAAGAATTTTGAAGATTCAGGAAGGGGCTACAAGTCAAAGAATAAAAGTGGCCACCAGAAGATGAAAAAGGCAAGGAAAGGGATTCTCCTCCCAGAGTCTCCAGAAGGAATCATCATTGCAACACATTGACTTTAGCCAGTGAAACTGTTTACAGACTTCCGACTTCCAGAACTGTAAGAGAACAAATCTGTGTTGCTTTAAGCTACGAGGTTTGTGGCAATATGTTATGGCAGCAATAGGAAACTAATGCAAGCATTTTTTTTTAAAAGAGGCTTTATTGAAATTTAAATAATTATTACATTTAAGTTTAGTATATTTACAGAGTTGTGCAGCCGTCACTATAATACAACTTTAGAACAATGCTATTACTCTTAAAAGAAATCCCATGCCCACACTTTAAGATATATTTTTATTAAAAATAACACCACTGCTGCTTCATATAGGTGGCAGCATCCCAGTGATAATTGCTCAAAGTAATTCAACTTTTGTTAGGAATGGAGCAGGGAAGGGAATAGGAGTGAAGGTGGGTAGAGACCTTTGGGGAAATGCCTGTGGTTCCAGATCATTTACAATAATACTCATCCATCTAAAACATCGATTATAATAAGTCCAGTTTAATCTTAGAATAGAAATGAAATTTAGACAGCATCTCTTTCTTTCTTCTATCTTGCTTATTTCAGAAAGAATCTCAGATGACTTCAAAAGAATCTAAAATAAAAGCAGGGAAAATATATATAGAAATTTAAATTTCACTACAAAAGATGTCTGGGAATTAAGCTAAAAACTGCACACTGTAGTGATCCACATTAGTTACCTGAGTTAGAACAGAAGTTGGTCACTGTACGGGAGGAAGACATTTTCTCGACCCGCTCTGGATCCTTTTGGCCAGAAAATGAATTAAACTCACATGAGACAGAATTATAGGAGAAAATTAAATAAAGCTTTATAACATGTATACATGGGAGAGGCTCAGGAAAACTGAGCAACTTGCCAAAATGGCTGAAGCCACCTTAAATATTATCTTCAGCTAAAGACAAAGGAGGATGTTGGGGGTGGGGGGAGTCAGTTACTGGAGGTTACCAGACAAGTACAGTAAACAAGAGTAAGATTATTATACAGATTTATGTCCTTGCCTTCCACATCGATAGGAGTTTCTAGAGATAAGGTCATCACCCCTTCTTCCTGGTCCAGAGAGGGAGACACCTTTACAGATGGAGATTTCCCTTACAAATGTAAATGTCTCTTAACAAAAGGTAAGTAAATCCTACTTTTCAGAGTTCCTTTTCTGTCTGCAATTTTTTAAAAAGTAACCAGCCCCAAATATTCCTCACGCCAAAGAGACATATCTTGGAGTGGCCAATTCCAGTCCCCCACATCACTAAGCTTTTGAAAATTCTTGTGAAATGGTACCCTTTGTCATCCCAATCTTAAATGGCCTTGAAATAAAAATCAACTAATTGTCCAGGGAAAACATGATACTTCTTCATATACTAATTAGAAATGGATTTAAACTGAATGGTGTTCTGATGAAGGCACTGTAGCAAAGTGGAATCATTCATCCACAAGTATTTATTCAGCCTACTATGTGTTGGACATAGATGCTAGATGCTTAGGATGATCAAAGAAGAAAGAGATAAAATATCTTGCATTCAAGGTACCCAGATCCTTTCAATCAGCCACTCTAATGTCCTTTAAAGAAACTTGGCAACAAGTTACCTATAGCTGGCGGCAACCCTCACAGTCACAACTTAGTAAAACCATCTATAAAGACAGGCAGGACTGTGTCCTTGAAAATCATTTAACGTCACAATTCTTTTAGTGAATTTTGGCTGACATTGATTTGAGATTTTACTCCCTGGCAAATGCCAGAAATACGGATCTTTTATCCAGCCATGGGAATTCAGAGCCATGTTTCTTAGGAATAGTCAAGGTGTGGTTAGGGTTATAATCCTTTTATGGAGACTTAAAATCTCAATAAAGCCATCTGGGGTGAGCAGTGGGCATGTCCACATTCAGGACTCAAATTCGCTTTAGAAAATTGTTTCGAATCAGATTCACCCAGAGAGCTGTGATAATGAAGGATTCCAGATCCGCTCTATAAAGCAACTTAGTTTCACTCAGAAACAGTGTTTCTATTAGTGGATAACTAAATATGTTTGGATGAAAATAGTGTCTTAATAAAACACCCATAGAACTTTACATTGAAAAGTGATACTTTTCTATATTAAAAAATAACCAATTAAAAAATGTGACTAACATTTTAAAACTGTAAGATTTTTAGTGCAGGGGCATGGCACCCTTAAAAAAAAATTTGCTCACCATTTTATCCCTAATATTTAGATTGTCATCTTATTAATTATTTTGCCAGTAAGTAGAATGGACAAAAATTTCATTCATCTGACCCCACAACCCAGGGTTTTAATAATTATAGTTTATTGAGCACAAACTGTGTGCCAGAAACTGACTCAAATCCCCATTTAATTTCTATGATGTTTTATTAGTAACATTTTAAATATTTGGTAAATAAAACTCAGAGAGGTAAAGTAAGTTTGTTGATGTCACACAGATGGTTCTTAGGCAAATGGATTGTTTAAAGCTCTTCTGCGACTTAAAACACTTCATTTTTAACCAGTTGATTCTTCGTATGTCCACCTCCAACCTCTTTCTCTCTCATGCTCTCATGCTGAGTCTCATTTTCCTTAAACCTAAAGACAAAACATATTGTCAGTGCCCACAAGTACCAGACACTTCACTAGGAATTGTTCAGATAGGTGTTACTCTATTATTACCAAGGAGACAAGCTAAGATGTCCTAAAGTTTTTGCTTGATATGAACCTGGTTCAAAGAAGAAAATGATAAACTGTTGATGGTGGGAGGAAGCATTCTTACAAGGAGTGAACATTTACCGGGCTAACTTGGAGGCAAGAGAAAATATTAGTATCAGAAGAAGACCCTGAACGAAAAGATGAAGATCTTAAAGATCATGGCATAGAAACAGAATTACAGCAGTTCAGTTGGTCGGAATGTAGGAGAAATAGTGTTAAAGAAGTTAGCCGAGGCCGTTATGGACCCATCTAGAAGGCAGGGGAAATTTGATATGTAATTTGAACAGGGAATGAAAGAAGACCATTCAGCCTGCCCTAGCATAAATGTAGGCCAGGAAATAGCCACAAATATCAAGAAACAAGAAAAGGCAGTCAGGAGTAAGACAGCTGCAGCAAAACTATAAAATATAGAGCAGATAGAAAAAACGAGAGTCAGCATTTATGAGACCTCGTGAGTGAGTGCTTGGATATGGGAGTGACAGGTAGAATGCAGTAGACACTGTGATACATCCCCAGTTTCCCTGCAAGGAAGGACTTTTTCCCAGCTTCCTGCAACTGGGAGCTCCTTCAGGGTGCTCCAGTTGCACAGCGACACCTCTTCTGAAGCCACACCCTTCCCCGAGGCAGCCTGCATCCCATGAAAGATGAAAGAGGGGATAGAAAGGTCTAGCCTTTTGAGGCCTGCTGAGGACGATTTCACAGACCATTCTAGCCTGCCAGAGCTCTGCATGAGTCTTCATCCGCCAGCGTGGCGCTCCAGCTTCTCCCACTACCCCATCCTCCTTTTTCCCCTTTCTTTGACACAGGCTGATCCTTAAAAATATTTTACACCTCAAACACCATCTCAGTATCTGCTTTCAGAGAACCCAATCTGTGATGATGCCCAAGTACCTGAATTGAGACTTCATTATCAAAATAGAAAATACCAAAGGGGAAAGTGGTGAAAAGTAATATACTTAGTTTTAGAATATTGTATTGGGATAGTACTGGATGAAAGAGATGAAGATCTCCTGCAGGTAGAAAGATATTTAGGACTGTAGCCCAGGAGTAAAGAGTGAATGGAAAGCCATATCTATTGTTTTTTAAAGATTTTATTTTTTCCTTTTTCTCCCCAAAGCCCCCTGGTACATAGTTGTGCATTCTTCGTTGTGGGTTCCTCTAGTTGTGGCATGTGGGACGCTGCCTCAGCGTGGTCTGATGAGCAGTGCCATCTCCGCGCCCAGGATTCGAACCGACGAAACACTGGGCCGCCTGCAGCGGAGCGCGCCAACTTAACCACTCGGCCACGGGGCCAGCCCCTCTGAGAACTCTTTTTTTTAAAACAAATCCAAAATATCTTTCATGTTTCGTATATGTTGTAGATATATTTCATAACCGATTTTTTCCAAGGTTCTAATTAAAAAACTTTTACAAAACTATTTTGTGTCCATTATGAGCAAATTTTAACAATCTTTTTATCATTTGGCTATTTTAATATTTATAAATTAATTCTGCTGTGTAATTTGGCATCCTCTAGCGTGGCTGAAGGCTTACAGCACACAAGTCCACATTGAAGTCAAGATCCCATTTCCTTAGCAGCTCTCTCCAGATGTGGCATCTTGTATGTCAATCTCTTTTCTTTATTGCCCAATTTTATACATAACTGACAGGGCGTCCCAATTGCCTGGTTATGATATACTTGCTTCTTCTTTGGTGGGAAAGTGATTATGTTTTAAGGGGCTTTCTACACACGCATTTGTCAGCTTTTAGCTGTAGCTTATGTCCTCACGTTGTAATTGATACCCAAGGGTAACTTGTACATTTAAATGAGAACAGTTAGTGATCATTCACATCATATCATCTATAAACACAGGAAGAGATACAAAAGAGTCACTTTCTTTACTTTCATATCTCCTACCTATGTATTTGAATGCTGAATGCCATCATCAGGTTTCTTTAGTTCCAATTGAGCCCTTTTATGCCATTATGATTTCACTTATCTTTACTTAATAGTATTGGATTCGTGCCAAGTAAATAATATATACATATATGGCTTTGAAATTAGACTTAAGAATGCATAACAAGAGAGGCGTTTACTGCTAATAATCAGATGAAAATGACTATGTATGTACTCACATACACACACACATACATTCACATACATCCTTTGTCTTAAAAAGGTGATGTGGAGCGCTTGCTCCTATAAAGGACACTGAGTAGCTAAATATTGGTTGGAAGAATTAACATAAAGATGCTATGCTCTCTTATATCTAGTAAAACAGGCAAAGATGTTCAAATGAATGTGCTCTGTGGTTGGGGAGACTTTGTGTCCTGGTTTGCCTAGGATGGTCCTGGCTCATGCCTATTGTTGCTACACTGTCATTGACAGCATCCCCGTAACTCTCCAAAGTATCTAGGATTGCTTATTCAGTCATATGACCTCCTTACCTAGAGTACTTCTAGATTATAAATAATCTTATCAATATGCCAGGTAACATGTGACCTGTCATAACCTTTTATTGAATTTTTTTAAAATAATTTTGATCTATGAACCAAATCATTAATTCTAGAAGGAAATATTTTTAATGCTTTTGGAATTGTTGTAAAGTGCTTATTAGAATCCGTTTTGAAAAAAATACGAATTTAGCGTTTAAAAAGTAAAATGGTCTTAAAATATATTAGTTCATGAATCCTGTGGCATCGACATGATGTGGTAGAATGACCCCAATCCACAACGCAGCAGAGTCAGCCGTGTTTTGATGGGCTAGCAGACTTCACTTTCAGTGTCCTCTACTGACATGGTTGAACAAGGGTGAAATATCATTTTCTAAAGTGTTGTGTAGGCTCAGAAGATTAAGCCCATAAGATAATCAGTTGTGAACTGGCTTCTGTGCTACAAATCCCTTCAAAGTATCTATGATTCTAGGAGTACTTGGATAGTGATAATTAATTCATTGCTTTTGTGAACTCAGATTGGCTTTTGTTTTTGTTACTGCTGACTTTATGATGTAGACATCGTGATATCGGTAATAAAAACATCATCTCATAGTATATATTTATTCAAATTTCTTACATAAACATTACTTCTCAGATAGAAATATGCTATATTTTCAGTCAATTTGTGTATTATAATCTTCAAAATTGTGATATAAATGTTGCATTAACATTATAAACACTCCTGTGTCCTATGATAGCAGCTTCATGATGTCATCAAAATAATGTGAATAAAAGTAATTATTTAATTTAGGCATGATCAGTAAACTTAGGTAACAGATATTTTCAGTGGATCGACTTTTTATACTGAAACAGGTTTGTCATTATGTGGACAAAGGCCATTCGTACTTTTTTTTCTTGTAATTACTCCAAGGGGTCGGATTTTTTTTTAAAGAAATGTTTTCTTCATCTATTTGAAGTGTTCCTTTTCAATGAGTTGTCTTCCTGTCATAATGATTTGACATTTAAATCAAACTTACTATCTTCAGCTTTCTAATTTTTAATATTTTGCCTTAAAATATTTGCATCTGCTCTTTTTTTAAAATGTCTAGTTTTCTTTCTCTCCCTTCTTCCCTTCTCAAACAAATATTGACAAAAGCAGTACGCATTCCTTGTCTCCAAAACCTCAACCATACTCAGATTTCAACATTTATGATCCAGGTTAGCCTTTACCTCAATGCTTAACATTATTCTTTGAAGATTGCCAACAATCTCTTAGCTGAGAGAACGAGAGCGTGTGTATATGGGTGGTCCACGTGTGATCTGACATTCCTAGAGCATTTGACATTGATCGTGATTTCTTCTAAAAACTTCCCCTTTTTTTATATATTAGTACAAAGTGTTCATTTTACTCTTATTTCCAAAATCATTCCTTTTTTGGTTTCTTTTTCTCTGGGTATACATGTTTTCAAAAAACCTGTGCTGTGACAACGTTTTTACTCTTTTACAAGCTGTCCTCCTTTGAGGATTTTGTATTTTCGCTTGACTTGAACTTCTATGTAGATGATTCTAAACATTTTAGACTCTCCTAAAATGAGAATTGCATTCCCGACTGCTTCCTTGACATCTCCATCTGGAGTCCCTGTAAGCAGCTTAAATTCCCCACACCCAGAATTTAATACCCCCTTCTCAGAAAAATGTCTACTCAGCCTGCATTATTTACACATTTTCCCAGTATCCCAGCAAACCTCCTGAAGTAACCTTTGATGACACCTTCTTTCTCACACCATACATATACTTGGTTGCCAACTTATATAAATTTGATTCATGCAGTGCCTGGTTTAAATACTTCCTTATTTCTAATTTCTTGACATGTGGACTAATTTGCCTATGCCTGTGTGAATATGGATATTTTCCCCTGCACTTGTATACTCTGTAAAACACTTTGTATATTTCTTTGTTACTTTCTTCTTACTCTAGCTTTGTTTTTATTTTCTTGATTGTCTAAATTAAATTCTCTTTTCTACAAATTCAATCACAATCAATGTATAACATCTAAACCTGACAGGATGATTTTTTGTATTTTATGAATTCAATTATTTAATTTAAATGAATTATTTTAACATATGCTTGAAAAAAGTGAGTGAAGCATGTTTAAGTAGTTAATAAGTACCATTACTATAAAATTAGAGGTATTAGTCACATCCTTACATGACCGTTATGGATTCTGCATGGGAACAATATTACACATACTAAACACAAAAATCAAATACTTAACGGCCACATTCTTGCATTTGAGAAATGTTTTGTAACATTTCACAGCATTATGATGAAATATGTTATACTAAGAATTGAACTTTATTGCAGAAGATTAAAAATGTATGGCTTCAAAATTGTTGTGATTCACGGTTTTCAAGTGAAAGCTATAGAAAGATAGGGATGGTAATCAGTTCTCTGAAAGTGACAGCTGTAATAACGTGGCAGGGAATTCTCAGAGTAGTTCATGATTTTGACCTTTGGAAGGTATAGATTTAAAGGGAAATTTCATTTGGAGCCACAGATGGAAGAAACATCTACTTTCCTTGGCTAATATTAGACAGTCATTTAAAAATCGAGAGGCACCAGTTGTAAGCTTTGCACAGAGGAGAGGAACCCCTGTATATGTATTGTGGCTTCTTAATAAATGTTGTTGTCATAGCTGTAGCTTTTACATAGCCAAAGTGCATACCACAGACCCCATGGCACCCACAGTTTTACTTTGTGGCTTCTGGCTGTCCACATCTTTAATGCAAATGGATGTACCTTTTAGGCAACACTATTTTTGTGTGGAGTAATTTCGTTTTCATCCAAATGTCATTCTCTTCAGCATTTATTCACTCCTACTACTGTTCTACCTTAGAATGAATTCCATCTACCTTTGCTTAAATGAATGCATATGGATTTTAAAAGTGGGATTATAACCTCTCAATCTATTACCACCCTCAGTTTCTATGCACTTCAGTGAAACTCAGTTGTAAGCTTTAGCTAATTTGCTTAGGATTTATTTTTCTGAAAAGGGTGTGAATTTTCAAGAGTTGGACAAAGAAATAAAATGACTATCTACAATTATTACTATACCGTTACTATACCAAATTAAAATTGTTTTCTGACCGAGTATCAAAAAATGTTTTGGCTTTTTCCTAAGCAACAAAAGACAGTTTGACAAAGTAAGTAGAAAACAACTACTGATTTATCTGCTTAACATGTTGTACAAAGCACAGGGACTTGACTCAGAGCACAGAGTTAGGGAAATTTGGAGCTAAGGAAACGTAAGACATCATACCTGACAATGTCTCTCAGCCAGTGGAAAGTGAAGCCAAAGATCCTCAGTGACTTATTCAGGTTCACAGAACTAATTAGTGTCAAAAATGGCACGAATCCCGCATTTCCAAGCTCTTTTAAAGAAGTTCTCTGCATTACACTATGTTACTTCTTTCATAGTGATTTAAATAATAGTATTTAAATGCTTTCTTAGCAGCAGCATTTCATAATTTTTACGAATTCATCCACAAGTAGCCTGAGTATTCCAAAAATTTCGAAGTCAGTCCTTACATCTTCTTTGCAACAAACCGTTCATTGGCTCCCCCTCTTATTGAGAGATAAAGCCGAGCGCTTTCCAGTAGCCTACATGGTCCCAAGTGAACCATTCCATCCCTGCTCTCAGTCACCCCAATCCCTAGGGTTCACACTTCCTCCTTTCTTTTCCTGGAATGCTCTCCCCCGAGACAGAGGTAGGATGCAATCCCTTACTTTCTCTAAATCTTTAAGTCTCACATTCTAAATGAGTCTTTTCCTGACCAGCCTACTTAAAGTTTCTGTTTTATTCACTGCCATATCTCTACCATCAATAACAACATCTGGATAAGGGGAGACCATCAAACATTTTGCTGCTAAATTCCTAAATTAAAGAACAATGCAACAAACATGATATAAGGATAAAAGAGAGTGTGAATCAAATACTTCTTTGTTGATTTCCCAAGGATTTCACAGAGTTATTAGCAAAACACAAATGAAACCTTGGAATTTTTCAAACCTTACCAATATTACTTTCCCTGAATAAACTGCTTCTGTTTCATTCTATCCCGTAGTGTTCCTGCTTCTTTCTTTTCCTGTAGTCTTGGGGGCTAAGAGATATTTAAGTCTCTTTGTCATCACCAGTATAATCAATTAGTGGTACATTGAGAAAAGTGGATATTTAAAGAAATCTTTATTCTTGAAAGGATAGAAGTGATGTCTATATTCAAAAATTATATGTATTCTATGGGAGTTATGTTAATATTTGGAGATAAAAATAGCTTCAAAATATATTCAAAGCTTCCAGCTCCAGAATCCATCAGTGGAAGAAGAGTAAATAGATCAAATGTGGTAGCCACATTTTATGGAATATTATATAACAGTATGGAGCAGCAGAATAGATGTGTACACAGAAACATGGAGAGAACTTTAAAAAACACTAGTTATTGAAGAGATAAGAAAGAACATTATACACACACATATATGTATATGTGGCATGTGTATACAGTGTGTATATATGTATATGTGTATATATGTGTAAACACATAGAGCTTACTAAAAAAGTAAGAAAGATCATTATATATACATATGAATACATACCTACATGTGTATACATTCACAGAAACAGAAATATAGACCTGTAACCTTTATGTATGTAAATTAAAAAGCATGGATAAAAGTCAGAATATGGATATTTAAAAACTTATGCAAACAAAAAATAGTATTAAGTACATGAAAATGTTCATCAATAATTAAAGAAAGAGACAGAAAATAAGAAGAGATAAACGAACAAGCAAATGAACAAATGAAGAAAAGGCATTTCAAAGATAAATGATGATAATATGCCCTGATCTGAAGAGTGCGATTAATTAAAATCAGCCAATCAATCAATGTTTCTGGTGAAATCAGGACATTCCTGTTTCTACGAAAGAAAATATCGAATGTATATTAATTTTACACTGTCAAAGCTAATTCTATTAAGACAGTACAGCAAAAGCCTTATTTAATAATATTTTCCATTTTTTTCTTGTAGACACATAAGCTAATTGAATGAATTACATGTGAATTATACCACAGTTGTTACTAATATAGATTTCATAACTCTTTTTGCTAATTAGTTATTACTTTGTAGTTAAATATTTAACATAGACAATGACTTCCAAATTTATTGGTGTACCCCTCGCCCCAAAACAAATCTGGGAAGTTTCCTTTTTCTCTTGAAATATTGACCTATACAATTTAGTGAGTGTTTCAAAAGAGAAAGTACCAAATTATTTTGGGAGCAACTTATTTTAAGGTTCTGCTCTATACATCTGCCCATACCAGAAAATATCATATAATGTAGGGAAAATCCTAAATAGCTAGTGAAGGGGGGACAAGCAAAATAGATGCTGTGTTAACTAAATGGCCCACTGTTTATTATATGCATAATAATTTGCAAAGAAATGGTTTACCGGACTATTGCTAGAGAAAGAAGTAATCTGAAAACAGAAGCAGTATCCATTATTGCTAAATAAAACAATATTCTCTTTTACATGTTAAACACTTCGTTCATTCATACAGTAAACAGATATATATTAAGCACTTTTAACTGTCATGAACTTGGGTTCTAAGCAGTGGAGATACAGCAGTGAAAAAAATGAGAGACAAAATTGCTCTCCTCCTAGAGTATATACTTATGAAAGCTAACAAAATAGAAATACCCTTTTTGAAAATAAAAGGATAACTAAATTCTCTTCTGAAAAGTAAATAACTAACTTAAGTAAAATTATGTTAGATAGTTGCATAAACAAAAGAAAAAAACAGGAATCTTTTGAATTTCATTAGTTTAAATTTCTCTCCTGCATACATCATTTATGGAGAAAATAACCAAATGGACTTGATTCTTTGAAAACTGAGGAGCAAGTATAAAAACATCCCAATTTCATTAAGCTTTCTCTATCCTATAAAACCTTAGTCTTAGGAATGGTATTTTTCTTCCATAAATTCTCTGGTCCAGCTCTCTGTAAGTTCTCTTTAAGTCTAAGAGTCTTACCATGAATAGTTACACCACAAGAACATTACTGCTGAAAAGTGAGGCCTCAGAAAAGACAGAATTGTTCTGTGAAGAAACAACAAGTTATTTAAGTTTGTTGATAATTTCCAATCACCAAAAACTCATTCCGGGAGTAAAGATTCTAATTTTTAATCTTATATTAAATAGTATTTTTAAATATGAATTAATCAATGTTCAATTAATTTTATAACATTACTTTTACAAAAAGAGATATAAAGCTAGGTAAACAGATGTAATAGAAGTGTGGCCCTAAGTCATTGAACACCAAATAAGAAGGTTTTATCTTGTTTTACAGTCAACAACCAGGGGATAATTACTTTGTTTAAAATCAACATCTGCCATCTATGTTTGGATAAAAGATTTATTTCAAAATTTGAAGATAAGAAACAGGAATTACACAGAGATTAAGTGATTTAACTTAAAATCAACAGTGTCTTATCTCCACTTTAAAATCTTTTCCCATCTTCAGCTTCAATCCAGCAATCAAAAGTGATGTTTGGAAAATATTTTAATCCCATTTAATATCCTTAATAATTGAAGGGAAATTATGAATGCAAATACAATTCATGTGCTATAAATCAGGTTTAGAAACAGCTTCAAGATAGTAAAGAAGCACTTTTTCTCCATAAATGTTATTGGTTAACTTTGGTCAAATCTAGGAGCGTTGAAGGAATGCAGATAAAGTACTGAATTGTGAGGGTACTCTAATAAGATATCAGCATAAATACATATTTTTTAAAAGCGTTATGTAATTTAAGTATATGATATTATTCAACTCATTTAGAAATACATACTGATATACGTACACACATATATACCTCAATTTGCCATGAAAATAGAAATATACACGATAATCATTTGCTTTTCCAAAGGAAGTATTTGTCCTCTTGTGTGCTTTCATAGAGCTGCTTGTTCCCTCTGTGCTAATGCTTTGATAATGTTGTACGTAGGAGTGAAGCCCAGCTGCATTGCCTTCAACATTTAATTGTCTATTGAACAAAGTGGCAAAACTTTATTGCTTAGAAAGCTTTACTGAAATCATTTGAAAGCTCTTAAACCAGAACCAACTTCACTCTTCTAGCAGATTAGCACAATTGAATTTCCTCTATTAATAAAAATGCTATTTCTCTAAAATAAATAATACATAGCTGAAAATATAGAAATCGAATTAATTAGGAGAAACTAAAATCTATCCAATAGTTTGTTAAGAAATATTTCATACTTCTTCGTTTCATTATGCATTGCTTTTCTACTTTGGAGCTTGCTTAATTATAGGAGGTTACGGTGAACTACAAAATAAAGTTTCTCTCTAATTTGATAAGTATTTATTATAAAGTGAAGATTATTACATCTAAAAATATTTACTTTAATATTCATGATCTAAACCAAAATTCTTATTCACTTGATCCTTGTTCAGTTAACAAGTTCAGTTACCAAGTATTGAAGAAAGTTAATACACAATAACCATTCCAAGTGGTTTCTTTCTTTCTTTATTTAACGGATACATTAATAGCACCTCTTTATTTAATGGATACATAGATTAAGCATTTAACTAATAGATGAAGTTCTAGGGATATATTTTTGGAGTAGTTTCCATTTTCCGAGTTTCCTCTAAAGCAGATTGGCAAATTACTTCATGTGCCCTGTAGTCTCATAGATTATTAGCTGGATATTTTGCTACTGCCATGATCAACAATTCGTTTGCTAGTGGGCCTGTGTTTCTAAACAACAAACATATATTACAATTTTTCAAATACATTTTTATAAAGATATGCCTGTGTTGTATTTTTTCCCCCTTCGAGCACAGTTTTTCTCCTATAGGTGTCATACACTTAGTGTCCATTAAATCTTTCCATACAGAATTAGTCAATTCCAACAAAATTAGATTCCCATTAAAAATGTTTTGTCGAGCCAGCCCTGATGGCCTAGAGGTTAAAGTTCGGCATGCCCTCTCTTCAGTGGTCCGGGTTCGTCTCCTGGGTGTGGAACCAGGCCACTTGTCCGTTAGTAGCCATACTGCGGCAGCAGCTCACATAGAAGAACCAGAAGAATTTACAACTATACACAACTATGTACTGGGGCTTGGTGAGGCAGGGGGAGGGAAGGAAAAAGGAGGAAGATTGGCCACAGATGTTAGCTTAAGGCAAATCTTCCCCTGGGGAAAAAAAAAATGCTTTGTGAAACTTTAAAGTAATAAAATGATGTGTTTGCTAATAACTATAGAAATGATGCAAATTTTTATAAAGAAAATGCAAGTATTACTTGGCCCTTCTAATGTTTTTCTTATTCCCCAATACCTTAGAAAACCAGTATTAGTTTGCCGGATTCTTTTACACTTCTATAGAAACATACACAGAGATTCATCTATAACTTTACTAAATGCATATAACATATAACATGCAGCAATTTATTTCTCTTTTTAATTTGTTCACCCCCTGATCAGTATTTATTTGTTATCAGTATAAGAAACATCTAGTTTGATTTTTATTTGCTTCAGCATGTCCATGATGCAGACATAACACATATTTATTAAACCTATTGTCACTGAATGGAGCAGTTAATTTACGTGTTCTAGCCACTAAAATAACATTTTAATAAATATATTTGTATATATGCCCACAGGCGTTGATGCTTTTTTTTCTGTAGTCTAGATTCCTAAATGCAGTAAGCTGGGTCAGTGAGTATGGATTTGTAATTTTGATATGGACTGCAGATTTATTTTCGGAAACAGTGTAGCAGTTTAGCGCCATCCAGTGATGCCCATCTCCCTGCATTATGGTGCGCAGTGGTAAACACTTGAATCTTTAATCCATATGATGTTTGAAACAAGGAGCCTTGTGGTTTTAATTTATATATTCCTAATCAGGATTGAGGTGAATCCTATTATTGCATTGTTTTTATCATTTAAGTTCCTTCCCTTGGAATTTATTATCCATGAAAAGAGAAAAGATAAATTGTACCAGATGCAGGCAAAGACTTTATCCAAGACTATTACAATAGGAAAGAGAGACTGAATTCAACTTTGCTGAAACAAAAGATGAGAGAGCTTTTAAGCTCTGGGGTGAGCTAATTGAAAAGTATTGGAGGACACTTGTGGGCAGGTTAGTCAATGTGATTAGGCCGTCTGAGTTTGATAATTTGTGCTTGTTGAAGTTAGGCTCTTATCTTCCCATTGAGACTTGGCGATAGGAGCCTTACCTCCCCCACCCCCAGCATTATGGAGATGTAATTGGCATATAACACCATAAAAATTTAAGGTGTGCAATGTGCTGATTTGATACATGTATATATTGCAAATGGTTACCACTATTGTATTAGCTAGCATCTCCATCCTGTCACATAATTACCATTTCTTTTTTTGTGGTAAGAACATTTAAGATCTACTCTCTTAGCAACATTCAAATATATTATGTAGTATTAGTAGCTATAGTCACTGTACTGTACATTAGATCTCCAGACCTTGTTAAGAAGTCTATCTTTCTTGATGATTACATTTCGAAGGAATGGTTCACAGGTCTTGGAGGAAGACATTCCTGGGTTGTAAAACTGGGAAGAGGCTGGGGGAAGATTTATATCTCAAAGAAGCAGAGAAAGAATTTACAAGTGCAAGTTTTCTAAAGTAAATGCTCTAAAAAAAAAGGGAGGTCAAGGAGCCTATAGTTAGAAAGAAACCTGTCTAAAGTTCAGCGAAGTTCAGGAGGACCTTGAGTCCCTCTTGGTCTCTATATACAATGTACCTTGTGCCTGTGGCTCCCTCCTGTGAAGACGATTTACTTGCCTAATCCTGTCCCCTCAACCCCCAACTAGATGAGAAATTAGTATCTTTTAATCCTTGCTTTACTTCTTCATTTTGCTGAATTTATCTATCTCATCTATTTTTAATTCAAGACTATTAAATAGTTACTAATATTGTAACTCCTCTCAATAAAAGCTAAATAACTTTTAAATAATGCATTAAAAATTCTAATTCTATTATTGGCTAAAATGTGTGTTTATAAATATATTGTGAAATTCGTGGTTTCCTACATTGCCTTCTTATCTTTATTTCCCATTTTTTAACAACTCTGTCCAGATTCTAAATAAAAATAATTTCTCTAGTGTTGTCCAAAGACACGCAGGAGACACAAACTCTGACTTTTCCGATGTTTGATATTAGCTTCCTTTTTATGTTAAAACTGGAATTGTAACAGTTGACTGTGCATTACACTCTTGAGCAGCAGATACTTTCTTTCCGTCACCCACACATTGTATTCCAATGCCCTTCAGTTTCCATTGAGTTGATGAGAAATCCCATGGTTGGCAGATTTTCTATCCATTGTAGGAAAACTTCTTTTTCTACTCCAAAGATTACAAGATTTTCTCTGTATTTTGAATTAAGGATTTGTATAAGGATATTATGAATTGTGTGTCATTTTTTATTAATCCTGTCTGGGACTTGATAAGCACTTTAAGTCTCCAGGGTCAGAGAAAATATATCTCTTATTTGGTTTTCTTTTTCTTCACTTGTTACTCTTTCTGGAACTCCTTCTTCGACCACCTCTTGTTACATCTGCTTTGTGATACAAGTTTGTTTGTAGTTCCCTGTATTTATTCAATATTAAGAGCTATTTCCTCTCTCCGACTGCAAAATGCCAATTGAGTTTTAGTTGTGATTATCCTGTATTTACATTTAGTTAAAGAAATTTTAAATTCAAAGTGTGTTAATACCAGACATTGTGTTTGCTTTCTTCCAAGTAAACATGGCAGCCCCCTGTAACCCCCAAGAGTTTAGATTTAGTTGTAGCTCTGGGCCAGGTGCTCAGGATCAGCAGGATCAGGCAGCTCTGCATAGAGGCACAGGCCTAAATGGGAGCCATTTTACAGGTGGCAATTTGCAACCCAACTGCCCTTAGAAAACATGACATTTCTCTTTATAACTTCAGGAACATCCTCTCCTCCAATTCTGGTTTTCAGTCCTTATCTGGTTCCAGGGAGAACAAATTATTTTCTAGAAAATCCTGAGGAAACTGTACATTTAGATATACTTTCTATATTCAGCTACCTTTTTCACCAATAGAAGAAAAGGGTCATCAACATCCCACTCTAAGTTTTCTCTAACAGTTCCTTGTCTATATATCTCAGCACCTTCCTCAAAAACACAAAATACGCACCAAAAGGCAGCTCATTCATATCTGTCATTAACTTATTCTCCTTTTCTTTTCCAAAAAAATCACATCTGTCATTTCTAACTTTAATAATATAAATGAAATAGAAAAGAGATACAAATATAGAAATAGATATGGAAACGTCATTCTTTTTCAATGTATGATGACGTTGTAAAGAGGCACTTAATAAACTAAATGTATATATTGCCTTCAACATTAATGTTACAGCCGTACATTTATATTTATATATAATTTAAGTAAATTGATCACATTTACCCTAGATACTTTTCACTTCTCTAATAAGCAGTAGATTTTTGCTGATCTTCCCTATCCTCGAGTCGAGATAACTATGGTTCAGATAGGAGAGAGAAGGAAATGTATTTACATTTGTTCTCAATGAGCTAGAGAATGGGTACGGCTTTTACTTAACAATCAGACATTTTAATCATGGAATCCAAGAAGATCATCTTAGGGTACACTAAAATCTGAAATTATATCTAAAGGCACCCAGAGAGTCATAATTAAGTAGAACTTACACATAAGCACCTGTACACCATCCAGGATTCATTTGGTCGACTGCATAGAATGCTCTATAAACATTCAAATGTGTAGACTACAGAGTCTACACAGAGAGAATAGCTATAGTAGTTCCTAGAAAAGGAACTGAGCATGGTTCTCTAGAAACGCGTTAGTAATATTTATCTTGATAGCAGTCTATCTCAGAATATTCCATTAAAGAATCTCAAACCAAAATTTATATTATAACTAATTTACTTTTATATTTTATGTTGTATCATATACTTTATATAAAGTATTTTATATATTTTATTAAATTAATTTTATTTACATTATGCAAAATTTATCTTTGGAAATAGAAATTGGCATTTATATTATCAAATATAAACCAACCTCCTTCTGAGTTACTTTAGCACAATATTGGAACACTTAGTGGAATATTAATAAAACCTAAATTTATTTAGCATTCTTTGGCTGTTGGTAAAAGACATCAAAACAACCAGATTTAAATGGCAAAAGGAAAACATTCTTATAAGGCTATAGAGATGTGTCATGGGACCAAAGGCAGGAATACGGCCAAGTGTCTGAAAGCTAGAACAAAGTATTAGAAGAAGAACCAGGCTCTCTGTCTCTTATGAGCACTGCTGTCTGTACCTCTACTTGATTAAAACACATTGGAATTTCTTTTTAACATCTAATGAGTCGCCAAGGGACCTTCTAACTCACAGGAACAGGAAGGCAAAGCATCCAGAACAAACTGCATTGCATCAGAATGTCTCAATATCACCAAATCCAAAATTATATATAAACAATAATTTCATTAGAAGTAATACAAAATATCTTAGTTTTCAAACAAGCAAATTCAGTCAAATATGTGGTCATATCAACTCAAGTGGTCAAATCAAAACTTACTACAAATTATTGACTCACTGCTTGATCTAAGAGCAGAAAACAATATATGATTTATTTGTTGAAAATGCTGTGTAGACAAACTTCTCTCTATAGGTGAATTTCTGTTATATTCATCCTTCTTGACATGCTGGTTGACATTTCCCTTATATTTCACAAAACATGGATATTACTTTTGTTCCTCACCTTGACCATTTAACACTATTGCAGAAGATGAAACCTGACTCTGCTTTTCTTTAACCTTGTGTGTCTTGAATTTCATTTATACTTTTAGGTTTATATAGCAGAAGTGCTACAAAGTAAAAGAATGGCCCATCTACTTTAGGTGCCAGCCAAGATGGATGGCTTGTCTTAGATGATAGATACTTTTTCAAGCCAATTGAGTGTCTGATTAATTGAAGAGGGAAAATTATGGCAAAAGTTGCCAGCATGCCATTTATTCTCTTTCTGTTTTGCGTGACTTGCCTTTGTGAGAATTATATTTTTGATCGAATTTCTAGCTGTATTGTTTTGGCCAGAACATTACATCTAAGTCATTTTGATTCTGCAGAAATTGGGAAGCAATGTATAAGATAAAGTGCAGGAAGAAATCTCTGAGGCTGCAAGAAATAAGTAACTATCAATGTATATTATAAATGAAACTAAGAATATTTATATTGCCAATAAGGCATAAATCTGCTTATTAATGTTATGTGATAATTGATAAAGATAATTATAAACGTAAAGATAAATTTATAAAGATAATTCTAACTAGAGTGTATATGCATTTATTCCATACATGCCTACACGTGAACAGGAACGTTATCTCCATGAGACAGCACCGTCACCTTCTTCTCTGCTTGGTCCTCAGAGGCAAGAAAGGGCCTGATACCTAGACACCCTCAGCAAATAATTGTTGAATGAATGAAGGACCTGACAATCTTTTACTACTCTTTCTAAAATTTCCAGTGTACAGAGAAAGAAAAAAGAGCAAATTACAATAGGATGTTTCACAACCAAAAGTTGATTTTGATGCCAAGATTAAAATTATAAAATCCAGATTTTTCCCTCTAGTTCAGTCTGATATAGGGTTTATATAATTCCATATAATACTAATTCATTCATTCAACAGATAAATAGTAGACATCACTTAAGTGTTCAACCAAGTGCTAAGCAGTTTTATTGTTAATTCTCATAATATCCTGAAATAATTATTGATTTTCAACTTTTACATGAGAGAACAAGACTCAGCATATCTCTTCCAAAGCTATATGAATAAATCAATTATCTGCAGGAAGTGTACATAATTATAATACTGAGGAAATGTTTGTCTAGGCTTCCAACAACGCAGCCAGTCATACATGTGGAATTTTGAGGCTGAGTTGGGAACAAAGCAAGAACAAATACACAAGGCTAACAGATCTTCACGTACTTTATAAGTCTTGGGAAAAGATTTTACTCCTGTAACCATGACCAAAGTTTTTTTCAGGAAAAATAACTTATTTTTCTAGTTTTAAAAATCATGGTTTTGATGGGGACAAAATACCCATATTTTTCTCCATTATTATTCAAGTAGAGAAATATATATCCACCTATAAATTTTCTTCACTGCTTCTCTCATTTTGAGTGAGGACTAATTGATTTTTTTGGTGACTTTATTCCATGACCTTGTAAGATAAATAACCTATTTCTCAAAGCATGCAATTTCAGCCCCAATAGTAGACTTTAAAATTTAATGATTCATTTTTTATTTGCTTAACTTTAATTGTACTTTGTTTGGTTCATTTCTCATCTCCTTTTTTCTCCTTTGTGTTTATTCCTTTCATCTTATTTTCCTATTCTTCCTCCTTCCCTCCCTTTCTCCTGGCCTTCTTTTGTTTGTTTCAAACTTTGTTCTTTCTTTCCTGTTTCTTCTGACTCTAAGTTGCCTCTCAATCATTCTCATCTCCTGAAAATCACGTCTTTTGTAGAGTCCTCTCCCTGTGAGTGTTGGCTGGTGTAGCGACTTTTTTCTAACCAATAGACAGTAGCAAAAGTTTTGGAATGTAATTTTCATGATTGGGTTGCGTAAGATTGTGACCTGCACTTGCTAGCAGATTCCCTCTACTGCCTATTTGGTTTTCATGCTTTGCTGAAACAAGCTGCCATAGTGTAGAGGCCACATGGTGAGGAGCTGGTGGTGGTCTTCAGCTAACAGCAGGTAGAAACTGGAGCCATCAGTCCAACATGTCTCAAGAAACTGAATTGTGCCTAAAAGCCTGTGAGCTTTGAAGTCGATCCTTCCCCAGTTCAGATTGAAAATGAGACAGCAGAGCTGACTATCATCTTGATTGTAGCATGTAAGAGGACCCTGGTAGGTCTGTGCCTAACTCCCAACCCAAAGAAACTGTCAGCTAACAAATGTCTATTGTTTTATCCAAAGTCTTGTGGTAATGTTTTATGCAGCAAGAAATAAGAAATACATAAGTTTTTCTGTGTTACTTGCTACATTTTTCTTCATATCACCCTTTTAAAAGATAAACTGTCCTTCAAAGGCATATTTTAAAATTTGTTTGATAGAGGCAAAGAGAAAATGTTCGTGCTTTGGCATGCTGAAATTTTAAATTTTTAATTCTTTTTTGTATTCAACATTAGCTTGACTACCATCTTGATTACCAATAAAAAATGTAGTTGGTAACTCAATTAAAGCCTTTATAAAAGTGGCAATAGCTCTTATTTTGAATGGTAGAATATCATAGTATTATATAGACCTGATTATGAATTATGTGCACCGCAATCAATTCCAATTTCATTCTTAATTCAGTAAGAACACTGCTTTTGCCCCAAGATTATGATCCACCTAAATTTGTATTTGTCTTATTGTTGTAGAAACAAATAATTTTATCCATCATGTTGAATTTTTAAACTGAATGTCCAATAATATTAGACATGTTGCTATGACAGACTGAATTTTTGAACATTCTTTTTGATACCATGAACTGGATGAAAATATTGAACTTATTGGAATTAATAAATTTTCTATTTGAAGCATATAACAACCAGGGCTGGGACTAGGGTGAGGCAAGTGAGGTGTTTGGGTCACAACATCAAATAAGACACTCACTGTAAGAGCTAAGCAAGTGTCAACTCTGCATTTGCACATTTAACTGACAAGATCTTTTTCTATTATGGTGCCCATAATTAGTTATCATTACTTCACATTTTGTACATGTATCAGAAATCATAAAATAAAAACGAATGAATTTAATTTAGAGGAACTATTTATTTGGTAAAATAAAAAGTCTTGCTCGCAGAGTGATATGTACATACATCTTTTGTGGTTACACACTGTAAGTGCAGTCTTGGAGCGTAATCTTCTTAAAAATAACTGGTAACTTTTAAGAAGATGTTAATGCTTCTTCCATAAATTTTTGTCTTCTATTTTCCATTGACATTACTATCAAACCCATGGCAGACATTGGGCAAATATTTTGCGCAGGTTTTATATTCATCACTGCCTTTCTTTGTAAACAGAAATTTAAGACTTAATTTTTCATTAAGCATGCATATGTTTAACTTAGTGATGCCAAATCATTTATTGTAATTTTTTTAATGTGTAACCAAGAAATAAAACAAACATCAATTTAGACCATACAATAAATGACAAAACTATATAGAGGAAACTTATCCATCATGAACCCTATCTATTTTCCTGCTCAAATTAGATTGGTTTTCAGGTGTCCCTATTTGAGATTCAGCCTCTACTTCGTTTACATATTTTAATTACTCTATAGTTTCATACTTTTCCCGCTGACCACTGCAACCAGCAGCCTGGCTGCTTGATTTATCTGGAAGTTGGTTGCCTGGGTTGCAGGATAACTGTCTGCAGGAGCATCAAATATCTGTCCATCATCATCGGAGACCAGAGGGAGTACCTGTCAAGCATAGTTTTTTATCATACTCCATGGTGTCTTTTAAAGCACAGAGCATCTAGAAAGTGTCAGGAAAAGAGATATGGATTACCATGGGTCATCATTCACATTTAGCCACATGTTACAGTGAGAACTGTTCTTGGCACACGCATCTCACAGAC
Source organism: Equus przewalskii (assembly GCF_037783145.1). Lineage (NCBI taxonomy): Eukaryota > Metazoa > Chordata > Mammalia > Perissodactyla > Equidae > Equus > Equus przewalskii. The sequence continues at coordinate 39,441,918 of NC_091850.1, forward strand.
CACTAGGCAAGCCTGTGCAGAACCTGTGAGTAAAGGGGAGTCCTGCCAAACCATTCTAGAGTGTTTTATTGCAAACATTATTAATAGTCCTTTGTTTAAAAACCTGGTTAAAATATGGGAAACTAGACAGTACACCATGACAACAGGCACAAACATCAATTGCCCCAGTCTTACAAAAGGTAGTTTTTGATGTCCATAAATTGTGTCTTATGCCTATTTTAGAAATAACAGAAAGTATCGTAGAGAACCCACACATCCATCAGATAATTAGTAATAGAGCTAAAAATTGAAATTAGGTTATCTGGGTCTAGAATCCAATTTTTTTTTAGCATTACACTGTTCCACAAAAAATAGAATACTATTTAGTGGATGAAAGGTTATTGCTTCCTCGTTTTACTTTAACCGTAACTTCCCTTTATACAATATCATTATCATGTTTTCATAACTTTTCATAGATAGGCATTTCAAATTACCATATACAGCAGATGTAACAATTTGCAATGTGTTTTGTGACTTTGTTTCATGATGAAATGTATAATCAAAATTACGTCATTTAGGAATTAATAAGATGTAATCAACATACTTCTTTTCCTTTTAGATTTAGAGTAATCATACACACTAAATTAATATAAACAATGTATAGAAAAAACTGTTCTTTATCACTCAATAGAATGAAATGAATGGTAGTAGTTTACCATCCAAATTCAGTTGACTCTTCAATCGTTCATAGAAAATTAATAGGAAAAATAGAAAAAAAACCCAAATCATTAAAAATAATGTTCTAAGTAAAATTTTATAGCATCAGAGATGACTACACATAGTTTCATCAAGGCACAACTTCTACTAACTTTGACCCTAAAGCCTACTAAAAGTACTAGGTGAAGCTAACGTATTATGTAGTAGTCATGGAGCATAAACCATCCACTAAACTCGACTTACACTTTTTGTTCAATTTATATTACTTTTCAGATGTTTCCGTGTTTTAGTTGGAATGCCAACTTTATTAATTTTTAAGTATAGATGAATATTTATATGCATTATAGATGTGTAAATATTTGTCTATAAGTATGGATATGATATATAGCACATCCATATGTGTGATATTATTGTTTTTTGCCAGCTATTTGAAATAACAAGGGTTTGGGAACTTTGAAGTGGAAATATTTAGATAAATTTGTCTATAACTCGTACTGTTTAGTATCCTTGGTGAGCCACTCAAAGACCTTGTAAACTCATCCAAAGAGATTTGAATGATATTTCTACATTTATTTTGCTGCTATTTTAGCTTCCTCTGATCTCTTGAAATAATGACCCCTACAGCTACCTTCTCCTTTGGTCCTTGGAAAGCAAAATTATTTGTTCTTCAAAAGTAGGAGAGGAAAATACACACCTAGAGGGAGGGGTATATGCTACATAATCCATCCAGGAATATGTATATTAAGATCAAAGCTCTAAAGAATTAAGATATCATTGAGTAATAATTAATATGTATTTATGTTTAAGAAAGAAGATATTCTACGCAAATGAATTTTCAGAGAACATGGATTTATCCTTTCAACTGCCAAAATCTGACTTAAAACAATTTATGGCTAGAAAGATTTCTACAATGCCGTCCTCTCTCCTTCTCTTTCAGCAGAATCAGGTGATTTGTGTCTTGTCATTTGTATAACTCAGCATTTTGCAAGGAGGGAGAGTTAGATACTCATTTGAACGCTGTCTCTGGTGTCTCATTTATTTGATTCATTTTCCCATCCTTCTGGCTGACACAGGTTCAGTAGTTAGGCCAGGTGGTAGAGCCAACAAATCTTCAATGGGATGCAAAGTGTTGGCAAAATCAACAAAGCTCAAATCTGAAATGTCACACCAGCATTTTCATTGGCCTTGCTGCTTTGCTTTATTCAATTAAGCGAGAAGTAACTTGGCTGGTGCATTACTGATTTCTGTGTTCTATTCTATTTTTAGTTACAATATTTAAAATATCTCCTTTTAGTACAGATTATGGTACTTTTCCATCATTTGCTGTTTAGCAATTAAGTCAACAGTTTTTCTGCTCATCTGTTTTTAAGTGAAATGTCCCTTTTTCTGGAGTTTTGTGCTCATGTTCCCAAGTGGCCACCATCAGAAGAAAATCAGTCTCTATTTCTGTAAGACCGTTCCCATAAGTTGTACTATCCAGCTAGCCTGGTGTGCTGCTCACTCGTGTCAGGATAGGAGACACAGTCTTACCTTGCTTCAACCTTACTTGGGTATTTTCTCAGAGCATCTGTGTGTCATGAAAGTCACTCGCCAAGGCAGAGTAGCACCAAGTATCTCAGAGAAGAAATCTCCAGGCAGAGTGACCTGTCCTAGCCACCCCGCCTTCTCAAGATATGTTCAGTGATGCAAGATTTCTACCAAACAAGCCGGGACTTTTATGGCCCGAGTCTCCTCCAGTAGAACAGGTTGACGAAGGTTCTGGGATCCGCCATCTGAGTGCTTGGTGACAGCAGAGACATTAGGTCAGCTGGAGTCAGTTTGCCTGCCACTGAAAGTGCACTTGGCAGAGGAATACTGGTTGTTGTTGCAGGGAATAGCAGCAGTAGAACCAGCTTAGGCAGAACTATCTAGCAAGGCTTGATGGCTCTGGTTGGGAAGCAGGTTTCAAAGTCTGTTGCCCAAGGGTTAGTTATTGGGGTTAATCTACTACTTCAGCCAGCAGTACAAGTGTTAAGGTTAAGGGGACATAGAGTACTGAGTAAGATTACAAACACTGAAAACTGACTTCTTGAGTTGAAATTCTGGCTGTATGACTTAGCTACCCAATCTTGGGCAAGCGATTTAATCTTTGCCTCCATTTTGGGCATGATATTTGTAACCTAACCCATAGGATTGTTGCAAGATTGAAATAAATTATTGAAATAAATTGCTTAAAATAGTGCCTGGTACATCATGATTACTAAATAAACATAATTATTATTGTTATTATTTGCTCAGATGCAGGACTTCTTTTAGTGTCAATGTTCATTTGCAAACTGAATGATAATTTCTGCTCCTGCTGAGTGAATGATTCTTTCAGTCCACTCAGATTATAAATCTTCCATCAAGAGTATGGGTTGTGACAAGTCAATGCGCTATTGTTTCTTTTGACACCAATATTTGTTTATGCTAAATCAGATACCCCATAACATAAAATATTAGGTCAAGATAATTTGAGCTGATAAACCTATCTTACGGATGTTTTTTGACTGATTTATCTTTATTCTCCCACATGTCAAAGCTTTACTCATATTCCAAATTAAGATACAGTATCAGATTTCTTTTATCATCCATCCCCAGAATCTCTCCTTTAATATCCTATTGTCCAAAGATACAGTTTACACTTTATAGGTTGAAGGGAATCATTCAAATAGTGGTCAGAAAGTACAATGATGCTTTTTGAAATAATTCAGTTTCACAACATTTTAAACTTGATTAGCACAACCTCAGTCTAAATTACTGAGATAATGATTAAAAGGAACGGATGTGGTCCAAACTCTCTATTCAATTCCAAGAATAGTTGTTATCATGCTGAAGATCTTAAAAATGATATGATCCTTTTACAGTTCTCCATATTTCATGATAACACATGTTAATTTTAAGTATCAAATACATGTGCTATGGAGGATGCTTCTTTGTCATGGTAAAAAAGAGCCCAATGGGCAAAAAACTAGATGTAGGGATTTCTCTTAATCCAAACTGGCATTTCCATGTCTTCAAACAACTTCTATGAAATATTACACCTTTTTCACCAGCCTCAGAAAATCTGATTTACATAGTTCTATGACTAAGCCACACAATGAAAGAACTCTTACCACGCCTTTTCAGTTATGCAACAAGGTGTTTGAGCTGATTTCTTAATTATTGAAATGAAGGGATAAAAATAAATGATTTAAGCTGCTTACATTAGAAATATTTTTTAGAGCCTGATTCCAAATCTTCTGACACTGATTTTAAATCTTTTAATACAGACCCCAACATTCAACTTCCATGATTAAAAACTAATTGTAAACATCTCTCTTCTCTATGGCTAAAGCAATTTTTGTATTCTTTCCATTTCCATGACATGATTCAGTTTAATGAAAAATAAAATATGAGTAGATTCTTAGTTTTAGTGTTTTTTAAATGCAGATGTTATTCAAGGAAGGTTTTTATTGTGAGATACTGCAGGATATTAGGACTCAGAAGTTGGTGTACATTTCTTTTGTTGAGTCAAAATAAAAGATTTTTAAGTGATTCCTTCATATTGGATCTCATACAATATAGCAAAAAATCTAAGTTTGGCTATTTATTTTTATTAAATCTGGTTATCGAAATGCACCTGAAGTTTAGATTGAGAAATAAAAATCATAGGGGCTGGCCTGGTGGCACAGTGGTTAAGTGCGCACGTTCCACTTTGGCGGCCCAGGGTTCACCAGCTCACATCCTGGGTATGAACGTGGCACTGCTTATCAAGCCATGCTGTGGTAGGCGTCCCACATATAAAGTGGAGGAAGATGGGCACGGATGTTAGCTCAGGGCCAGTCTTCCTCAGCAAAAAGAGGAGGATTGCCAGCGATATTAGCTCAGGGCTAATCTTCCTCAAAAAAAAAAAAGAAAGAAAAATCGTAGATGCATATGACTAAAGTCTTGCATCTAAATTATATTCCAATTTATCAGGTAAATTCACTTTGCATAGTGAGCTGATAAAATCTGCCTCTAGACTAACAGGCGCTTATTAAAGTATTTCACATAATTTTCCCTCTAGACTAAAAGACTCTTATTAGAGTGTTCCATATAATTCATCATACAGATCCACACAGACTTTTGTGTGTACATTGCGTTTTTATGGGTATGCAATACAGAACACGAATATGCATATAAACAAAGATTTGTGTGTGCCTGAGTTACTGAAAATAGTAACACAAAAATAGTAAAAATGATACACACAAACTTATATTTATGTTTAATGTATTTGTTAGCCCTAAAATATTTCCTTTAAAAACATTGATATTCCAAGTCTAAAGTCTAAAACAGAAGTCTCAAGATTTCAATCAGGATTTCTTAGCAAATAAATCTTATAAATTAATTTTAAGTATGGTTCCAGACAGTTAAAAGTAAAGAGTATATGTGGTAAATCCTTTTTTAATTAGATGAAAAATTCAACAAAATTGAATTATAAAAATTGTAATATTTATTTTGTTAGAGTTTGTATTGTTAAAATTACTTGGAAATATTCACATGGATTTTCTTTTACTTTCTTCATTAAAACCCCATGCCCTTATCCCAAAATGTGTACTTTAAAAGAAAATATGTAGCATATACTTAGCACCATACTTGGCACATAATACTACTAAATAATTGCTCACTATTATTGTTTAATTCCTATTATAACTAAGAATAATTGAAATAATGCACACAATGTGCATAATACAGTACCTGGTATAATGAATTCTCAATAAATATTAGCTACTATTGTCATTCTCTTGTTGAGGCCCTAAGTATTTATAACTGTGCCTATAAATTCAAGAGTTTGCATATCCTTTAAAAGTCCCAATTTAATTCTTTTTGATGAATATTTCTGATTATACCTCTCTAGTGCTGTGATTTTACACAGCTTAAATCAAGAAAGATAGAATATTTCACTTCAATAGATTTCTGTTTCCTCACCTTTTACGTTATGATTTTGAGTTAGAAGGAAGATATATGAGTAGATAGGGTAAGGATGAGGAAACAAGCTAATCAGTCTTCCTATTTTGCTCATAAAAACCAAAGTAAAGCAATACATTTTGGAGACTTTCCTGGCACAACCTGGTAAGTGGAAGCAAAAGATTAACTCTATCCATGCAACTTCTTCTTCAGGCAGTAAACACAGAGCTAAGGAGCTGAGAGTCTCCATTGATCAAATGGAAATATACAAGCTATTCCAATCTTATGGTAAAGTTTAATTAATGAGATCATACACATAACATTTCCCAGAACTGTAAGTGATATTATTTGGTTTCTCATCCTAGTACAAGGAGTCAGATGGCCCTTGTTTCCATTTAATGCTCGAGGTGTTGACGAGAAGAGAAATGTGTGACAATACTTTGTCAAGTAGTATGTTAAAATCCTGGTAATACGGACTTGAATTAACTAGTTACTTGTGAAAAATATGTGCTTTTTTGGTAAAATTCAGAGCCTTTTTCTAATTTTTGATAAGAAGAGTTGCAGTTACGGCAAGGATTTTCTCCAGGCCAGAACTCAGAAGTTTACCGAGAATATACACTGCTCTCTGTAACTTTGGAACAGGGAAGAATCCTTTTTATTAAAAAAAAAAAAAATTTTATTTTTCCTTTTTCCCCCAAAGCCCCGTGGTACATAGTTGGATATTTTTAGTTGTGGGTCCTTCTAGTTGTGGCATGTGGGATGCCGCCTCAGCATGGCTTGACAAGCACTGCCATGTCTGCGCCCAGGATCCAAACTGGCAAAACCCTGGGACGCTGAAGCAGAGCGTGTGACCTTAACCACTGGGCCACGGGCCAGCCCTGGGAAGAATTCTTAAAACAGCAGAAAGCTCAAACTCTAAATGAAAAAGAAAAAAAAAGAGAGAGATACATTTGGCCACATTAAAAGTATATAAAATGAAATATAACATGAATTTGATAAATTATAAATTCCTCAAGCAAGAAAATTTGCTTTAAAACAAATGTAAAAGTCAAGTCATCTAGGCATGATTTTGTTATTCATCTTTTCTCCAATTTCACCTAGGTAGTTATATTAGTTTGCTGGAGCTTCCATAGCAAAATACCACCAACTTGGTGACTTAAACAACAGAAATTTATTTTCTCACTGTTCCAGAGGTTAGAAGTCCCTGATCAAGGTGTTGGCAGGTTTTCTTTCTTCCGAGACTTGTCCTTGGCTGGCAGATGGCGTCTTTCTTGCTGAGTCTTCATATGTTCTTTTCTCTGTAGGTACATTCCCAGTGTCTCCGCTCATGTCCAAATTTCCTCTCCCTATAAGGTTGCCAATCACATGGTTTAGGGTCCACCTTAATGCCTTATTTTAACTTAATTATCTCTTTAAATACCCTATCTCCAAGTACAGTCACATTTCAATTATTGGGGATTAGGGCTTCAACATATAAAGGAAGTGGAGGCGGGGGGTTGATGAAGGGGGGTTGGCACAGTTCAGTCCAGAACCTTAATATAAAATGGTGCAACATAAAGATATATTTTATTTCAAAGTTTAAGAAAAATATTGAAAAGAAAATGAAACACCAGTAAGTGGGAGCCGAGTCTAAAAAGGATATAAAACACTCAATCATATCTTCAGTCTACTTAAATCCAAATAAAATTAGTATAAATTTAGTACCGTAGTATGACTACTGGGGTGTGGGGGTCAGGAGGAAATACTTTGAAGGCCCCAGTTTATTGCTCATGTCTTGGTGAGTAAAAGCCCAGACTGCTCTATGGGCCGTGCATGGGTGCTAGAAATGAAAATCCAGTCCCTGGAACCTCTGTGTCTTCTGAAGCCATCAAGGGCTGGCTTTGACTTCTCTCCTCCTTTCTACCACCAGGGCATTTTTCTGTCTTTCAAACTGGGCTATATATTTAAAATTTTATGTTATATTTTATCCAGAATGTTCTGTGTGTTTTTAGCAAGATATAGATTGTATGTACAAGCTTAATCTTCCATGTTGCCCTCAGGCTGATTTCTATTTCTTTTCTTCCACCTCGGGGTTTTTTAATATTATTATGTCCAAGTTCTAAGGTCAACCTGAATAGTATTGGAGGACAAAAACAGATGCCTCATATCATAATTTGCTCCTTTTACTTTTTCAATTACTTTTGTTATTTAATATACCTTTGGATTAAAGAAACTTCTAGTGGAGGTCATACCACCAACATCCAGTTAATTAAAAATAAAGGAGTTATTTCTCAAACTGAAAGTCTGGTCTTGAATCTAAAGATAAATCTCATTTATTAAAGAAAAATATGATGAAAAACTATTTGTTCTCATTACAAAGAGTGTGCTATTTATATAGCAAAGAGAAAATAAAGTTAAAATGATATGAAAATACTTCAAAATTTATGAAATCAGACATGAAATACCATGGAAGACAATTGATAATATTCCTTTTACTTTTAGTAACAGGAATGGAAAGATGAATGCAATGGAAAGAGGAATACTTATTCTATAGTTTCCATCTTGAGAACATCAAGTCGTTAATGAGGAAAGTGGGATACAGAGAAAGAAAAATAAGAAGACATTTAAACAATAAACAGAATTCTAAATTTTCAACCCTTCCCACAGATGGCTTTAATTTAGAAGATACCTTTATGTAAATAATGAGTCACATAACATAGAATTTAAAAAAACTACTTTAAAATATATGAATATGCATGCAATTATCCATACTGAAATCAGTAGAACCAATCACCATTTTATAATGTGAAGTATCCTTCCAGGAAATGCTTGTGTCCTGATGATGGTAATTTGTTTTTCAAATTAAAATTAAAATTGGTCTCAAGTTTGTGCTAGACATCTATGTGGTACCAACTTCAGTGATTTTAAACTATTTCCGTGGAACATATTTGGTACTTTTTACTCTTGACTTAATGCAAAAATATAAATTATTTATGCCATACAGAAATGTGTAATTGACCTCAAAACATTCTGTAAGCAGAGGACCATTTCGGATGAAGGATGGAAATGTTGTCTGGGGTTTCTCGTGTCATGAACTAACCAAATATCTTGCTCCAGTCTAAGACCAAGGCACTTGATTCCATTTTGTTCTTTGTGGCTAGTTTTACATTAATTTCAACATGGAGTAAATTACTCTTATATAGATAATATGAGAAAAATTATATGTAACAGAAGTTTAAAATATGCTTATTTGGAATAGATTCTATATATTTAGGAAGAAATTCAACTCAGGGTGCAAATGACGAGGTTAAGTAGATTTAATAACACACAAATAAAATTACTTTAGAATAAGGGTAACTAGCCTAAAAAAGTGGGGAGAGGTTAGACATAGCTACAGATGCCAACAATGTGGTCTGTGTTAGATATTTTGAAGAATGGAAAAAACCAAATTACAGAAAGAAAACAGTTGCGTGTGTTAATTTAGTATCTTCCCAAAACACTGTTTATTTTTAACCAAATGATAATAATAACATCAATTAAAATGAAATCTAAAATACTAGTGCTAACGAACACTTATTTTTTGCCAAGAATTGTCTAAGCACATGTATTAATCATTCAATACTCACAGCAAGCCTGCATGGAAGATACTATTATGACACCCATTTCACAGATGAGAATGCTGAGACAAAGGGAGGCCAGCAAATTTGCTGAAGTTCATAAAGCGTCTAAGTAGGAGAGCCAGGATTGAGGCCAGGCAGGATGCACCAGTGCTGATGCTTTCAACCACTGTACTAACCAATCTTTTTAATATGCATATGTGTGTGCCTCCTCAGTCCCTCATGAAACGTATATAAGGAGGTTGCACCTCGTGTATGGTACAGGATGATATATAAGAGATGCTCAATAATTAAAAGCAGGCTATTACATAAGAGGTGCTCAATAATTAAAAACTATCATTTTCCTAAAATAAAAAGTTATTTTTACAAGATGGATGTTTCTACTTGCCGAATTATACTACTATGTACGTTCTGCAGATAATGAAAGTAAAAGAATTATAAAATTAAAAGCAACACAATGCACAGTCTGAATAACTATAATTAGTTAGACATGGACATTGCCTCTATGTGAACATCTTATGATAAGCAGATTTCTTTTTCTAAAAGTAAAATCAGAAGTATATGTCAAAATTTGTCTTCTTCAATTTAGACACAATATGTATTTATTTTATAATTTGGACTAAATTTATAATAGTTTGCAACTATACACATAACATTTCTGTTCTCATTAGAGTTGGGCATTCTTTTTCTTTTTCCTTTGGTTTGCTAACCAGGATTAAAACTACTGTTTCTCTGTTTCATGCAGTTTTAGCAAACAATATTGCCTTTATTCCCCAGAAAATGCTTCTCCTCTAAAATATAATGTATTCTATTTGACCAACAGGGTATGTGTTTATATATATATATATATATATATATATATCATGTCGTATCATATATCATATATCTAATCATATATATAGTGTGCATATATATACACACCGATACATATCTATATGCAAATTCCTGTGTGTGTATGTGTGAAAGAGAGAGAAGGAACGAGAGAGAAAGAGATTGCTTTGAAATTTCTATTCAAAGCAATAACTGGACTCATTCTGCATGACCATTAGTGGGTTTAAGGCAATGTTGACGCTTCTAACAGACTTTCCCTCATGTCTCCCCATATCCCTTACACACTCCCCGTTTTCTACCTACCACATGTATGTTAATTGTTCCCAAGTTGTGGCTGAAGATCATTCTACTTTCTTAGATGCTCCTGGAAATGCCACATTGATCTTATATAAGCACAAAGTTTATGTGTAACAGTTGGAAAGTTTAAAACTGCAGGAAACAGAAAATGCAATTTAAAAGCACAGAATGTTATTTTTTCCAATGTAAAGACTTGGGAAGTCCACATCTAGGCTCCAATTCTGTTTTCTATGTTTTTCCTGGTCTTATCTTCCTCTGTATTTTGATACCCTCATTGAGGTGGAACTGGCAACAAACACACAATAAAAGGCCTCTCTTCTTGCTGCTTTCTTTTAAAGAGAAAGAGAACCTTATATGAAGGACGCCATCTGTCTCTCTGTCATTTGTTGGTTAGAGCTATAAAGAGGGATCACTAATATTAGTCAATATCAATCAGAATTTTCCTGAGAGTGATACAAAAACATTCTACCCTGAATCAATAGGTGGACCTTCTAGAAGTAAATACCTTTTGAACATAGCTGAGGTCCCTCAGGGGAAAAAGAAAAAAAAGGATGACTGCTTGGTGGGCAGCATACAGCGTCTGAAATGAGATGTTATTCAATGGCAATAAGGATTTGAAATAAGGCTGTCTTTATCAGTCTGGAACATAGCAATCCAATTTCATAATCATATAGATCAAATAAGCAATGCACTAATTTTTCAGTTTTCACCTAGTTTTGTCAGATTCCAGAAGTCATGGCCTATTGACCAACACTCAGTATAGAGTTCAGAGTACTGAAGAATTAAGACAGATTACGTATAGCCAGTCAATCAATGGAATAAAATTATTCAACTAGTTTCTCCAAGAATAATGGATTTTCACCTTTATTGCTTTTCCAATCTCTCCTTCCTTTCTCTATAAACACAAACACGATAATCATGCATTAGCAGTGATAAGATATGCCACAAAACAAAGTAGTTTTGCAGACAACAGAAGAGGTGGTGGTGAGGGAGCTAAGGTGACTAAAACTTCCTAACTCCAAGTGTCTCAGTTTTTGTTGAGAAAGTGCAGAAACGTACATAATTGTGAGGCTTTTTAAAATTTTGTAGCTTTGAAAGAAAAATGCGTAACAATGATAGATGTGGTTTAATCTGCATGTATCACAGGCGGTCTAAAATATGATTCACAGAACTCCAAATTATGTTTGACAAAAGAAAAAATGTAGTGGCTCTTTCAGATAATGAAATCCTTTTTTTCCCCCCAGAATAAATGGAAACGTAGTGAGTTGAAACAATTCAGTATGTAAAAGAAGGTTTTACTTTTATCGAAGTCACTTATAAGTGCTTTTCTTTTAGAAATATCCATTGATCAGTAGACTATATAAAATACATTCTATGTACAGATTAAATTGTATTCTGCAATCCAAATGTTCATTTATTTCTAAAAAAAATGGATGTATACCTTAAATGTGCAGAGAAAAGTTAAGTCACAAGGACTTTTACATACTTCTCCACTCTAAAAATGGGTGTATATAGTAGTGACATGTAAGAAAATTATATTAGGCTTGGTCATATTGAAGTGAATTTAATTCTATGGTAAATGGATGACACTGTTTCTAGCATCCTGTCATGTATAGTTGAATCTGTCAGATCTTCCCGGAACAATACCCTCTCCCAGACAAAAACAATTGTCCATCCAAATAATCACTAGGTCTTGCTATACCTAGTACGTATTGTCATACCTAGTATGTCATACCTAGTATGTGTTGTCATATACCTAGTGATTACGTATTGTCATTTGTAACTGTTTCTGAAACACTGTTAATTATTTTAACCTGTCTCTCCCCACTATTAGAAGATGTCTTGATAGAACAAACTGTTTATTATTTATCATTGTTTCCACAGCCCTCATAGCACAATATTGGATATATGTATTGTGTAAATGAAATAAATGTTTGTAGAAGGCGTGAAAGAAGGAAGGAAGAAGAAAGGGACTAATCTAATTAAGAATGATTCATTTTTTAATAACTAACATCATGTGACTTATTAAGTGGAAAATAATCTTAGAAAGAAACAATCTGACTCCACTATTTTCTTAAGTAGTTTTAAAGCCTAAAGTGAATTGTAACTTATAATAAAAGGAAGGCTGGACCATATTTGGGAAATATTAATTCCCCATAGATATGCCAACTATGAGAATATTTTACAGATGAATCACTCTTTATGATTACATTAATTTTAAAAAGATGTACATGGACCGTTCTTAATCTTATAATTAACAAATATTGTAGCTGGAAATTAGTAGGTGACTCAATTTTCGGATAGTAGCTATCCTTGCTTTGAAATTTTCAACAACGTTCTCAGTTGCCTGGAGACTCCATAGCTTGGCAATCTCGCTGAACTACACATTCCTCTGCCAACAGTATCTGCCATCCACAAGACTTTGTCCATGCAAGTTCCCTGCTGTGGGCTACCCTTGCCTCCATCAGCAACTCCGTGGAATCTCAGAAATCTCTCTGTCTGGCCTAAAGGCCACTGCATGAGTACATCATCCCTCAGTGTTCTCAGCGGCATGCCCATCCACTGGGTGTTGCAGGCACAGGGCCTGGGGCCTGATAACTTTGCAAGGGGCAACAAAATATTTAAATCCTGGAAGAAAATCAAAATGAAACTGCAAATTTGAGATTAATGTTTAATTAAAAGTCAACAAATCATAGAATTCTGTTAAGTAGCACACACTATATTTGAAGTGAGATGTAATAATACATTAATATGTTTAATATACCGTTGACTTAGCCTCGAAAATTAAGTGAGCCCAATGGCTAAGGGAATTTTAACGTGACCCAGTTTTTAAGCTTCTTCAATCTTTAGTTGCACTAATTGTGTTTGTATGTATTTTATTTTGCTTTGTACATGTTTATATCATTTTACATGTTTGTATCTTACCTTCTATCCTATCTTAGAGCTCCTTGAGAGTAGGAAACACTCCTTTTGAGTGGAGGCTGTTATTGTCCAGAGTCAGGGGGACACCAATTGAGTTAGTTTCTATTTTAGTACATTTTTCCCAATTTGTATTATAAAGTTGTTTTCACAGCAGTCTTTCCAATTGATTGAGAGTTCCTGGAAGACAGAAACCATGTCTTCTCATCTTCAACTAGTATCCTTTAAAATGAGTAGATTTCAATGAATTAATTGATTATTGTCAAAATAATATACCCAGATAAAAGAGGCTAAATATTCTCACTATCAATTCTATTCCTAAATAAGAAAACTAAATGTGAGAGAAAAAGAACTTTGTTCTTTAAAGAGAGAGTTGAATTGTAATTATAACAAGCCTAATAGTTAAGTATTCTAGAAGTTGAAGAAATTATAACTAGATTGTTAAAATATACCAAAATTGCATCACAACTGATTATTTCAGATTTTCCAGAGGTCCTGATTTCTTAACACTAATTGGCGAGAAAAAAGAGTTTGCATTACAATCAGTCATTATAATTTCTGCTTTAAAAAGTAGCCCATATTTCTCCTATTTCCAATTTCCTTTTCCTCATTTCTCCTAAGCATTCTAACCTTCTGTCGATAGATGTTATACATAACAGATACCCCACTCATATTTTGTATGTAGCATTTTGTCAGAGACCGAGTCACATACATCTGCTGTTCTCTGGCCAGAGCTCTTGTCTGATTTAATTTGTTGTCCTTGAAGTTTGGTGGCTAGCTTCTCAGGTAGCTAAGAAAACTTGAAGCTAACAGAAACTATTCGGAGAAAAGTTATTGTGAAAAGATTGTTCTCAGTTTCCAAACTGAGGGTCATTTACAGCAGCATGACCTTGACAAATGTCTATAAGTCTACGAATGTCTCGCCATAAACAATTTGGGGTGACAGGCCTATAACACATTGCAGACGCAGATTGGATTCCCAGCAGGGCCCATGCCAGCTCACACTTCTTGCCTTACACGTGCAATACCAGAAAAAGTTATGGTTAAGGAAGAAGAAATTTCTTTCTTATATTGAGAAAGCAAAATCTTATATTGCAACCAAGTAAGTGAAACATGATCTCATAGTCAAATTGCTATCAAGTTTAATCAAAATCTACCATCACATACCTCAGAGGGCATTGACGGTACCCATAATATTATCTGTGATCATTTTCTTTCTATAAATAAATTCCTGTAAAACACAGTCCTGGACTTTCGGGAGCTAGGTATGAAATAAGATTGGATCTAGTCTTTTTGAGATGAATTAAGACCCCAAATGCCCACTCTAACCTCACTGAACTGACTAGATATAAAGTGAGAGAGAGAATTAGCCCTTGTGCCCGCTTTATGCTGTGTGACCTTTTAGATACTTCCGTCCTGGGCAGACCCTCATTGTCTGAACATCATTTAAATCACACACTCCCTCAGGGGCTCTTAGCCTTCAGGGGTCTGACCCCTTCTCAGAATAGTGTTTCTAAATTTATCAAATGAAAAACTTGGATTAAAAAAACCCAGATTTATCTGAAATATATTTATCAATATTTACATTAGGTGACATAGTAATATATGCATGTAATTGTTAATATATTAAAAAAAAACCCTAGTAGTGGACCTAATAATTACTACAAGTAAGTATAAAAAACATTTTGTGATATTTGCAACAACTGTAGGTGAAATGAAAATAACTAAGATTGTTTCAGCAATAAAATCACAGACATTGACACCACTGCTGTGGTTTGCTGCCTAAATACTTACTTGAAGGAAACACTAAATTTCTGTTAGAGAATAATGAGAACAAAGATGTAAACAGTTTCCACCCAAATTCATGAACCCTTAGTTGTGATCCCTGAACCCATGGAGCAGAGGACAAGTCCATCTCATTTAGATTCTCATCCAGAACCAGTTCTCTTCCCCAGTGCAGACGGCTTCACCATTCAAGATCTGAGCTGTGGTCATATCTCTAATTGGCTCAGGAAGATGTAATTCATTATCAAACTACTCAAAGTTTCAAAACTGCTGGCATGTGAAGACTGTGACCTTGCTGTCATAACCGTTCCCAGTCATATCTCCTACCAACGGCCCCTGACAAATACCCCCACACCTTAGTTGATTTAGACCAAGCCAAATTAAATTTCTGACTCTGTCTTGTATGTACTGAACATTTTCATACCTCTATGCCTGACTTCTCTGTTTATGAATAGAATTAAGCTGTCACTAAACCTAGTAAATTTTACTGCAAATGCAAATTAATTTACATAACATAATATAGAAGTAATGAAAGAGTATGGAGAGAGATTATGAGCAAAGTGAGGAAATAAATTTATTTAAACATTTAAAAATGTTCGACTTCACAAATGGCTAAAAAATAAATAAGATCCCATTTCCTAGCTGTTCAACTAGAAATGCATGTGTCTATTTGTGCCTGTGTGTACATACACACATAGCTAATTTTAGGTTGACAAGGATATAGGTTAATAGTTATATTCAGTAAATAGAACACGATCAAAATATATGTAAAGTAGGTGCATACATCTTTGTTTCAGGAATATCATTTCCAATCATCAGTCCCTAGGAAACGATAGAAAACTAGTAGACCCGTATGTGAGATGTTCAAAGTGATGTGGTTTCTTAAAAGGAATGACAGGAAATAACCATTCTTTCAAACAGTAGAGAAATAGGTTTTTAAAAAAAAACTAGCAATTTTTTTGACATATTAAATGAGAAATATCTAACACATTGGTGAAGAACACATAATATAGATATGTTGCCTGCCTTTGAATCCTAGCTTTACTATCTCATAATCATGAGAACTTGAGCCAGTTACTTAAACTCACTAATTTAAAGTTCCCTCTTGTGTATAAAGTAGAGTTAATAATAATACTTAACTGGGAAATTGTTGTGAAGATGAAATAAGGATACTTTAAGCACATAGTCAGAGCTATGAAAGTTTTAGCTATTATTATGATTATGATTTTTATCATTATTATGGCTATATAAACACTATAAAGTTTTAAAATAAGATGTAATAAGATCAAAATAAAAATTGCATCATTACATCTGATAAAAACATGGATGCATATACTCCCCAAGTGGAATGGAATTACAAAAAGGCCAGGATGTTATTAGGGTGATGAGATTTTCTTTGACTTTTAGCATATATTATAGTGCTTGACTTGTATTTAATAGTAGACTCCTGACCTTGCATTCTTTAAAATAGCTTTTCTATATGAATGGCTTCTCCTGAATTTTCCAGAATGGCAGTATTCATGTTGCAATGGAATCCTTTGTCTTTCTTTTTCTCGTACTCTTTTCATTTCTTTCCTTTCTATTTTTTCTGTTGTTACTTTACATAAAAGCATTAGTGTGGTTTGAAAACGGTTGCCTACAGACTCTGAATGATTTAAGTAGGATATATCTTGAAATAGAGTGTCCACCCGACCTTTTTCTTTCCAAAATCTTTAATTCCTGGATCCAATCATGATACAAACTCACTTCTCTTTGACTGTGTCTTTACTTTTGGAAGCATATCTACAGAAACAGAATGGGAATTGTATCATTAGTGATATAAAATTGGACTAGTATATGGAATAGGATTGTATAAATTGCTACTCTTTGGTAATTTCAATATTATATGAAATGAGGAAAATGTTTGTGGAGTTTTATGGTATTTTTCAAATGGTTTGAGAAGGTTATTGATATGACAGTTTCTTTTTCTCAACAGAACTTTAACATATTTTACATAGTTGTCTATGTGAAATACTGAGAGATTGGGTTGTTGTTTGAGGAATAAGCCACCTGCCATGAAGGCTATTTATTTTATGGCCACATATGTTAGTGTTAGTTGCTTGGAGGAAAGCCATCATTTTTTGCCTTCTCTCTCTCCTAGAACTGTTCTTTTAACACCTGTGTGGGATACATGCAAATTTAACAACAACTAAATAACTTGAAAATAAGTATCAGCCAAATGGTTATTCTTATTTTGGGGGGATACATTTCTTCAGTGTTTGACTTATGTTGGCACCACTTAGAGTATTGGCTATGTTAATTTGTTTGAAAATTGGTAAATTGCTCCAGGCTCTGACCTTATATGCCAAGATGAGCCCAGTGTGAATTCTTACAGTTGAGTTATAAACCTCTGAAGAACAGTTTTTATTATAAAAATGCTGACATTACCTCAACTGTAGCAGGGTGCATGATGTGGCTATAATTTTGTTAAAAACAGATACAAGTAAAGTAGCTTATGAACAACCAGTGTATCTTTAAAGTAAAATGGCATTGAAGGCAGAAAAAGCTGAAAAAAAGAGAAAGGTTGACAAGAAATACATTAAGAAAAGTTAGACAGCTCAGAGGATAAATAATCAATCTTTTGGATATTTATTTTTAAGCCAAATTAAACATATGAAGAATACTCCAACTTCAGTGAAGGAATTATGCACAGTATTTTATATGGGGTCTATTGAAAGATGGGTACTTTATAGTTTGTGATGAAAGTGTTCTGTAGCATGAGGTACATTAGATTGTTTCAAATTTGTATTAAAGTGCTAAGGTTTTAGCATTTGTACAATAAATTAAAGTATTTGTTATAATGCCCCTTGCTTTATATGTATCCAGTCTGACTTAAGTAGAATACACGTACACATATTTTCTCGCAGAATATAAATTTAACTGTTTATACAGTTATGATGATTTGCCTAACCAAAATATACTCTCAGTTTTTGGTGCACTATTATTAAAAGAGCAGAAGTAAGCCAGCTAACTATTTTAGAAGTAAATTTTATGGGTCAGAGCTGTTATCCTTTTCAAAAAGTTTTCCCACTTTATAATGATAAAATTTGATTTTTACCAAATGATATGGAATATATCATAATCCTGGGCTTAAGTATTGCAAATTAGTCAATTCAATACGACTTTCTGATTACACATTTGTATCGCTATTCTCTAACAAGTATAGTAATTTTAATTTATTGTTTTGATTCTTTCTTTCATTTTCTTTCTTTCTTTTTCTTCCTTCCTTCCTTCCTTCCCTACTTCCTGAAGTCCAGAACAGCTTCATAATGTAATCGAGACACACAACTATAGATTGGTATTCCCTGGATTTTAATTAATATCTATTAGTTCTTAATTTCTACACTTAAAGTTTCTTAAAAATCCACAAACAATTTTGGTTAAATATTTGAATAAAATAGTATAGATGGCTTATTAAACATTCAGCTCTCAATTATTGAGAAAACTAAAAGCATTTACCTGGAACAATGAAGCATCCATTAAGTTTTCAGATATGTTATAATTAACCACAGGTGTTTAATATATGAACATCGGAAAATGATTGTAAGGATGCAATTATAATTATATCATAGTTGTATAATGTGTTTATCTTAGGAGCACCTGCATTCCTTAGCATAAACATAGAACTATTGTGCACCTTAGCATAAAAAAAGACAGGATCATTAAAAGGCAAAAACTAAACCTTGTCTGAAGGATTAACTCAGTGATCTGATTGATCTTTTATATCTTTGATGATGTTAATTTATCTCCCTCGAAAGTGGCAACTGGTACCTGACTCCTTTCAATTTAATCTCCAGAAATTTAAAATTAATTCTGCTGGTGAGAATTATATTTTTAAGTAGTTCTACCAACACTACTAAAAAGAATGAAGTACAACACAAGTAGCCTGATTTTTGTTTGTCTGTTTTCTTGTATCTCTTCCCAGAATGAAAATTCCTAAAAAAATATTTAAAACATGGGCTGTAAAAGATTTTAACCTAGCCTAAGGAGTTTGGTGTTAGTCAAGTTCACTGAAAATGATTCATTAGAGGGACAAATTCCCTATTATCTCATTTATATGTGGAATCCAAAACAAAATATCACCAAACTCATGGATACAGAGAACTGACTGGTGGTTGCCTAAGGAGTGGGGTGGGAGGTGGATGAAACGGGTGAAGGTGGTCAAAAGGTATTAACTTCAGTTATAAAATAAATGTCTTGGGGATGTAATGTATAGCACGGTGACTGTACTTAACAATACTGTATTGTATATTTGAAAGTTACTGAGAGAGTAGATCCTAAAAGTTCTCATTACAAGAAAAAACCATTTTTAACTATATGTGGTGATGGATGTTAACTAGACATATTGTGGTGGTCACTTCATAATATATATGTTTAGCAGGTCATTATGTTATATATGTGAAACATATAATGTTATATGTCAATTATATCTCAATTAAAAAAATTTAAAAAAGACAGAATGCATTCCAGCGACAGAGGGGGGTGAAGTTACATTACTCAAAATGATCAGTTTTGAAGATATAAATAAAACAATATTGGATAATGCTGCTTTATTTTTTGTTTAAGCCACTGTCTTGATATGAAATTTCACACACATACACAAAATTTAAAAGAGAGGGTACATGTAGTTTGCTCAAAATCCTCTTATTTCAAACTGAAAAATTGGCACTGAACAATAAGATACTGTTTTCTGATTATTTAAGAAAAATCTATATAGCACGATTGTGAAGGATAACCCATTTTTATTTTCTTGTACAGTCAGAGACGGTGTTTGATGGTGTCATTTCTAGATTTAAAAGACACACGTGCCAACTTTTGGAAGAAATATTTCCACCTATGTATTTTTAATGATGCTACTGCGCTGTTTCTTCCATCTGTTAAAGAACAGCTCTGCTCACCTTTAGGGTCTTATACTACTAATCTCCGTATATGTTTTATTATTAATTTGCCAGAATTTGATCTAAGGATCCTCAATTCGATCAACTTCAAAGATTACCTCAGCAGAGGCTGAATTAATTACACTTGAATAGTTTGTTCTCCAAGGTAAATATCTTTAAAAGTACATCAGTGCCGGTAAAAAAAGTCCTTTGCATATCTTAGATTACCTGCAGATCGAGGAATAAAATGAAAGAAAAACAGCAATAACCCAAGTATTGTAGGTTTATGAATGAAAACGCCGTGATAGTTTCATTATTCTTAATCTCAACCCATAAAAATAGTACACTTTCCTTGGGCTCAATGAATTAAAACCTAAAATTGGCAATGTTGATATATACAATGGTCTTTTGTGATGGAAAAATTGCCCATAATTAGAATGATGGCTATTGACATTTTCACTCTCTCATTTCAAAGTGTTTCAGAGCTGGGAAAGTATTCCCACAATCTGAAATAACCAGCTTATTTATGAAAATAAAGAAGATGATTTCTTGTAACTATGATGGTTTAGACCAGATTCAGTCTTCAAACTGGAGTATTAGCAATCTACTGGGACATAAGAAGAAAATTTTTAAACCTACAGTAATATATGTTTTCCCCATCAACATTTTCTTATGGTTGCAGATTACAATAAAAATTACTTGTTGGTTATGTAGAATATGCATATATCTAATTTTAAAAAATCATGCATAGAACATTTGAGGGTCAAAATTAATGGGTGCTCAGATTATCTGAGTGAAAGACGTTTTGCTTGTTTTTGTTCTAATTTCCAGTTTATCATGAGCTAATCTTTGTATCTATATACTGTTCAATGAGGAAGGTCCATTGACCACTGTAACTTATGCTGTTTGCCTAAAATATCCAAGTAAGCACAGTAAATTGTTACATTTGTGTATAGAGAAAATACATCTAAATTGAATGAACCCGTTGACACTGGCTACATCCGAGATTTGATTTAGGATAAAACAGTATGTGATGTAATGTATTAACAAGAGATTATTGAATAATACAATATTTTAAAATAAAAGATAATATTTGGAATATTATATGATGTTTGAAGTATAGTATAGCATAAAGAAACGTGACTTTTTCCTTCACAAATATCTAGCTTTCGTTTATAACTGGTAAATAAAGCTACACATACTTATTTATGATTCTTAAACTAAAATTAGGAAATTTTCAATAATGATACTCAAAAATTAACTGAGGTTAAATAAGTGACACAGCTAACAACTTAATTGAAATAATTACAATTTATCACAAAAATACATGTCTGGATAATCTGATAAATGGCATGTTTTAAATCATTTACATATGTTTCTGTGCCTTTTTTCATTTTGCTCAAAGGCTTATTTTCATATTTTATTCATATACTCCCTACAAAAACACTTTATTTACATTGATCCTCAAAATAATGATTCTAAGTGCTTTTCTCAACATTCTCTTTCAATCTAGTTCCAAAATTTCAGAGGTCTAAGTGCTCCCTCTGCCGCGTCCTCCACCTCCTCCACCTCCTCCTCTTCCTCCTCCTCCCCCTCTTCCTTTCCATTGCATTCTTATGCTATTCTCTCTGAGTGGAGGTGAATAGAAATGATGGTTAGTAAATGATGCAGGATAAAAATGAGAACAGAGTCTTTTAAAAGCCGGTTTCAAGGTCACTGAATAGAAGTAATATCGCTGAACATGTGCGTTATACATTTACAAATATTTCAGTATCTTTCACAAATATCCGCAAATTAGGATCACAACAAGGAATCAGGTATTTGAGATAACTGTCTTTGAAAGAAATTTGAGCAGGAAAAAGAACTTGAGACGTAACTTAGCTTACATTTCCAATGAAGCTAAGTCTCTTTTTCTAAGTCTCTTTTTCTAGTCCTGCTCCAGCTTTTTTCTTCTCTTCCTCTTTAATGTAACCTGATTGTGCTGAAACTTTTAGGCAATACACTTAAACAATTAGGTTTAGATAAACATGAAAGAAAAATACCTTATTTCTAGGAATTGGATTAAATGAAGGTACAGAATGAAACATTTCTTTGAACTCTTTTGAAATTTGGTAACTCAAGGTCAGGAAAAAATTACTGAATAAAGAAGAAATTAAACTAAGACTTCACAGATGTGGAAGAGTTATTTAGAAAAAGAGAGACAGGAAAGATATTCGACTGAGAGGGAATAGCAAGCATACAAGCCCCTGGAGGGGAGGAATAATGGTGTATATATATCAGCGACTGAAGCCAGTGTGTCTGTAGACAAGAGTCTCAAAGATTTGTGGAGCTTGAGCGGACTGGGAAATGAGGCAGGTGGCAGTGCAAGCAGGAGAGAGTCCTTGAAGTTGTGGGGCAGGGAGATAATATGATAAGATTTGACATTTGAAAAATAAATAAGGGCCTGGCCCTATGGCATAGTGGTTAAATTCAGCATGCTCCACTTCAGCAGTCTGGGTCTGGTTCCAGGAATGGACCTACACCACTTGGCAGCAGCCATGCTGTGGTGGCAACCTACATACAAAGTAGATGTAAATTGGCACAGATGTTAGCTCAGGGTGAATCTTTCTCAGCAAAATAAATAATCAATCAATCAATCAATCATTCCACCTAAGACTGAAGAACAAATTAGGGGGTGTAGGGGAGGAGGACATTTCCTCTCCGCAAATGGGGGTTCATCTGGCCAGAGAACGAATTAAATTCACATGAGACAGAATAGCAAGAGAAAATTAAACAAAGCTTTATGAGGAACCATGGTCCGGGGCCTTTCTTCCCAAAGGAAGAAAGGGCACCGAAGAAGTGGGGTACACAGAGTGGTTATATACCCCCAAACAGGGTGTTTCACATATGACTGAAACGTCCCTTTTACAATAGTCATGAGGTTGCCCTGTCGGCACAGTGCTTGATGGACACAGCAGGTAGTGGTCTGCTGTCTCAGAGGGTGTAGCCGGAGGCAAGTCAATTATCTGGAGCTGGGCCGTCACAGGTGAGTGCAGCAATCAGTTCCTAGCCTAAAGAAAGATGCTTAATCCTTAAAGAAATGCCAAAGTTGGGAGGGGGAGGGAAGTCACCTACAGGAGGTTACCAGACTAGCACAATAAAATGCAGATTTAAGTCCTTGCCTTTGGCATTGATTAAGAGTTTCTAGAAAGAAGGTCATCTCCTTTCTTCTTCCTGGTACAGAGAGGGAGGCACCTTTTACAGATAGAGATTTACCTTACAAATGTAAATGTGTCCTAAGGAAGGGCAAGTTCCATTCCTCAGAGCCTCCTTCCCTGTCCCAGTTTATCAAAAGCAATCAGCCTCAAATAATCCTGATGCCAAAGAGACATATCTTGGGGTGGCCAATTTCAGGTCCCCACAGGGGCAATATGTCCCAAGGTACCAGTAGGAGGCTGTTGCTGTAATCTAGGAGAGGCACTGGTGGTTCTGGTGGAGATGATGAAAAATAGTGGTCTTTGGGGGAGATTTATGAAGGGAAACTTTTTAAAGCTTGTGATGATCTGGATATTGGCTGTGAGAGGGAGGCTAATATAAAGATACACCTTAGGTGTCTTATTAATTATTTAGATTGTTGATTATGCCATTCAGTGAGAGTGGGATATTGAAATAACAATTTGGGAGGAGGCAAATAAAATTAAAAATCTGAATAGAAATTTTTATTCAGTAAAAGAAAGTGTTGGAATCCAATCTCCAATCTCTTCTTCTTAATGTGTTCTTTGTAATGTGCAATCATGACATATCCATAATGATGCTACAGAAAATTGCCCTCATCATACATAGATAAAAATATGGTTGTTCCATGTACTCTATGTGCTCATTCCATTTTTTATTCATTTTAAAAATTAAGATGCACCTAACACCTAGATAATCAACATTATTCTTGTAGTAACTTTTACTATAGTATTTTACTCTTGTTCTGTTTTCTTTTGTTCCTGAAAAGCTATTCTTATTGATGACATATCATAGAAAATATGGCAACTGAGAACCAGGGAAATTATTTATTCATCAACTCATTTGAATAATGAGGGATTGACCATAGAAATCACCAAATCTGTTTGCTGAGATGCTGTTTCAAAGAAGAAATTTAGTAGTAGTATGTCTATATGTTAAAGGAAATGTGTTATTTTAAGATATGATTATATTTGGGAAGGTTTAAAAAATACTCATATGTTCATTATTATATGGTGTATTTGGGAATGTTTTCAAATATTCAGTCACAAGGAAGTGAATCTATTTTTTTCTACTGTTTGGACAATGTTCTGTTCATTTAAAAAATATTTTGTTAAGTAATGTTTTCCCCAAAGGGCAGAATTAACACAGCTCTACTAAGATTGCTCCAATGTAGAGAAGATGGCAGCAATAGTCGATGTTGTCATTTTTTGTGGTCAGAGTTGTTTTGGTTTTATACAACTATTTCTTTAACTTAATAAGATTGGCTAATGTTTATATGAGTGTACTCTGTGTCAGGTACCAGCCTAAGTGTTTTTCTTAAATTAAGTCATTTAATAAAAAGCATCTCTGTTTTACAGATGAGGAAGCTGAGACATACAGAATTTAAGAAATGGACCCATTTTCACAAGTAGCAGAGCAATGAGAGATAAGGAAAATGTCTTGTTCATGCACCTTACTTTTGAAGATATACATTAGTTCCAATGTATACTGATGTTTTTCCAAACTCAGTAATTTGCACAATATTCTTCAGCAGGTACCCTACTTCAACAAGTTGTGCCCTCTCTCACCTATACCTTATTGGAGCCTCTGCGTAGCCTTACCACCATCCATCAGTCTCAGTAGAAGACTGTCCAACACCTAACCATTCCTCTGGTGTTCTCTATCAGAGGAGCCTGCCTTCCCCACAGTCTTGCCCTTCCAATGTATCTTCATCCTCTTCCAATGAAATCTCAACCTGACCCATTTTAAAACAAAGAAACAGGACAAAAATAAATGAAGTATCAGCTTTTCATCTGCCTCCTCTAGCTCCTTATTATCCAATTTGTCCCATCCCTTGAGTCGCTAACCTCTATATGTACAGTTCTCAAGTTCCCAATGTTTCATTAGCTTTGGAAATTGCTTCTATCTTTTTTCTTCCTTCTATATTTAACACTCAATGCTAAAATTGCTTCCAAATTACATAAGTTTCACTCCTTATCTTTTTCCACCTCTCTGTAGTGTTTGTCTTTGTAGGTCCCTTCCTCTTTCCAGGAAGTGCCTTATCATCTGCCCTTTTTTTTCCACTTTTCCTGCTGTAATCCAAGGTGACATTGCTACTTTCTGCAATGGCTTTTTAGCTGGTCTCCTTCCATTAAATGCAAGTCCTCTCTTATCAGTTCTCCACAAAGCTGCCTGAGAGTAGAGAGCCTACCTAAGCCACATATCTGATAGTGCCTCCTGTCTGTTTGAAAGCCAATGGGATGCATTTTGACCTTTTTACTTTAGAAACAATATGATATTACCGGGTTTTATTTTTCAAAAATGGTTATGCAAAAATATCCTTTCTACATGCTCTTCTCCAATGTGTTATTGACTTTTATACATTGAGAGATGGGGTCTAATTCCCCTTCTCGTGAACATAAACTGTATTTAGTGACTAACTTCTAAGGAATAGTGTGTGTGAAAGTAGGATGCGTGACTTCTAAGACTGGGTGACAAAAGGTGATGCCCACCGTGGGAACCCAACACATATCTGTAGGAATTCTGATCAGAGCCCCAGCTGAGGTTTCAGCTGACTGCCAGCATCAATGGCTCAACGTGTGAGTGTTGGAGCCTTCAGGTGATTCTGAGCACTGATGGGGAGTGGGGCAGAGACGAATTGTTCCTCCCAAGCCCTGTCTAAATGGCAATTCATAATAGGTAAATGTTCTCATTTTTTTAAGCCACTAAGTTTTGTGGGTTTTTCTTACATGGTAATAAACAAAACAAATATTTTTCTTCTTTTTTTTAATCTTTTGCCTAATCCTCCAGTCTCTAGTGCATCCTTAGCTCAAATTATATTAAACTCTGAAATTCCCTATAGTCACCATGTTTTTTCAGATCCCAAGGCTTTTGCAAATTCTATTCAGTTCTTTCTGGAATACTTCCCAACCACTGTACTTTTTTTGGGTGGGGCTATATTTTAACGCTCAATTCAAGGCACTTCTTCTAAATGACTTCTCATAACCCCCAATTTGCATTAGAATTCCATTCTTTCTTCGCATCGCATATAATGCTATATAGATGTTGGATTAATACAGAAATGAATTAATAAGTTCTAAGTGTATTACATTGCAATTAAAATCCATAATATACTAAAATACGATAAAAATAATGTAACAGAATTTCTCTGTTACCTTTCTAGTAAAAGTCAACCTTAGTAACTAATATTAATGTCAGAATCTTAAATATGAGCTGACAATAACAAACGGAGTAGTGTTAGCTCTGCTATGTTTCTGTTTCCTATCCTAGGGGAAATATAGTTGGTTGATGATTCCATTCATGAATTGTAATCTTATCATTTCAGATACCTAGGAAGTAGCGACAGTACTGGCATTTTATTGTTGCTTTTGAATTGTATTAAAAGTAAACCATCTCCTTGAGGCTCTTTGATGTGTAGAAATGTTCTTCTCCCAGATTTGAGTTATGGATACAGATCTTGCTCTGTAAACCTCATCTCTGCACAGTTCATCTCCCCTGTCAGTGCTTTCATTATCTCTCATCCCACCTCCACTTCCCCCACTACCTTATCTTGTCTCCCCATGCAGCTGTCTCCAATCACACTCTTTCGTGACCACTCCACTTCCTTTCTCTGCTCTCCTAGGACTTTATACCCTGTGTATACCTGTAGCAAATTGTTATGCTTCCTTTAACCATGGCAGATAATTCACAGGGGTCCAGTGAATAGCTGTATGACTCTAACATCCACAGCTGTTCTATGAATTTAAAATTAATTGACACTATGGTTCAGTGATAATTTTTGTCATTTTTTTCCTCAGTAAAAGAGATATCAGTCATGTACCGTCATGCGCTGCATAATGATGTTTCGGTCAACAACATACCACATATACAGTGGTGGTCCCATAAGATTATAATGGAGCTGAAAAATTCCTATCACCTAGTGGCATCATAATGTCATAGCACAACACATTACTCACGCATTTGTGGTGATGCTGGTGTAAAAAAACCTACTGTACTGCTAGTCTTATAAAAGTATACCGCATAGAATTATGTACAGTACACAATACTTGATAATGATAATAAACAACTATGTTACTGATTTATGATTTACTGTATTACGCTTTTTATCATTAATGTGGAGTGTACTTTTTCTACTTATATTTTAAAAAGTTTACTGTGAAACAGTATGCAGTGTTATGACGGCAGCAGCCTCATACATCTTGTGTTGACCATGTCTCCTAATTGCAACATTTCTCTTGTGCTTGATTTAGTCTCGTGTTGTTTTGTTCATCATGGCCTCTAAGCATACAAAATCCACTGGTAATGTTGCTAGTAAGAGGCTATATCCAGGAATGACCTGGAATCAAAATTAAAAGTGATTAAGGACAACAAAAATGGAAAATTAGTGATGGTTATTGCTTCCCAGTCAGGCATGTCCCATTCTACCATAGCTGCGATCTCAAAGAACAAGAAAAAAGTGGCAGAAGCAGTTAAAGGATCTGCTTCATTGAAGGCAAAAAGACTCTAACAAAAATTTCCTAAGGGCTTATGTCAGACATAGGGAAACTTCTAATGACCTGGACTGAAGACCACACACAAAAACACATCCCTCCCAGCACCAGGATGTAAATAACCAAAGCAAAAATTTTGTTTGCGATATTGAAAGAAAAGGCTAGATCCAACTACAATGTCGAATTTACTGCTAGCTCAGGGTGGTTTAAATGATTCAAGAATCATTATTCATTACCTAACATGAAAAGGAGTGGTGAGTCTGCAAATGCTGATGTGAAGGCAGCTGTAGAAATTTTGGAAACTCTAGATAAGCCAATCATGGAGGAAAATTACTTGCCAGGGCAAATATGCAATATGGATGAAACCTCCCTATTCTGGAAAGGGATGCCTGAAAGGATGTTCATCCATAAGGAGGCCAAGTCAATGTCAGATTTTAAGGTTTTTAGGGACAGGATAACAGACTTGCTTAGGAAAATCTTGCAGGCTACAAATTGAAACATTTTATGATCTGGCATAGTGAGAACCTCAGGGCCTTCAAGTGTATCAATAAGGACATACTGCCAGTATACTTACAGGAGCAATAAGTTGGGTCATGGATGACCCAGCTCCTCTTCCAAGATGCCCTTCTGAATTGCTATGCCAGCAAAATGGAGAAGTACTGTTTGGAGAATAACATACCTTTCAAGATTTTGCTTATTGTTGATAATGATTCTGGACATCCTCCTTTTATTGATGACCTTCATTCCAATATCAAAGCAGTATTTCTCCCTCCAAACAGCACCTCTTTGACCCAACCAATGGATCAGGAGTTCTAGCAGGTTTTAAGGCCTGCTACCTGAGGAGGACCTTTGCCCAGGCTATTGCTGCAACCGAGGAAGACTGAGAAGACACTGATGAAATTCTGGAAGAAATACAAATCTATGACTGCATCAAGAACCTTCGTTGACCTTAGGGTAATGTCACCAAGGAGTATATGAATGGCATTTGGAAGAACACACTCCAGAGTTTTGACCATGACTTCAAAGGATTTGCCAAGGATGAGGAGGTTACAAAAATCTACAAGACTGTGGTTGAGATGGCAAACAACTTTAACCTGGGTGTGGATGAGGATCACATTGAGGAGCTCCTAGAGGTGGTTCTTGAGGAGTTGAAAAATGAGAAGTTGTTGGAACTGGAACAGAAACACATATTTGAAGAAGAGGCAAGAGAAAATAAGTGCAAGAGAGGAAAAAGAAGGGACCTGAAGAAAATTCAGTCAAGGGTTTAACAGAAGCTTTTACAGACCTCAATAAGCTACTTAAAACTTTGCAAACATAGACTCAAACACTGAAGGTTTTTCATTAAGAAAACAGCACCATGGACATATTTCTGAAAGGAGTGATACCTCTTCAAGAAAAGCTTCAGGCAGGTCCTTAGGAGGTATTCCAGAAGAAGGCGTTGTTTTCATAGGAGATGACAGCTCCATGCATGTTATTGCCCTTGAAGACCTTCGGGTAGGACAAGATGTGGAGGTGGAAAACAGTTATATTGATGATCCTGACCCTGTGTAGACATAGGCTACTGTGTGTGTTGGTATGTTAGCTTTTAAAAAAAAGTTTAAAGAGTAAAAAGAAATTAAATAGAAAAAAGCTTATAGAATAAGGATACAAAAAAGGAGAATATTTTTATACAGCTGTGCGATGTGTTTGTGTTTTAAGCTGTGTTATTACAAGAGTCAAAAAGTTAAAAAAGTAAACGTTAATAAAGTAAAAAAATTACAGTAAGGTAACGTTAATTTATTATTGAAGAAAAAATGTTTTTTGTAAATTTAGTGTAGCCTAAGTGTACAGTGTTGATAAAGTCTACAGTAATGTTCAGTAATGCCTTAGGCCTCCACATTCACTCACCACTCAGTCACTGACTCATCCAGGGCAACTTCCAGTCCTACAAGCTCCATTCATGGTACGGGGCCTATACAGATATACTATTTTGTTTTATTTTGTTTTGAGGAAGATTAGCCCTGAGCAAACATCTGCCGCCAATCCTCCTCTTTTTGCTGAGGAAGACTGGCCCAGAGCTAACATCTATGTCCATCTCCTGTAGTTTATATAGGTGGGACACCTACTACAGCATGGCTTGATAAGTGGTGCCATGTCCGCACCTGGGATCCGAACCAGCGAACCCTGGCTGGCCAAAGGGGAACGTGTGGACTTAAGCGCTGCGCCACCAGGCTGGTCCCAGATATACCGCTTTTTATCTGTATTTTTTCTATGTTGAGATATGTTTACATACACAAATACTTACCATTGTGTTAAAATTGCCTACAGTATTCAGTACAGTAACATGTACAGATTTGTAGCCTAGGAGCAATAAGCTATATCATATAGCCTAGGTGTGTAGTAGGCTATACCATCAAGGTTTGTGTAAATACACTCTATGATCGCACAGTGATGAAATAATAAGCAATGCATGAGTGTAATCACAATTGCATGGCAGCATAGTATTTTCTTTGCATATTCACAGAAAAATTCTAAAGGGGTTTATAAATTCATCACTACGTATAAGTCCCAAGTTTTAAATTTCATATTGATGGAATGGAAAATTGTAGAAAGAAAGGAAAATAAAATTTTGCTTAAAGTTGTATATAATGAGAAGTTAAATTTCTGTATAACATTTTTATTGAGAGTATTCTTATGTTTATTAGAAATATGTGATTTTTTTAAAACACTATTGTATGATAATGTTCTCTTATTTTTCTGATAAGCAATAGATCATAAGTTCAAATTTGGGGCGCACTATAATTTATAAATTCAGCCACGATTAATACACAGCTGTCAAACTTAGAGAATGTGAAAAGAAACTTGAAAATAATATGAGGCTGACTCCTCAGCAAACACAACAAATGTATGATTCGAAAAATAAGTATTCTAGTCCCATATCTTCAATCTCTTTTTATTTTCATTTTGTATTTCATTTTAGCCAAAAGGGTGGTATCCAGAGGGGATTCTGTGCATGCAATCAATTGCAAATAGACTTTTCAGAATTTACTTATGCCCAAATACCCTTTGTGTAAAACAAGAAAGACTACAGAGGTTGCAGAAACATTATTTTCTCTCTGATTTGAAATATCCTTTCAAATTGTTCAAGAAGCCTGAAAATACTCCTGGGAGTCTTTTGGTGTTTAGTATTTGAAATATTAATAATGAAAATAGGCCAAAATTGGAAAATGAGAGCTTCTTCATATTAAAATGACCTACCTTGCAAAAGGTGGATTACCAACTTTAAACTCTTGGGCTTCATGCAAAGACATTGAATTTTTCATGGACCTAAGCAAGATTTCTTCATTTAAATTTTGAGCATACATCTGCCCACATACCTCTGTGCATTTGTTTAGAACTGAAGTTTACATGTAATTTTTGCTCCTTATAACTATTCATTTCTATAATAAAACAGTTCACTAGACAGTAAAAGACTTATAGATCTTTTTCAGTCACAACTTTTATTAACATGGAGGAAAAGTATAGGTCAACTTTGCCAAACTTTTTTAGCATCCTGTGAGTGTGAT
Organism: Equus przewalskii; assembly: GCF_037783145.1. Taxonomy (NCBI): domain Eukaryota; kingdom Metazoa; phylum Chordata; class Mammalia; order Perissodactyla; family Equidae; genus Equus; species Equus przewalskii. The sequence goes on from NC_091850.1 coordinate 39,473,153, forward strand.
GGTTTAGCCTGATGCACTGTGAGGTGAAGCATAATGAAGTTTTTCTTGGGCTGAATGGCCATTGTAGTCACTTAGATTAATGGTTCCATGAGAAGATAAGGAGAAGTAACTGTGTGTTTACTAAACATTACTAACCCTGGTACAGCATGTGTAATTGTCTACTAGGCTTGACTCTGATACTAATCAGTAAATGTCCTTGAATAAGTCATATAAACTCTCCAGGCTAACTTGCCTACTCTGGGAGTATTCTAAACTGACATTAAAAGTCTTTTTAGCATTAAGAGTACAGATGTCTTAGATTCTTAACTGTGGATAACCCTAGACATATCTTAAAACTTAATGTTAGTCTAGAAATTTATTTATATAATTGAGATGATTGATATGATTAAATTGTAGAGCTTAATCACTGTATTAAAGGTTTGGAATATGAAATGTTAGCCTTTTATTTCTTTACAACAATGGTAACTTTATTAAGTGGAAATTTGACTCATTCTTTTGAAGAATACAAAAGTATTTAAGAATGAATTAATGTAAGTAAAGTTTTATAAGTAAAAAATAGTTCTAATAAATAGATGAATGTAACTTCATTTCAAATACTTTTAGTTGAAAACCTGTCATATGTCATTACCAAAGCCAGGTTCATAAGTCCTTATTGAGAGAATGTATTTTAAAGTTGTTCTATGAATGACAGTTAATAATCTCTTACCAAGGAATTATGTGTTTAGTTGAATTGTAGAACTTGGTTTTAATAAAAATAAAATGTTGAATCTTGAGCATTTCTCTGTTTTCTTTTCGAAGATTTATCCAAAATGACTTATGCATTTTGTCTTTGAAATAATGCCAGCGAGATTGAAAGGATACTGCCTTTTCAATATTGTCTTCATTCTATGTTTCATCATTTTCTTCAGAAATGTGAAACTTGAGTCACTGAAGGAGGGCTGCAATTTCAAAGCATACACCTTGGAATGGATTTTATTTTTGTATTTTTAGTTCAATTCTGGTCTACTAATTTCTGTGATTTCCAGACTTTAGAGATTGATGTTAGCTTTATTAGGAAAATTGTACAAATAATTTTAGACTACAAAATATTAAAGCTGGCATTATGTCTCACTGCTAAATGTACTGTCTCCAGTGCCTTATACTGAGTATGTCACTAACAACCATTTTTACTTTAATTAATTGACACTGAAGTATACTTCAACTTCAAGTATAGTCAACTGGACTTCAAAAATATTTCTTCTTTAAAACACAAAGCATCTCCTGTATGACTGATGTCACCAAGATGGTGACATAGTGCCAACAAAAATAATCCATAACCAATCTATAAATGCAAATTTGGGTGAGTTTATTCAGAGCCAAAATGTGAGGACCATGGCCTGGGGCCTTTCTTCCTGAAGGAAGACAAGGCACCAAAGAAGTGGGGTGCACAGAGTGGTGATATACCCTCAAAGAGGATGTTTCACATATGATTGAAATGTCCCTTTTACAATAGTCATGAGACTGCTCTGTCAGCACAGCGATTGATGGACACAGTAGGTGGGTCTACCATCTTGGTGGACATAGCAGGGTGGCAGTTCTGTCGTCTCTAGGTGGGTGGTCACAGGTGAGCACAGCAAACAGTTCCTAGCCTAGGGAGAGAAGCTTATCCTTAAGGGAATGCCAATGTGGCAGGAAGTTGCACCTTTATTGTAAGGGCATTTGCTCTTGCCATAGTAAAAATGTTTAAAGCAAATATACAATGCATGCTCAATGGCTGTGTCAGGCCCTTTTGGATAAACAAAGACAGGCCGAATTAGGTTTACACCAATGGCTTCCTCATATACTCTAATATACCCTATTGCTTACCATTTCTATTTGTCAGGAGGCTTCTTAATTTCCCTCCTCCCTGTGGGTTTATTGGTTAAACAGGTACACAGTGATCAGTTTCCTCTAAGAGAAATCCAGAAACTAGTTGAGTGAGTCCTACACACTGGGTGGCTGAGAAAATGCCCATATAGAAATAGGTAGGAGAAGCTGGAACACACTCTTGGCATAAACTTAAGGCCCTTGAACAAGGCCTTAAGATTGAGAGGGAACCTCCAAATCCCAGCTTCTCCCTGAGGAGCAAATGGTTTGGATCATGCATATAGCACCTCAATCTTCTGCCACCCAAGGGTTAGGCCCCCAGCTGGCCTAGCTCTGAAAACCAATGGACCTGGCTTCCAGGAATCCCAAAAGACTATAGCAAACAAAGAAGCAGTTGTTAAATAGGGGCGTGAGCACTCCTCTCCTCACAGCTGTGCCCCCAGGGTTAAAACAGAGGAAGCCAACAAAAACACCTGTGTCACAGTTTTTCCCAGGAAAGGGTTTGACTGCATACTCTACCAGCTGCTGCCTGAGGGTCCAGCTTCTAATCAGCCTGCATTTTAGAGCTGACTAAGATCCTCCCCAGAGCCCAAAAGAGCAGATGGCTACTTCTCCCACCTTCTCCCTCCAGCTAGCTTCAACAATAAAAGCAAATCACCAGCATCTCCCTGGAAGGAGTTGTCCACACATCTGGCACTCCTGCTTTTATGGCTGCCACCTGAGGGACAGGCCCTGAGATCAGAGTATAAACAAATGAAGCAGAGCCTAGAAAGACAATAGAAAAGATCAATGAAAACTAAGAGCTGTTTTTAAAAAATATAAACAAAATGGACAAATCTTTAGCTAGACAAAGAAAAAGAATAGAGAAAACTCAAAAAATAAAATCAGAAATGAAAAATTAGACATTACAACTGATAGCACAGAAATGCTAAAAGATTATAAGAAACTACTATGAAGAGTTATACACAAAAAAATTAGATAAACTAGAAGAAATGGATAAATTCCTAAAAACATGCAGCCTACCAAGACTGAATCATGAAGAAATAAACCATTTCAAATAAAGAGAGCCATTACTAATAAGGAGGTTGAATCAGTAATCAAAATACCTCCAATAAATGTAAGTCCTAGACCAGAAGTTTCACAGGTGAATTTTATAAAACATTTAAAGAAGACTTAATATTAATTCTTCACAAACATTTTTTAAAAAATTGACTAGGAAGGAACACATGCAAACTGACTTTATGAGGCCAGAATTACCCTGAGACCAAAGCTAGAAAAGGGATGCTAAAAGAAAAGACAATTACAGGCTAATAGCCATGATGAACATAGATGCTCCTCAACAAAATAACAGCAAACTGAATTCAACAGTACATTAAAAGGATCACACACCATGACCATGTCATATTTATTTCTGTAATGGAGGGAGGGTTCAACATATGCAAATCAGTAAATGCAACACACCCCGTTAACAAAACGAAGGGTAAGAATCATATGATCATCTCAATAGATACAGAAAAAGCATTTGACAAAACCCAACATCCTTTCATGATAAAAACTCTCAACAAATTAGGTATAGATAAAAGGTACTTCAAAATAGTAAAGGCCATATATGAGACGCTCACAACTAACATTATACTCAAGGGTGAAAAGCCGAAAGTTTTTTTCCCAAGATCGGGAAGAATGCCCATTCTCACTATTCACTTTTTCAGCATAGTACTGAAATTCCTAGTCAGATCAATTAGGCCAGAAAAATAAATCAAAGCATCCAAATCAGAAAGGAAGAAGTAAAATTGTCTCTGCAGATGACTGATATTGTATATAGAAAACTGTTAGATTCCACCAAAAAACTGTTAGAACTAATAAACAAATTAAGTGAAGTTGAAGGATACAGAATCAATATACAAAAATCAGTCTCATTTCTATACACTAACATCAAGCTAAGGGAAAGAGAAATTAAGAAAATAATCCCATTTAAATAATATCATAAAGAATAAAACACTTAGAAATAAATTTAACCAAAAGGATAAAAGCTATGTACACTGGAAACTGTGTCATTGGTGAAACAAATTAAAGAAGACACAATAAATGGACAGATATTCCATGCTCACAGATTTGAAGAATTAATATTGTTAAAATGTCCATACTACCCAATGCTATCTACAATTCCAGGCAATACCTATCAAAATTCCTATGGCTTTTTCCACAGAAATAGAAAAAACAATCCTAAAATTCTTACGGAACCACAAAAGACCCCAAATATCCATGGCAATCTTGAGAAAGAAGGACAATGCTAGAGATGTTATAGTTCAAATGACATTACAAAGCTATAGTAATCAGTATGATATTGGCATAAAAACAGACACATAGAAGAATGGAACTGATTAGAGGGGCCCAAAAATAAACCCATGCATATGAGGTCAATTACTATTCAACAAAGTTGCCAAGAATAGACAACAGAGAAAGAGTATTCTCTTCAATAAACAGTGTTGGAAAAACTAGCTAGCCACATGCAAAAAAATGAGATTGGGCCCCTATCTTAGACCATAAACAAAAAATCAACTCAAAATGGCTTAAAGAACTGAATGTGAGACCTGAAACCATAAAGCTCGTAGAAGAAAACGTAGATAGTAATTTCCTTGACATTAGTCTTGGCAGTGATTTTTTGGATTTGGCAACAAAAGAAAAAATAAGCAAGCGGGACCACGTTAAACTAAAAAAATTCCACAGCAAAGGAAACCATCAACAAAAAGAAAAGGCAACCTGTGGAATGGGAGAAAATATTAGCAAATCATATATCCAATAAAAGGTTAGTATCCAAAATATACCAGGAACTCACACAACAAAATAGCAAAACAGTAATCCAATTTAAAATTAGCAAAGAAGCTGAATAAACATTTTTCCAAAGAAGACATAGAAATGACCAACAGCTACAGGAAGAGGTGTTCAACCTCACTAGTCATCAGGGAAATGCAAATGAAAACCACAATGAGATATCATATCTCATCTGTTAAAATGACTATTGTCAAGAAGACAGGAGGTAACAAGTGTTGGCAAAAAGGGAACCCTTGTAGACTTTTATTGGGAAAACAAATGAGTTAAGCCACTATGAAAAACAGTATGAGGCTTCCTCAAGAAATTAAAAATAGAACTACCACATCCAACTATCCCACTTCTGGGTATATAGCCAAAGGAAAGAAATTGTTATCTCAATGCAATATCTGTATTCTCATGTTCACAGCAGTATTATTCATAATAGCCAAGGAATGGAAACATCCTAAGTGTCCATTGACAGATGAGTGGATAAAGAAAATGTGTTTATATACAGAGGAATATTATTCAGCCTTACAAAAAGGACATCCTGCCATTTGGGAGAACATAGATGAACCTGGAGGGCATTATACTTAGTGAAATAAACCAGACAGAGAAAGAGAAATACTGCATGATATCACTTATCTGTGTAATCTTAAAAAAAAAATTGTAGAATGGTGGTTGCCAGGGACTGTGGGGGTGGGGGAAATGGAGAGAGATTGGTCAAAGGATATAAACTCTCAGTTGTAAGATGAATAAGGTCTGAGGATCTAATGTATAACCTGACGACTATAGTTGATAACACTGTCTTGTATGGTTGAAATTTGCTAAGAGAGTAAAAGTACTCTTACCAACAAAAAAAAAAAAAGAGAGAGAGAGAGAGAAGGGTAAACATGTGAGGTGATGGATCTATTAGTTAACTCAATTTGGAAATCTTTTCACAATGTATACATATATCAAATCATCACTTTGTACACTTTAAATATCTTACAATTTTATTTGTCAACTATACTTTAATGAAGCTTTTAAAAATATCCACTGCATAATTTGGATGTAAATTAGTGTTAATCTAAATGGCTAATGTAATAATTTTATGTGAAATGGAGCATCAAGATAAACTTTCAGATTCAGCTGATATCTCACTACTAATTTCAGATTCAGCTGATATCTCACTACTAATATGCTGCACCTTCTTACCTGGCTCTACCACTGATCTCCGCTCCCCACGCCAGACCTAAGTTGTACATTTATCATGAATGTTAATAGTAGGAAGATTTATGACCTGGAACATTCATGATTCAAAAAGAATTGATTTAGATTATCATAATAGGAGGATGGTAAAACTGAACAATTTCCCTGGTGTAGTGTTACTATTTATCTGTATTCTTGCTAATGCACACCTATAATTGAGATTTAGACCAGATCCCACTGGATATTTCCCAGAAGACTCCCTCCATCCTCAGATATATTAAAAAAAAATCTGTATCTCAAGAGCTAAAGGTAATGATATATATTTAATTACAGTCCGCATGAAAATTGTGCCCTATAGGAAGGAAATCTTCCTTGGGTCTTCGGTTCTATTTCATTACTGCTAGTTTTAACATGTATATTTACAATTGAATTAATTAAAGCATTATAGTTTTAAATTTTATAATTTTCTTAATTTTATTTCATAGTCTTGAAGTCCCTCTTGTTCCTCATCTAATCCATCAATAAGTCCTATTAGGCTTTCTCAGAAATAGATCTGGAATCCAAATGCTTTTCATAACATCTACAGATTGACAGTGATCAAAACCATCTTCATCGTTTATTTGAAAAATATTCTCCAAATGCCACCCAGCTCTCATTCCAGATCCTCTTTACTCATCTTTTCACAGTAGCTAGATTTTAAACCAGAATACATCCTTTCTCTTCTCAACCACTTCAACAGCTTTGCATCTCTCTAGGAATAAAACCCAAAATCCAAATGATAAACAATATGGTCCAACATCGTAATCATCCTGTTACTTTTCTGATGTCTTCTCTGAGCACCTCCTGTCACACTCAATGTCTAGCCACCATGCCCTCACTACTCCCTCCAGCATGTCAACTCACTCCTGCCTCATGGTCTTTGCACTTACTCTTCCTTCTGCCTACAATGCTCCTCTCCAGATACCTGCATGTTTTGCATATGTGTTGAGTAACTTCCCTTCAACAGACTTTTATTTTTCCTTATAAATATCCATTACTAGAAGAGCTCTAATAAATTTGTGGTAACTAGGACATTCACCAAACTCACATTTCCCGTATTTAGCTGTTCCATTTTCTATGTCAATCCAGCTAATTCAAAATACATACTGTTATGAGTAATTGAAGGAATCATACATTGTTATGTATTAAACAAAGGATAGAAAGAAAGTTTAAGAGATTAATATTTGAGAGGTAAAATCTTTTAGAGTGCTGCAGTCTAGAAATAAAACAAACAAGGCTGGCCCCACGGCATAGTGGTTAAGTTCAGCACAGTCCACTTCAGTGGCCTGGGTTCATTGGTTTGGATCCTGGGTGCAGACCTACACCACTCATCAGCCATGCTGTGGTGGTGACCCACATATAAAGTGGAGGAAGATTGGCACAGATGCTAGCTCAGGGCTAGTCTTCATCAAGAAAAAAAGAGCAAGATTGACAGCAGATGTTAGCTCAGGGCTAATCTTCCTCAGCCAAAAAAGAAAAGAAGAAGAAGAAAAGAAATAAAACAAACCAAGGCAAGTAGATCTATCAACAGAAGGCATTTAATATAGAAGATTATAGGTACTGGACAACTGAAAAACAAAACTAAAAGGAAGATAAATCAGAACTAAAACCCACAACAGGAAGCATCTATCACAGGAAACAAGACTGAAGAGGAAAGGAGAAATGATTGGCTTCATCAAAGCTAGTAGCTCAGAAGAGTCGTCCTATCGAGTTGGTGCTCAGCTATCTGTGGAAAGAACTTTTCCTGGATGGGACTGGAGTCTTTAAGAGGGTACAATAGCATGATATGTTTGGCTCAGGAGGAGCTAAAAGAAGCCGAAGGCTAGAACCACCTATCATTGCTTGGGATATACTCCTTCTGCTGGAACAAAAATAAGGAAATCCTTCTTTTACCCCTTTCCAAAGCCCTCTAGTGCTACCAATCATCAGCTAGGAAGCCAGCTGGCAAAAGCGTCAGGCACTGAGGTTTAACAATGATTTGCTGTCCTAACATTGGCAGTACAGACTATAGAAGAATGGATTTAGAGACAAGAGATTCGAGATTCAAATTTGAACATCATTTTCTAGTCTTTCTTTTTGGAGGGGGGGAAGATTAGCCCTGAGCTAACATCCTCTGCCAATCCTCCTCTTTTTGCTGAGGAAGATTGGCCCTGAGCTAACATCTGTGCCCATTTTCCTCTGTTTTATATGTGGGATGCCTGCCACAGCATGGCTTGATAAGTGGTCCTAGGTCAGCACCCGGGATTCAAACTGGCGAACCCTGGGCCACTGAAGTAGTGCATGCTAACTTAATCAGTAGACCACTGGGCCAGCCCACGTTTTCTATTCTTTTGGAATGAATATATTAAGTTAAATGATCAAAAATCTAAGTCCCTGAAATTTATTGGTTCTGCCTCCTGCTTAAATGCCTACAGATAGTTATGATTTAATATAATAACGTCAAACAAAAAACATTGAAAGAGATAGAAGTGGCATTTTAGAATAAATGAAAATGCATGCATGCATATCCGAGGATTCACGTATAAATATAATTTGGTAAAATGGTTGAAATATCCAGTGCCGTTTAAATGTCTTTACAAATGTTGCAAAAATTCCCTAATTATTCATATATGAATGCCCGCTCTATGCTCTTTAAAATATTCTTCCTGATTGACTAATATTTAATACAAATGTAGGAAAACACTCATTTTATGATTAGGAGAATAATAGTTTGATAAAAATAGATACAAATAAAACATATAATGAATGTCAGTAGTGCTATTTTTAGAGCTTATTATAGAAGCAACACTATTTGATTGTTTCAAAAATTAGGTGAGAAAATGTTGGCAGAGATCTTATCACCATACCTTTACACATAAATGACAGTAAGAACTATAATTAAATCTTTTCATATATGATGTAAATATTATGCAAATTTGCAATGACTCATGAAAATGAATGTGCATGTTCCAGACTTAATTTAAAGAAATAAATGCAAAATTTATTCAAAGATTCTATTGCTTATTTTCTTATTGTAATTCAAAGACTATAACTTTGGTTGGAATTAGTTTCAACTATTTATAGCATATATTTGTAGATATTTATCAATAATGTTTTAATTAACTCTCTTGTAGTCGTAGTGAGAAGTAAGCTGGAGTTATTTATGTTGATAGTGGGTCTTGTAATTGTTCTGATACAAAGCAATTTCAATCAGAAGGTTGAGTGTTTTTTGTCAACCTTTTAGAACAAGAGCTTTCTAAATATTCTGAGTGCAACCCACAATAAGGAAAATATTTTACTTTGTGTGTATATATATATATATATTTTTAATACTTGAAACAATACTAACTCTTACAAGATAAAACTGCATTTGATCTAGGAATAGGAGTAGGAAAATCTATCTTCTATTCTATTCTATTCTATTCTATTCTATTCTGTTCTATTCTATTCTATTCTATTCTGTTCTATTCTATTCTATTCTATTCTATTCTGTTCTATTCTATTCTATTCTATTCTGTTCTATTCTATTCTATTCTATTCTGTTCTATTCTATTCTGTTCTATTCTATTCTATTCTCGTTTCCATTCTTCAGCTATTCCTCTTCCTCTTCCTTCTTTCCTTTCTCTTCCTCCCCCCTCCCCCCATCCTCTTCTTCCTCTACTTCCTCTCTTTTCTACTGTTTCTTCTTCTCTGCTGACCATAACCTACTATGTGAAAAATAACTATTCTGGGGATATGTTAACAATAATTACTTTAGAAATGTTATTCTTCCACCTTCTTGCCCATAATGATGGAAATTGTGCTTAAGTTCTTCAGTGAACTGGAGGAAGGGTTTTGTGTGTTTCTTTGTTTATGGCTTTCACGTTTTGAACTGCCTTCTTGTTTATCACACGCCTGGTGACCTTTCCTTTATCCATTGCATATCTACATTAAAACCTAAATACATGTCATTAATTAGATTGCATTATTTTTCTAGTGCTCATTTTTACATATATGAAAGTAACATGGATGAAAACAGTCACAGTTCAGTTGTCTAAACAAAAATGTAGGGTATCGAAAAACTCATTTAAATAAAAAACAATATTTATCCTTTTTATAAGTACCTAAATATTCCAGAAAGAGTGGATGGAGCTGACTCTGGAGTTAAGAAAGTCTAGACTGGTGTTTGAATTTCTGTGAGTAAATGAATTCCCTTGAAATGCACATATGGCTATGTAACAAATGAGGGGAAGTGGTTTTTAGTGAATTCTTTTAAACAGGTACATGTTACAATATTTCATATTAAGGAAGATAATATATTGATTGTAAAAACCAGTATTGGGGTGGATGTTCTGATACACTTCTGGAAATGCTGTAGAAGGAACTAGTACCACAATGACCAACATGAATCTTACGTTTTTAGTAACTGTAAAATGGAAATGAAAAAGTGAACAAAGTGTCTTATTCTGCCCTGGTACTCTGTGTATCCGATACCTGCTAACCTATCACTCTCTAATAATGGATTATTTCGCTTCCTGATACAGTAATCTCAATTTATCTTTAAATTATAACTATACTGGCAGTTCTCATTCTATCTATCTATCTATCTATCTATCTATCTATCTATCTATCTATCTAGATACATATAGAGAGAGAGGGAGTATACATGCAAGAGAAAGAAAAAATCTGTATCATATATTTTTGTCTCTTAAGATACAATGAATGTTTCAATCAACTTTAATTTTGATGTGTTTTAACATTTAAATCTTTGTGTAGTGGATACTGTGAGGGCCTGCTTAGCACTGATTCCTCCCTTCCTTTTTCCTTACGGAATCCCAGTGTTATTCTATATTCTCCTCTCCCCGACAGGGCTCTGTCCCTCAGTGGCTGCTTATCAATGTGCATCTCTTAAATCGTTTTGTCTAACGGTAATCTTATTTCCTGGAGAGTAATTGGTTAAAGAACAGACTTATACCCAATTCCGGTCAATTAGTGTTAGGGAAATTCACTGGGAGTTTTCTGAGGAAATAGCAATGCTTCTGAGAGACAGAGAGAGAGAGTAAGCTATAGGAGTAAATCATCCCTTTCTTTCTATGGATATGGATGAATCTCAGGACTATGTAGTCATCCTTCCAATAAAGAATCAACATTTTTACTAAATTTTGTGATTAATATGCATTTTTCTTTTGATGAGTCTCATTGATTGAAACACCATGTGTACTTGCTAGAAATTCTTGTATGTCATTTAGCATTTCACCAAATTATATTTTCTAAAGAGAGTTCAAGAAAAAAAAAAATGTGCTTCTTTCCCCAACATCTAGATTTAATATGTAGTTATTTTGAGAAGAAATGTTCTCAGGATCTTCTCTAATGTCTAAAAATTTTGGCATAACTTGATACCGAAGACTATCATACATTTGGAGCTTGCTGAACAGCCATGCTTTCTGTTTCAAAATGAACAAGAGGACCATAAATGTGCAATCAAATGAAACTGTAGGCAAGCAGGCTCTTACTATGATATTGTATTCCATGCAAAATATATATATTCCTCCTGGCAGCTTTGGGCTTGTTATGGCCATATTGGCTTTTAAAATTAGCAAAAACCTTCTTTCACACCTATTGGATAAAAAAAATTTTGATTACCTGCCTTATATTAGTACTGGCCAGGAAAAATCTTCCCAGTGCCTTTTCTTTCCTTCTCACAATCTTTCCCCTTTGCAAATAGTGCTCATAGTAAGGTCTTCTACAGCTTTACCTGCTTTAAATTATGGTCTTTCCTTCAGGGCTCAAAAATGCTCTTGTGGATTTTATTTACACTGAGAATTGTTGCATTGGTATATAAGACACACAAGAATGTTAATTATCCATTTGAATTCTCATAATTATTAAGCCCTGAAAAAAATTAATTGTTTGACTAGTACCCCAGCTTCTTCCTCCAAGAAGACTCAATGTGTTACACAGGCTTCAGCAGGAAAAGCCATACAGGTGAAAAATGACAATGTTTGCCAACTGCTAAACACGTGTAAACTCTTTGAGAAGTTCTTCCCTGTTGTAGCGGCAGGTGTATAGCTGTGTTGTGTTGCTTAGGAGCAGAATCTATTTTAAATGTTACCTAGAGAGGTTGTCTGCTCTTGAAGCTCCTTCAGGAGCTGGCATTCAGAACAGGGTCAATCGAGAAGGATGCTGGCTCCATGCCTGAATCTTCTGTTATGTTTAGTTCAATTAGATTCAAATATTCAAAACATGCCAGTGAGAAGAGAAGGTCAATCATTTGGAAATTATATTAGCCATATCTTGGAGGTAATTTTTGCTGTGTCTAGTGTACCTGAACTACATATACAAGAACTAAGGAGAGCAATATAATCTCTTGCCATCATGTGCGGAAAAACATGTTAGAATCAAGACAAAAATTTATATATTACAATAAGCCAACCAGGGTGTTAAAAATCGTCCCACTTAGCATATTACCTTCATCAACTTCTGTTTCACAGACTGAATTCTCTTTGCATGTACCTTGCATGTACCTTAGCAATATCATGTTTTCTAAATGCTTTTGCCCTTAATTTTCACAATACCAACTGAGATGTAAATGGGAAACATTTTGGGCAGGTCACTTGAAAAGTCAAATCACCAGCATTATTTTATTTCTTCATACTCAATATGCACCACACTCTTTTGTTTCTTCTATTACTCCTTTATTTTATACTATTGCCCTCCATTCTTTATAACTGCTATCATTTATTCTAAATAGATTCTAAAATTAGAAAAAATAACGTGAAATTTAATGTTTCTCAGAAGAGTTGATTTGAAAGAAGATTGTATAAAATAATTTTTAACTGAAGATATTGACCTGTTTATTTTTACTATACATACTAATTATTATGGGATATGTCGTATTAGATTGATGTATTTTGACTTAGTATATATGCATGCATTCGTTTTCCCCCTGATTTGTAGGTGAAGTTTTAAATTTTAACAGACATAATTAAAGCAAATCACAGAGTATATTTGCAAGATGATGATCTAAAATTCAGGTGTGCTTAAATAATAATATATTATTTCTAGAGTATGGTCGGATATTATTTCATATGCTTACAAGCTATTTTGCATGTATCTCCCACTCTACACCTTGTACTACCTGTATAAGTCTTTTACCAAGTTTTTGATGTGCTTGTCAGACTTGATTGATTTGTATGAACATGTATATAGTTAAAAAATAATAATAACACTGTCTTTCAAGTGAAATGAAAATATTTTGTTTGGATTTACATTTTTAAATCATTATTTTAAATTTTATATTTTATACTTGTCTATGTGTTTTATGGCATTTGAGTTTTCTCAATGTCTCAATGTCTTTCTTAGAAAAGCATAGATAGAAAATAGATAGAAATAGAGATACACACACATTCATAGATATATAGATATAGCTTTTTCTGTATATGTAATGTTTTCTTCTATTGTTGCTTTATTCTTATAGTTTTCTACATTGTGCATATTATTTAGGGAAATTAAATATCCTAAAGTGATACTTAAAGGGTTTTTTTTTTTTTTTTGCAAACAAGCAAATGAGTTTGAAAACCTACAAATTAATTTTTTTAAAGGAGAAACATTGGTAACTGTCATAATATTTTTTACTCTCTTCATTTTAAATTTTCCCTATCAGCTTGTAAATATATACACATTTTACACACTTTTGTTTAAAATAATTCAAGTGAGTATATAAAATTTAGTAATAAATGCCACTCTTGGGGCTATAGATTAACAATTATTTTAATTAATGGAATTTTGTCACTTGCATTGCATGTCAAAATGTGCTTCCTGTGATTATAGTGTGAAAGACTGCCAACCAATGCAGTCCCAACTAAACTTCTGTAAAATATGAGTCACATTTCTGTGTGTTGTCTTGAAATTTATAGGCCTTATCTAGTTTTCCTTGTCCCAGTTTATATCATTCACTATCAAAAATATAGCCATGACGCTGATAAAATGTTGCTCTTCGTGCTGTTCAAAAATACTGTACCTTAGGAGAGACTCTCTATAAAACACCATTCTGACTGAAAAAATGGCATTTGGTGTTTGATCACTCGCATTAATATTGTTTTATTTTTATATAAAACAGTAAAACGGCAGTAACGTTGAGTTACTGATGACATTTTTATTAGCAAACTGTGGACTTGAGATGATGCTTCTAGTTTACTGGACATGGTAGCAAGCTAACATGTTAGAGTGTTGGAAACATTCAGGGGCTTGTATATAAGCAAAATTTCCTTTTAGCCACACCCATGAGGTCCCTAAATATCACCTAAAATAAATATATATTGAATTGCAGAGGTAATTACTAGGATTCCAAAAAAGAAGGAGAAAGACACACAGAGAGTGAGAGGGATGGAAGGAGGGAGAGAGGCTTGCTTCTCAATCATGAAGACAAAATATTTCTTTTTTTACAATGTATTAGAATGATCTAGAAATTAAAATAACAATTTCCAGCACAATATTCTAATATAAAAAGGATTTCATTGGACACTAAGAATAACCAGGCATTGAAATTTGTAATACTGGGGCTGGCCCAGTGGCGCAGTGGTTAAATTCGCATGTTCCGCTTCTCAGTGGCCCAGGGTTCGCCGGTTTGGATCCCTGGTGCGGACAGGGCACCGCTTGACAAATGCCATGCTGTGGTAGGCGTCCCACATATAAAGCAGAGGAAGATGGGCACGGATGTTAGCTCAGGGCCAGGCTTCCTCAGCAAAAAGAGGAGAACTGGCAGTAGTTAGCTCAGGGCAAGTCTTCCTCACAAAAAAAAAAAGAAAAGAAAAGCAAAAGAAATTTGTAATGCTGTCTAACCATTATTTTAGTGTCATTGATGTCCTCCTAAAGGTCGCTGCTAAATGCAATAGTTCTGTGTTCATTAGGCAGTTATTGGTAGGAAATAGGGGCATTTATATTTAATGTACTGAATATTTTTTATCATTTACAGTTCTTTAAATTTTTATTTTGCTACTACTTCCAGGAAATGACTTATAGTTCTGTGATTTTATAACTCAAAAGTTGCTTTCAGGGTTATATAGGAAATATTACAAAATTGCTATTAAAAAATGTAATTTTTATATATAACTCTCTGGAAAATAATTAAAATTCACAGAAGAGGTTTTCTGTTGCTTTGAAATCCAAAAAAAGGTTGACTTATGTTTATTAAGACAAAATATCAACTAAACAAACAAATTGAAAATAGAATATAAAATAGTGATTTTTCCTTTTTTGTAGTTCTTTAATATAATCTTATATATGAAATACACATTTTCTGTAGTCCTTAAGAATGTAAATAACTAATCCTTACAGATTATGTTTAAAGGACTATTACCAAAAAAAACTATATTAATAGTTAGAGAATCTCTATAATATCTTCTGAAATAGCTATATTCTTGTTTACGCATTTCCTTCTTCAAGAACTTTGCCTGGTTTTTCATATATGATATAAATTCTCACCTTCCTTATTTCATTCACTTCAGTAATTATTTTAGATTGGTATACAGATGAAGCATTCATAATGGTGGTTGATTTTATCATTGCAATTCAAGCAGGTCAAGAGAAAGTTCTGTTTTTATTTTCATATGTAGTAAAGCTTTACAATTTTTGCAATTTTTCTATTCTGTTTATGTAGCACCACTTTTAATATCCCATAAAGACTGTAATTTATGATTTAAAGGAAGCATGCTTTGTTGTTTATACCTCTATAGGGAGAAAGGGATAAATATGCCTCATAGTGTAATAGTTTTCAATAGAAGTGTTACCTTGTGAAATACTGTTTTCATATGTATCTCTTGGTGCCTACTAAATAGAGAGTTTTTTTTAGCACTAGCATCTTTCTTACATGCTACTTTAATGATACTATATATCTTTTTCATTTAATTTCATTAGCAGTATTAAACATATAATCCCCTAATGAACAGTTTGTTGAATACCCATTAAATTAAAAAGAAAGAAATAATCATTAAAATAATTAAGAAAACCATAGTTATTCTTCACAAGTTCTCTATAATCTGTGTTTAATAATATCCCACCAATGGGAACAAGTTTGAGCCAATAGATATTGTTCTATTCAAAATTCTTGGTCTAATTTATAAGCTATAATGACTATTATAAATTAGGAATTTTCCTCTCTATTGTTAATTTTCAGATAATTCTGTTGCATAGTAATAGAATACAAATAGACATTAAAATAGAATGTAAAGAGGGTCCATAGATTAAAATGGGTTCTGTTTATATACAGAGAGTTTCCCAGTATCATCAAAATCATTATCTTGAGAATATAGTCTTGTTTTCCCATATTCTGTAAACATTGCCATTCAAGTCACAAAATATGGCATTGTTATGTGAAAACAGTAAAAGAACAAGAGAATTGACCATTTCAGTGTGATTTACAAACTGTTATTACTCTATTTATTTATTCATACATCTAACAAAGATGAGTTGGCATTCCACCCATTTCTTATAACAGGGTAGAGAAGGAAAGGAGGTATGCAAATGAGTTGAGCAGTCATTTTCCATGAATCATCTCGGCTATTAAAGAATTATGAACTCTCATTTTTGTGACAATAGTTTGTAAACAAAACAGAAAGTTATTTGGCATGAATCTATTTTCTAGTGAATGGAAGTAGTGAGAATATGAACAGGGCAGTAAGCTGTCCAATTCTAATGTGCTATTAAGAATATTGGAAAAATAAAGATAACATTATGATGTATTGTATTGTAACAGAAATGTAGCCCAAATAATCCTTTACTAGCTGCTCGGCAATTTGCCTTTTGTCCTTGATAAGCAAAGAATAAAAAGGAGCATTAATTCATCTCTTTTCAATGCTTTTGGGGGAGGGGGGTTGTTGTGTGTGTGTGTTTGTGTGTGGATTTTCTGCATATTCTTATCAACAAATTGAGGTTCTTATCCAAAATAGTCAAATACTTTTGAGCCAAGTATTTTATGTTTTTGTTTCTAAATTACTGTCTCAAATTGATTTTCTAAATCAGCATATCTTTATAGCATCATAGTCACACCCACGTTCATTTATCAATAGATGTTACCTTTTCATTGATTTTTCTTAACCTTTAAAATGTCACTTGGAAAGAATTAAAAATTACCAAAAAATAATTTTATTATTTACAATAAAGTATAGTGTGGATATAAAATAGGGTAAAGTGTGTATGTGTGTGGGACTCAGAAAGGGGAGCCCACCTGGTGTTAAGACGTTGACGTTCTTGACTCCGCTGACAGACTAAACACAGAGTATCTGGAGTGCAGGATAAGCTGCAGATGCAGAAGGAAAGACCACTACACGGGCACATATTTCAGACGTGAGCTTGAAATGTAAGTTAAATCAAACAAAGCTTTCTAAAAGATCAAAAAACAATGATCTAGAATTATTTGGGGAAAAATACCTGAAAGTTTACGTAACTTTCATAAGCATCATTACAAAACGTATTTTACCAAGTAACTGAATAATCGACATTCTATCTGAGGCATTCATGTAATTTCTGTGATTTGAATTTATTTTTCCATCCTTTCAACATCATGTGAACAAAGCCAAAATCTTTTTTAGATATACCAGCTAGTAATTTTTTTTTTGACAAAAGCAGAGAAAATAAAGCAAATTTGCATTGCAGGTATATTTGATCCTAGAAGTGATAGCAAGATGATTAAACAGCAGAATGGGTACAAGTATGCATTTTCCTTCCAAAAAATGGGAATGGAACACACCATAATAAATATGCTTCTGGTGGAAGTTGGAATTGCGTTATTAAAAGGAAGAAAGTCCCTCATAATAACACCGGAGGCACTAAAAGAAGAGAAAGGATTTGCAAAGTTGCTCAGAGAGTGTGATAATTAATGCTATGAATTTGATAGTGTAAAATTCTTCAAAAATACTAGTGGTTTTGGTTGGAGATCTACTCAGTTGAAGAATTATAGTGCCTGTATTACAACTTAAATATCCCCTTCCAAGGAGACAAAAAAGCAGCTTTATTAATATAACTATTAAAATAGGTTTATATATAGTGACACAAAAGGTGTTCCTTTGATGAATTGATTTTATCTTTAATTATGTTATATTTATTATAGAAGCTATGATTTTAATTAGAAGAAATAATTAGAAGAAAGAATAAGATTTTTTTTAGGATATAATAAATTTGTCATGTAGAGGTGGTGACCAAACTCCACCCTTAATATCTGATTAAGGAATTTCTACTTTTCCAGGGCATATTCAGGCTAATTAAAATCATGCTTGTGTTTTCATTAATGGGAACACAACAGTAATTCCTCGAGCTCATGATAAAAATGTATACTGCCTGATATCAAGTTGAGTTTCTGCTTTGATTATCAGAGGTCAGGAGAGTAAATGATTCATGGTCTTCCTTTATGAAAAATGAGTAACTATTTATTTTTACCAAAACAGAAAGGAAAAATGTTTATACATACAGAGATGACTGCAGTTTTCCTTTGGAAACATACTTTACCTACTAATAAATGTTAAAATAGTAACATTAAAATTCTGCAAGTCTCAATTCTTTTATTATTTAACAGGAGAAAAGTAATGTATATACTCCCATCATGGTCTAAAATTTAAACATCATATGCTACTTCAGAGTAACATTTGACCCATGTCTGTTTCCGATCCTGTTATGTTTGCATCTATTTTTTTCATAAAAGTATTGCTACTTATTATTAAAGCTACATTGTAAATAATATTTTTTAATTGTAAATATAATTTTTACAAAATTACTTGTAAATAATAGCAAATAACAGCTTCCATTTATGAAAAATTAAGTATTACTGAGGCTTTCCCGAATATTTTACTGAACTTAGCTCATTTCATCTTTTTTATAAATATAGTAAATGTGGGTACTGTTATTATCCCCACTTTGCAGTTATTAAATAGCAAAGCTGCGACCTGAACAAATTCTAACATTGTCCAAATCTACACTTTCTACAAAAAGAGTGACAGATGTGGAATAGTTTTGAACTTGAATTCCATCCTGATCTAAGACAATCTAGAAGAGTTCACCTTACTTATGGAAAAATAACCAAGGGTGGCATGTCCCTGCGCAGAAATTACTCTGTTGCCAAATAATGGAGTTCTCATTTCGTATGCAGTCTACTGGGGCCATTATGACCATGTAAGTGTTAACATTGGGAATGGAACATCAGCAACCATGGAACTAGAGAATCGTAACCTTTCCACAGGTTTACTCTTAAGATCTTTTTTTCTCCTCCCCAAAGCCCCAGTACATCGTTGTATATCCTAGTTGTAAGTCATTCTAGTTCTTCTAGGTGGGATGCCGCCTCAGCACGGCTTGATGAGTGGTGCATAGGTCTGCACCCAGGATCCAAACCAGCAAACTCTGGGCTGCCAAAGTGGAGCATGCGAACTTAACCACTGGGCCATGGGGCCTGGCCCCCTGGTTTTAATATCTTTGAATTTTCTCAGTGTTTTGAATAAATGAAAGAGAATATATTATAAATAATTGCATAAAATGGTCTGTTGTACTGAGATGCTCTATGTTTACCCACGCAAAGGAATGTTCTCAGATACTAGTTGAGATTTCAGGGGTAGCTGCTCTTCAAAGTTCTCACTATGCAGAGTATGCAAATTAATAAATCTCAAGAAATTCTGGAGAAAGCCTCCCCAAAAAATCAAACAAAACATTCCTTTGTCAAATTATTTCTGAAACGTCCAAAATTAAGCCACTATTAATATGTTTCTAATTTTAAAAGCAAATTTATGTGGGACTTCATTCACCTACATAAACTGATTCATTTGATTCTTTAATCTCTTGATCTCTGAGTATCTGGATGATCTCATCCTGCCTCCAACACAACTTATATATACTTTGCCTGCTCCATTAGAATAGAAGACTTATTGTATTGGGATTAGTACTTTGTAAGTACTTAGTAAGTACTTTGTACTTAGAGAAGGCCCAAACTTCTGGACAACTCTACTCTAGATTCATCTAGTTCCTTTTTAATTTAGTGAAAGGCCATTGGGAAGCCTTTCTATATTATCTATATTTAGTCATGATTAATTTGGATATGTCAAATGACACAATATGTCACACGCCAAAAATTAAAATGGAATAAGAAGGCACATGGCTATTGAGACATCATCAATGAACATTATCTTAAAAACTGGAAGTACCCAGTGTTATTCTTTTTTCTACGTGTGTTATATCGAGTCAACACATATCAAAGAATGGGGCAAAAGGCTAGTCTAAGTAAAGTCATTAAGGTCAGGATTTAAGGTCCTCTCTGGCATTCCCTTCATTCATATAATTGACTTCTGTGTATTGAACACATATTATGTGCCAGACCCTGTGCTAAGCACGTGTGATACAAGAAATAAAATGTGCTCTCATTACTAGAGAGATGCAGATAGAAGAAATAAAATGTGCTCTCGTTACTAGAGAGACGCAGATTTCTTGCAAAGGACAGTGTTAGTTTTCTCATGCTGTGTAACAAGCTACAACATACTTTGTGGCATAAACCAATACCCATTCATTATCTCACATTTCTGTATTCCAGAAGTCTAGGCAGGCTCATCTGGGTCTTTGACTGGGGTGTCCCAATGTGGAAGTCAAGGTTTCAACCAGGCTGGCCTCTTATCTGGAGGCTCCCAGGAAGAGTCAGCTTTCAAGCTCATTCAGGCTGTTGGCAGAAGTAAGTTCCCATGAGTGTAGGACTGAGGTCCCCATTTTCTTGCTGGCAGTCAGCTAGGAGTCTCCTTCAAATAGTAGTGGTCACTCAGCAGGCCCTTTCCTCCATCTTCAAGCCAGCAACAATACCCTCTTGTTTCAAATCTTTGACTTCCTCTTCTGTCCCTTGCTAGAGAAAATTCACTGCTTTTAAATAGCACATTAATTAGATCAGGTTCACTGGAATAATCTCCTTATTTACTATTAATTGTAACCTTAATTACATCTGCAAAAATCTCTTTTGCTATTAGGGTCATGCTCCCTTAATGATGGGGAGCATTAGGTGATTTCGCCATTGTGGGAACATCATAGGGTGCACTCACATAATCCTGGATGGTATAGCCTACTGAACACCTAGGCTGTATGTGCTAATCTTCTGGGATCACCATCATAAGTGCTGTCCATCATTGACTCAAATATCCTTATGCGGTGCATGACTGAATAAAAGAGTGAGCGTCATTGGGATTATTTTAAAATTCTACCTACACAGACTACACTACACTAACAGGAGAATACAAAGCATAGATGGGTAAGGCTTTGGAATGTTATCTTTACACTTGCATTTGATGAAGCACTACTCAGTAATGCAAACATCTGGATGTAAAAGGAAATGTTAGAAACAGAAAAAGGAAGATTGTGGGGAAAGTAGCTAAGGGAGGTTCCAAGCCTCTCTTTTCCAGACTGAAGCTAATTAATAATCTGTATCAGATTTGTTATTCCGTGCTCTCTTTTATGTTATACTCTAGATCCCCTGGTGTTTAGTTTTCAATGCTGCTACTGTTGTTGTTGTTGTTAGCCAACCACTCTGTATTTGATGTTAACGTTGTAAATGATTCACTTTCCCTTTGGGAATTTTGCAGAAAGTTTTTAAATCTTTAATCAAGTGAATGTCTAGGTGTATCAGTCAGGATTACGCCAGAGAAAAAGAACCAGGGGGTATATAAGAATTTTATTGCCAGGTATTGGCTGATGAAAATGCAGGAGGTGGCTAGGCAAGTCTGACATGTATATGGTTGGCTGTCAGAGGGCAGTCTGGAACTCTGGGGAACAGGCTGAAGCTGCTGTCCACAGGCAGAATTTCTTTTGCTTCAGAGAAGGCTCAGCTCTGCTTTTAAAGACACTTAATTGATTGAATCAAGCCCATACAAATTGTCTAAGATAATCTCCTTTACTTATGTCATCTAATTATGGACTTTAATCGTATCTACAAAATGCCTTCACAGCAACACCTAGATTAGTGTCTGATTACGTAGCTTGGGACAGTAACCTAGTCAAGTTGACATATAGAAAACACCCTTACCAGTTTCTGCTTTTTCTTTTAAACAAACAAACAAAAGACTTACTTTCTTTCCAAAGTGTTGTTAGACCACACTCTATAGAACCATCTCTTCCTTTTTACACTGATTTCCTCAAATGCATATTTAATTGTCAGATACATCCACCCAAAGTGTTGTAAGCAAATGCTTGATGGCCTTGTACATGATTCAACCATCATGGTATTTTAGGAATGATCTTACACTTACATACTTTAATTTTTTTTAATTTTTTTTTTAAAGATTTTATTTTTTCCTTTTTCTCCCCAAAGCCCCCCGGTACATAGTTGTATATTCTTCGTTGTGGGTCCTTCTAGTTGTGGCATGTGAGACGCTGCCTCAGCGTGGTCTGATGAGCAGTGCCATGTCCGCGCCCAGGATTCGAACCAACGAAACACTGGGCCGCCTGCAGCGGAGCGCGCGAACTTAACCACTCGGCCACGGGGCCAGCCCCTACATACTTTAATTTTGATGAGCAAAATAAGTAAACACCAATAACACAAATAACATTATCTTTACATATTTTCTAACCTTGTTTTAACGTAAGTTAAGAGTCTTCTTACACTTCAAGTTTTAGAGCTGTTCATTGATGTCCACAGTCAGGGTAGTAAAGTGGTTTCAGGTCTAAGTGGCATATTCTTTCTACTCAGTGTCTTGTTTGCCCATATTCGGAAGAAAGACCTTGAATATGCTATGATAGAGAAAGGGAACACTTATTAATTTGGCAAAATTTTGTGGTTGGCTTGGTTCTCAGAGCACATCTAAGGTTTTTCTTGTAGACTCAGATTCCATGTCTTCTCTAAGATTACTGCAATTCATACATCAGACTATAGAATGACAAATTGACACTTTGTTTTCCCATGGTAACTTTTAAGTGTACAAATAAGAGGAGAAAGAAAAGGTTATCCATTTATCTACAAAAATGTTCAGTCAGTAAACTTTTCTCTAAAAAACAGTGCTATTATCTTGAAACTTTCAAGATAAAAAATATTAAAAGCTTATGGAAAAGCTTTAATCCTTTTTAGCAATTTTTAAATGTCATTTAAGTTGTATTACCAATAATTGCTGTTGCTGTCTTCATCATTTATTCACAGAGAATATAAAGGCCTGGAAAACTGGAAGACAAACTGACTGGTTTTAATTGTTATGTGAAGAGCATATTGACATTTTTTCTTATTTTCCTACTTAATAAAAAATCCCATTTATATTTGAGTCAAAAATCTTTTTTCCAAAGCTTACATGCTCAGGTGAAATCTTTCTAAGGAAAATACACATTAAAGAGCTATGCTTTTGTTTGCTTATGAGCTTAGAATTCCTTTCTACATTATTCTAAGAAAATATTATAATTATAGTTGTCACAAAGTATTCATTCTCTGGAAATATTGCAAAGTATGCAACCATATTGTTATGGTGGAGATTTCAGATACCTGAATGCCTTTGGTTTATTTTTGAAAATGCTATGAGATATACTGTGGGATTATTTCAATCCACAAATTTTACCTATGGAGAAAAAACTTAAATAAATCTACTTTAATGCAAGTCATGATAATTTTATTTTGAAAGGAGTTGGATTTGACAGATTTTTAACTGAAATCAAAATATAAATGTATATAGAAATAGAATTTTGGAAACATTCTTTTATAAGTTTGTGAATGTCGCTATGTTATTTCACAATGTGTTCTGTGTAAATCAAGATTTATGTAGGTTTCTTCTACACAAAACACAAGTTAATTGAGTAAAAGAGATGTACAATGATATAGCACTGTTCGACTCATCATTATTAGGTTAAGTTGATACTGCAAATAACTATTCAAGCCAGTGTTGATATAGTCTAGGTTGATAAACTATGGCCTGTAGGTCTAAACAGACTGACTAATCATTTTTGTATAGCCCACAAAGAAAGATGTTACATTTTAAATTATTATATAAGTACCTACATAATATCCTCAATTTTGCCTCTTTGCTGCAAACTCTAAAACATTTGCTATCTAATCCTTTAAGAAAAAGTTTGCCAACTTCTATGTCAAATGAACATAGAAGAATGCGGAGTCCGAAAACCTGAAATGTAGTTTATTGTTTTTAAATTGTTCTCTGTATGACCTCAGACAGGATGCACTTAATTTACGTTAGCCTCAATTTCTTCATCTGTAAAATGGGCATAATAATACAATTTGCTCACCTTATTACATATAATACTTCTCAAAGGAAATAATGTGTATGCAATCTCTTTGAAAAGTACATAACACTATTAAATGAATGTATGATGGAATCAGAATATACGTAAGGCTTGTCTTTAAGAGTAGGCTCTGGAGCAATTGCTGAATTTCAATCCCAGATAATTTACTCCCTAGCATTGTTGACTTGGGGAAAGTTACCCTAAATTAATCTGTTACTTTACCTAGCAAGCTTTCTATAGCCTGGTTCTTTGAAAGAGTTGAGATCCTGCTAAGAAGTAGCTGCTGGCAGGTCCCTGTGTCCCTGATTAGTTCTTACCAGCTTCCCTCCTGGAAATCTGCCTTCATTGCCCATTGGCATTGACAAATTTCCAGATAATGGCTGGTTTCTTCCAGAATGGGCTTCCTATGGGACTGATCCTCTTTGTGGTTCAATTGCCTGGAAACACCTGACTCTGATCTTGCTCTGCAATTCAGGCAACGTGTCTTTTATTGCTATGTTATTGCCTCCCGGGCCACCTTTCATAGGTGCATCATTTTCTCATAGCCTCCTCTCACATTAACTTGAAGGTCTTTCTTCCGACTTCATTTCTTCCTCAATAGTCTTGGAATGCTGAGGGGCTATTGCATAAAGTGATTGGGTGGACTAAGCCCCAACACTGAATTCCAAATAGATTACGTTGTTAGAGTTCCTATTATAAAAATCCCCCTTTTCCTGAGTGAATGCCATAAATCTCACTTGTTGGCATAACAGCAGGAATCAGAAGGCCTAATGTAAAACCTAAGAATAAAATTCTTCTACTGGATGTTTCCATGTTGTATACCAGTTCGTGAAATCCAATGGTACATTCATGCTCCTATGCTTAGTTCATCTGAGAATCATACCAGTAAACATCCCTCATAAAGATGCCCTTTCTGTATTAAATCAAGCACAAATATTTGTCTTAGACTACTGAAATCCAGGTTTTCGTGATGTCTTTATGCTCAGGAGATTATGTCAGCTCTCAGCTTAGGGCAATTTAAAGGACACCTTCAACTTCAGCCAGCTTTAGGGCTCATCCGTGTCCCTGAGTCACTTATGCTAACCACCAAACTTCAGACCTGCTGAGCATTAAGTATTTATCCCTAACATATCAGAATTTTCACACATTTGTGATTTGGACCAGCCTATTTCCCTAGTTCTTCTAAACTAGACTGAATTGAGTAGATGATCCTAAGAGGGTTGTCTCCACAGAAATCCTTAGCTGAAATGTCCATTCAAGGACATGTCAAAACTCAGTTCAGAAAAGCCTGATTTTTTCCACCAATTTGCTCACTTTGAAAGCAATCAAAGTTCACTATAACAAGGATAATAGTCTTTCGATTAGAAGTAAGTATTGGAGAGAAAACATAAAGTTTACATTGTAGTAATTCTGGAATAATTAGAATTACTTCAAGTTATTTATAAAAAGGTTACTATTGTTGTTCTTATTGGAATTTTTATTTAATTATTGTTAAATCATCTTGCTTTGGAGTAAGTTTCATACTTATGTGAATTTTTTCTTAAAGTGAGAGAAAGCAAAGTGTAGCAACTTAGTTTTACCATAATCCATTATCTTGCAACTAACTGCAAGTATGTTTGTCCTCTGTCATTAATATAATAAATTGTATGCTTTAATTATAAATGAAGGTATAAATTGTGAAATATTAATTTTCTCAATAAATGTTTATTAATAATATATGATTCTGATATTTTCATATCCATAGCACTGAGTTTAAAATTAGTAAAAAATAAAAAAACTTAAAATGACAATTTTATATAATAAAAAATAGCTCATTTTTAAGTGGAGAAGAGTACATACTCAGTGAGACTGAAAAACATTCAATTAAATCGTAAAGTTGGCTTGTCATTATGAAATATGACTTACATAAAAAGGCCCCTTGAAATAGCTCGTGTTTTCTCCACTGGAAATCAAGAACCTAATTCTTGGTCTTTAGGTAAGAAAAACAACACTCTGTGATAAAGGTAAATGATCCTTGCTTTGTAGCCCCTTTGATAGAACTACCCTAAATGAAATAGTTCTAGTGTGGTGAATTGTGATAGCTTTTCATATTCCCAAGCAGGGCAGAAGCATCTGGAAATCTAATTCTCCAAAGATTTTTCTGTGCTGCTTTTAAACAGAATAGTAAAATGATGGAGCAGGTAAACATCTGCCAGTTACAGAAAACCAATATTTTGTTCAATAGGACATTACACTGTGTGTTCAGCAAATATTTACTGAGTATCTATTTTGTATGTAGTACTTACATTAAATAATGTGAGAGCTATCAAATATATAGTCCTTTTACACAAACACGTATGATTAAGTTTGGAAAGAAGTCAGACAAGATCCAGGAACAAAAACCTAGAGATTGAGAAATTACAATCCGATAACAATTAAAAGGACCAGCTTTCATCTTTGAAATGGTGGGAAATCACTTTATAGGCAGATCAAAGAGAATTTTTAATTATAGGCCAGAAATTTGCATTTTATTCAATAAGCAACTGGGGACTATTGAGGTTTTTTTGACCAAATGAGTGACATGTCAATTATTAAGCTTTATAATATATATCTTCATATGCTATTCTTAACCATATAAAAGGGACATGTTGGGAGATGGGGGTAGTTGCTTCTGGAATCAAGTTTAAAGTATTATTGGCCAGATAAC
Organism: Equus przewalskii; assembly: GCF_037783145.1. NCBI lineage: Eukaryota > Metazoa > Chordata > Mammalia > Perissodactyla > Equidae > Equus > Equus przewalskii. The sequence goes on from NC_091850.1 coordinate 39,499,902, forward strand.
TTCTTAGTGACGTCTGTAGTAAAATAGTGCCAACACTCTATAGTACTAGAGAGAACAAGAATGCTGTCCAAATGCTGAAAGCTGGTAACATAGGCTAAATTGTCAAGGAGGGCTTATTAGCCTTAGTCACTTAATGGCCTTAAACAAAAGAAAACACCCTGTGTTAATGATATTATGGATATTCTGCAAAAAAGAAAAAAGCAAGCCTTTATCTTTTCCATAGCACACTGAAATATTTTCAGATAGACTAATATAATGTCAGGGATTTGCTTCGAAAGTACACAAGGTGAAGTAAAAGAACAGGGTTAGAGAATAAAAGGAACAAGATTGGCCACAAATAGCTAAATGATGAAGCTGGATTTGGGGAACATAGATATCTTTTAATACAGTTTCCTCTACTTTTTATGTATGTTTGAAATTTTGTAATAAAATGTTGGAATAAAAAATTTGAAACTGAACAAAAGAAAATAGTCTTTTGTCTATTTTTACTCCAATGCCCAATATGAATCTCAGATTTGGCCCCTCCAGTACAAACTGAGGGCCTTCCAGAACTCATCCAACAATGAAAAACAGAAAATTACACAAAAGCTTGGGAAAGATTTTGCTCAATACTGGAATATTTATATTTTTTGGCTAGACACCTTTCTAGAAGCCACACCCCTATGCAGTAGCTGATCTGTTTCTCTGTGGTATTGGAATCCATTTTCCTCACTTTTACCTATTCTCAATGGAAGAGGAGCGAGTGCAAATGAGAATACAGCTAATCCCACTCATCAACCATAAGGAGCTGGTCATGATTTATTTCAGTTGATACACCTGCCAATGTCATTTGAAACACAACTATGAGTGAATCAGCACCTACTGTAAAAGCTATATATATATATCCCTTTAACTTAAAATATTTAAAACTGAATTTTATGAAATTATCTAAATTGTAGCTGCTTCTTCTCTTTGTTTATATAGATATATAAAAAGCAAAAAACAATTGGAAGAGGAAGGGATAAATAAAATAAAGATTATCCTGTATCTTCATTTTCTCTAGCTTATACTTCTTACAAATAAGAAATAGTGAGTTAATCTACCAAAACTCCACTGTCAATCAAGAAAAAGTTTTTAGTTTCTTATGATGCATAACCTTCTTTTAGAAACATATATATATATATATATGTAGGCTTATATCATATTATAATCTGCTTTTTTTCATTAAAAAACTGTGAAAACATTTTCATGTTAAAAACATTGCTAGAATATGTTAATGGATGCATTCCTTCATCAAATTTTCATATTTATATCTAATAAATCATACTATACCTTAGGGTTTACAGTTTTCACTATTGACAATGATATAACACACAATATTTTCTCAATGTACATCTGTGGAGTCACCCAATCTATGTACAATACACACATGCATACCTACACACACCGTTTTGTTACAAATATCAAAATTGCTTCTCTGAGATATAGTAGCAGTTTATATGCCTACCAGGAATTTATTGTTATGCCTTGTAACATTCTTGCTAAAAATGGGACAGTATAATTTTATTTTACATGTTTAATGGGAAAAATTTCCTCAGGATTCACATAAACAACAGTATGACATAGATTTAGCCCAGTTCCAATTGGACATAATCATTACAATTAAAAACAAAGTTTTATTTAGGGTTTACATAGTATACATGTTGATGGTTTAACTAATAATAGTCACCGATATTTATTGAGCCTTCATTTTGGAGTAGTTACTTTCTCGGTGCTCTATATCTATTAACTCATTTAATCTTATTTCTGCATATCCATGAATTCATTTCATACTATTTTATCCTCCTTTCTAATCAGAGGAAACTGAAAATGTGGTTTATGCAACTAGCCCAAGGATTCAAAATTGCTGTTTGCAGTTACTGTGTTATTTTAATACCAGGGAGTAAGGCACCAAAGTTCCTGCTATTTTTATCACTATTTTTACCGCTGCACCATGATTACCAAAACTTAAGTCCATATATTTGATGTACATAAAGCAGTAACAGTGTTATTTCAGACTACTCACCAACAGTCTGGGATATGTTAAAACCCTGTATCACTTTGGAGATTTTAATAAGGAAATTAGAATGTTTAATAAATTAATTTTTTAAATAAATTAGAGTTTTTAATAATTATTTTAATAAGGAAAATAAAGTCAAGAAGGCAGATGGAAGTCACCTATTCTTGTGTTGTGGCAGCAGATTATTGACTTTTGCCAAAAGTGAAAAAGAGCAGGTTGACATGAGAGGAAACTGGATGTTACAGTCAATGTAACTGAGGAGAGAATGAGACAGTCACCATGACACCCAAAGAAAAAGTTCAGTTTAGTCAATAAGTAAGTGAGAGTAAGATGAAGATCCTTTTAGAGGCATTCTCTAACAATACCAACTTTACGATGCGATGCAGTGTGTTTTCGTCTTAAGGCCTGTCAAATGCAGTTAGAGCCTGAGTCTGAAAAAGCCCAATTATTTTTTTGTAAAATAGAGTCACCTGCTGTGGCGTAGATGCTGAAGTTATGCTGGGATAAGATTTCAATCCACATTAAAGAGAACTTAGAAACAAATGGACAATGATATATGTGTATCAAGAAGTAATTAAGCATTTCACAGTGTCATTGCTTGAAATGGAATGGCATTTTATTTCCCTATATAAAATTTTACTGAACTATTATCTTGATAGGTACTAGGACATTAAGTTTAAAGTTGTCTTAAACTTTGATTGAATGGGGAACGCTCTCTACAATTTAAGAAACTGTTAGAAATATAAAGTAGGTGATTTTATTCCATCTTCAATATGGTTTCTTTAGAAAATAGGAAATAGAGTCAAAGGCATGCAGACTGTTATTTTATTATGGATATAATATGGCATTAACCATTTAATTATGGTAATGTTTTATTGAAGACAAAATGAGGAAGATGAGTATTTTTACAACTTTATTGACGTATAACATATAACATAAGCTGCACATGTTTAAAGTATAAATGGGATGAGTTTTGACAGATGTACACACCCGTGAAGCCACCACCATAATCAAGATACTGAACATTTTCATCATCCCAAAAGGTTTCATGTGCCCCTTTGCCATCCCTTATCCCACCCCCAAGTACCATCAACCACTTTTCTGCCTTCTGTCACTATGGTTTTGTTACCATCTTTTAAAATTTTACATAAATGGAATTATATACTGGTTACCTGTATGTTTCTGGGTTTTTTTCACTCAGCATAATGATCAGTTATATCATTATGCATATAAATGGTTCAGTTTGTGTGTATATAAGTAGCTCGTACCTTTTAATTGATAAGTACTATTTCACTATATAAATATACCACAGTTTATCCATTCCAGTAGATGGACATCTGGATTGTTTCTGTTTTTTTGCTGTTACGAATGAAGTCAGTCATTTGGGTACAAGTCTTTGAATGCATGTATACTGTCTCTTCTTTGGGGTAAACATCTTGGAGCAAGATAGCTGCATCACACAATAGGTATATGTTTAACATTTTAAGAAACTACCACAATGTTTTCCAAAGTGCTTGCACCATTTTATATTCCCACGAGCAGTAAGTGAGAGTCATAGATGTTCTGCATCATTGCCAATACTTGGTATTGTTAGGGATTTTTTCTTTTTAGCTTTAACTATATATGGTGGTAGAAAATAATTTAAATGATTAAATATATGGTTATATAGTTTCAAATGAATAGTTCTATCTAAATTAGGATTTTTTTTAAACCTAGGACTTTTTAGTGAACAGTAAATTAATTTGATACTGTTCATCACATTAGTGCTTCCAGATCTTTCTACATTCCATAAATTTACATTCACTCTACCTTCCCCCCTTTCTGACTCTCCAAAAAGGGTAATATCTACTCAATAAAGGAATAAACATGCCTGTCTTTTTCTATTAAGCGATACTGTTCATTAAATAGTATTTTATGTATATTTGTTTAATAATATTTTTAATCATTGCTAAAATGTGTGTGGTTTGGATTTTATATGCATTATTCCAGTTATCACTAATGTTCAATAGCTTTTAGTGAATTTAATATAAATTGAAATTAATATGCTTAAAGTTTTATATATTTCATTTTTCTTGCATTAATAATCATATCTAGAAGATACAAAATAGAATAAATCTGAACTAACAGGAAAGGGGTAAAATGCCAAGCAATGATGTCAACTGAAAGCCATTTCTTTTCTTTTAATTATGCACTATGCTTTTTTGTTATTTTAAGATAACTGCCTACTAAAGTGGAAATGTGGCTTTAAAAATACAAAATATATTAATATTATATGTTCATTTTTCAGTTGTGCTTCCTAGTTTAAGTTCACTCTCAATCATTTTGATTAAATCACCTTTCATTTTCAACTGACCAGGATAAAAAAGAAAAAGGCTAAGGATCCATTCTAGACATAATATAACACCTATGTCCTTTAAAAGAAATGCATTATAGTCACTTAAAAATATCAAAGAATATTCTTGACCTTAGCAAGTTTTTTCATCTATTCCATGTGCAATTTCAAATCAATGACTCCTGGCTGATTCTTAAATTTCTTTAACTATGAAAACAAAATATGCTTGTCATAATGTCATTTATAGAATAAAATAAAACTGTCAGGGCAGAGTGGAAGAGGGGAGAAAAAGTGTATTTTCAGACAACTTTTTCTTCTCAACTGCCTGATTATTTCAGAATTAAATAGAGGATAGCACAAATTATTAGTCAAATAGGTAACATAATTTCATAGCTGACTGAAATTTTAGAAATAGTATAGTCTAATTTCCTCACATTTTCCAATGAAATTATTAACTAGAAGCTTTTTATATGACTCAAGGTTATAAAGCTAGTTAGTGCCGGAATTTTTACTATAGTCCAAGCTTTCTGAGATCCAGTTTAGCTTTCTTTATTTCCAGAGTTCATAGTATGTCAATACATGAGTATATATGAGTGAAGCTGGCTTTAAAAATGTGAAAAAGTTTATCTTAAAGGTAAATTCAGTCATTCTACCTCCATGACTTAACATAAGCAGAAATATGTGTAATATATGAGAATCTATTAGCATTCAGCAAACATTCCTGTGTTAGTATTAGCTCGATGCAGTGGTTGAAAGATCAATTTGTTATTACTTTGTTAGGCTGCTTGTTTATTTTTTGTGTGTTTAAAACAATTAACGTGAATGTTCTGGGATTTCTTCTCTCCTGATAATTAAATCACCACAAAAAGATATAGAGAGGTAATATTTGAAGCTGAAGTTTGTAGAGAAGCAAGATGAGATTCACGTAAGAATCATAAGACCAACATGTAAACAATTGTATTAATATAATAATAGTCATGCTCAAGAAAAGTCGAGAAGAAATCAAAGTGGAGAAATTCTTGTATCTATAAACCACAAGCTTCCTACCAGCTCAGAGTAATTTTTCCTTCATTACATCACAATCACAATCACAATTCTCATTCTTTAGAACAAACCCAAGTAAATGAAGAAAGAGTAGCTTCCATTTAGAAATCCATTTAGATTCTGTTTGACTACAACGTGATGCAGACAAACATATTTGTTAGACAAGGCGGAGAATGAAAAGCCTTTTCTGGAAAGGAGGACGTCAGCTTTTCCACTAAAGTATCAAACATCAAAGGACAATCACTCGCTCTTCTTCTTCCTAAATCCCCACCATGAAAATATGAGTAAAATACTTATCATAACCTATTTCACAAGATTCCTGTAAGAATCAAATGAGATAATAGATGGGAAATTTCTTGGCAAAGTTTAAGGACTGAATTGATTTGAATTATCATCATTTCCTTTTAGATAGAATTTTTATTAAAAGCTTTAAGAAAGTGTGGTCACAACATTTGTCTGTAAGATTATGAATGTGTCAGAGAATTTCAACAGACCATATGAAATAGTCGAATTCGTGTGAGGTTTAAGAAACTTCTAAATAAAGCTCGAACAAACTAGAAATGAATTTTTCAGCTCCGTAGTTCTTTTGAGCTTTGCTATTACTATACTTCTCTTCGAGAAGTGAGATATCAGAAATCATTTTAACTTTGGCCTAATTCAGTTTTGGTAAATGACTTTGAGATAGCCATATACTAGAGTAGGGTCACTTTCCTGTTTAAAAAAAAATGATAATTTCTATTTTTGAAAAATAGAGGAAATGAATTGCCAAAGAGAGAAAAATCTTTTTAAACTGACCCATTTGTGCTAATGAAATGATATCATTTGGAAGTTCTGTATTGAATTTATTTTTTAGGCTAAAGTTTATTTTTGTTGAATTTCATTTTCTGCTAAAACAATAGATAACAATGGTGGCCAAACTGTTATGATATAATATTTTATCAGTCACAGAACGCAATTTTAAGGATGCAAAAATGTATTTTGCAAGTCATTAAAACAAGATAATTTTCCTAATTCTGTTGGAAGAAGGTATTTTTGTTGATTTTAACATTCCAGAATTTCTAAGCATCTATTAAGATTTTACAGGTGAAGTGACCTGAATTTTAATTCTGGGATTCCTCTGTACTGTCTGTGTGGCATTGGTAAATTTACTTAACTTCTCAGAGCCTTATCTTAATTAATAAAAATTTTTAAAAGATAATAATGCTTGTTTAATAGGATTATTATAAGCATTTCATGGACAATAGATACAGCTGAAGCACAAACAAAGCATCTGGCACATAGCAAGCATTTAATATATGGTACCCGTAATTATCACTACTGTATCCTCTCTATACTCCTACACAAAATAGTATTGATTTGTTACTCATGCATATACTTCCACATAAAATCAATTATTCATCCAATATAGGTTAAAAAAATAATGAAAATTCGCTCATACTTTCTGTAAAACATGTTTGTAGTAAGAGACCCTTGGATTCTCTGAGGAAAAAAAAGACTAGGAATTTGCAAGTATCATCAATGCACACTTATGCAGTCATGGCTTTCCAGGCAGAAAGTACCTACTGTGGCAGCAAGTTAGCTTAGTGTGCACTTATTTTAGTTGGTGATGATATCTGCTGTCAGAAGAGGTTCAGGAAAATAAAGACTGTCTTAAGGTTTTAAAAAGTTTTAGAAAGAGGTCACTATTTAAGTTAAAAATCCTAAGAATGAGGCTTAGACCAAATACAAGAACAGAGAGCTTTTAACTGCATGACCAACCAAACATCAAACATGGAATCCACAAGATTTTCATTTACAAATGCTCTCTTAACAACTAGTCAGGATCTTCGCAGAAGATATTAGCAGTTATATTTCCTGTTTACTATTTACTTATAATTTATCTATGTGCCTCAGTTTTTATTTAAACAGTGTCTTTTCTACTAGAACACTCTAATGCCAGTCTATGATTTCATAACGGGTTCCCTCTTAGCAGCAGAAATTATTCTCCCTCTCCTGAAATATATCTACTGGCTTTCTTCATCTTCAGCTCTTACCCTCTACCAGATGAGGGAGCAAGAGACCTCCTCTGCATGGAATGCAGGCTCAGCCCTCCTCCTGAGGCTTCTCATGGGCGCATCTCCCTTTTAAGTTCAAGTGTCTGCCCTATTATAGCAACTTAGTTACACTGAAGTTCTATTTCGTCCAAGAAGTTTCGTCAAAGAGTTTTATTTTAGTGAGACACTTTTTTGAAATTTACTTGGAATATATACGGCAAACAAATTCTCTATTATGTATGTTTTGGGCATCCCTTTACTGAAACTTGGAGTTTTTCTAAGAAATATGTAAATATTACAATGCAAAATAGCCTCTCACTCTCTCTTCCTCTCTCTTTCTCTCTCTCTCTCTCACTCACACACACACATCAAGAGAATGCCACATGTCTCGAGTGAGACCTAATTGGAAAAAGAGAAATGCTGAACATTTCACACAGTATCATTGTGAGAGGACATTTGTCAGTTTCTCCCTGGCAATGAGATTTTTCTCGCCCTCAAGACATGCAAATGACTTTTTTCCTCTGTTCTTTTTATGTTATTTGAATAATTTTCTCCTATAGAAGTGAGAGCTGTCAAAAATTAACCATTTGGGACTACTGCATTTAGTTACGTGAATTTTTGCAGAGAACTAGATCTATTTTGGGCAGTGGTGACTTTTGATGTCAAAGATGTTGAGCAGCTTCTCGAGTGGTCCATGGATGGATGTCAGCAGGTTGTTAATGGCATGTGACTACATTTAAAATGTTTGACATTTGGGATCCTCTCAGCCTTGCTTGTTTTTGTTTTAGAAAATCAGTATTTCAACATATAAGAGAAGAAATGATTCAGTTAGGTGTAAATGTTATACTCTTCTATGTTATTCAGGTTAATAGTATAATGCAAACATTTCTCTAAGTGTGATGCTAACTTAAAATGCTGTTTGAAAAACCACACAAGCCAGTCTCTGTTCTCTATGCCTTGATTTGAGTGCTTGTGTCTGTAGGAAACTGCCAAATACGCTTATTTAGTATGAATACTTCCTTTTTATGAATCAGAGAGTTGCCCTCTGGAGGACTGTGACAAACCTTTAAATTCATTTCACTTAGACAAAGGTGGAAGTGTGTACCAGGCTTGGGGCAAAGACAAGCGCAGCTCTCTCTCTTATCACTTTGCTTTAAACATTTTTCAGCTTTCGGCTTGTCTTACAAATCTGCTCTCTCAGTCTATTAATTGCTTCACTGTACCTGATATCTAACACGAATGCACCTTGCAAAACAGCAGGAGAACGCACATTTGTTTAAGTCCTTCCTGACTTAACACTGTGGGTAATCTCCTTGCAAATTACAGTCGTAGTTGTAGTACATCCATAAGGTTGAAAAAGACAAGATTCCCAAGTGGCCCTGGTGCCTTTCCAATTCCCAGGAGACCCACCAACCCTCCGCGCGTGTTGCCTGCGCACAGGGAGTGTTCCCTGCTAATCAGGTCAATGATTATCGCCCAGCTCCAGGGACCTGACAGGAGCCTATCACAGCAGTTAGGGAGCCACCAAACGCAGCACGCTCACGGAGGATCTCCCGTTAAGAAACATCGCTTAGTCCTCATTTACTCACTGGAACCTCTGAGGATTTCAGCTTATCTTTTTGTCCTCTTAGACAGTGAGGGGATCACCATAAACAGGAAAAAGAAACACAGCATGCAGCTACTTGGAGGGTGTTGATTGAAAACTTCGATCTCCCCACCCCATTCACGGTTGATTTGACTGATTTCTCACCTCGTTCACAGAGAATATTTCAATTAAGGTAAGTGCTGCTCTCGATCTGCGTGACTGCATGGCACTGAATTTCTGCATTGAAAGTTCTAACTGACTAAACTGACATTCTGCACTGCAGCAAGTGACTGTTTATGTCAGGAAAAGGCTTAGTTTATAAGCAAGTGTCCTAGAATGAAAACCGGCGTTTGGGGATAATGATATTTCAGGGCAATTTCTTTTGATATATGTCTTCTGTCTTGCATCAAGAGAAAATAAAAAGAAATATGAAGAGAGAGCTAATGCCTCTTTTTACCTTTTTAATAATCTAGAGAACTGTGTAATGCTAAGGTTACTTGATTTTGATTGAAGTGTTTTGTTGATGTCATATTGTAAAGTCTCTGAGGCTAAAAGCTTCAAAGTTAAATTAGATGGAAAGAAAATTTGCAAATGAGAGTTGAGATTTTGTGCAGCTTTCTACTTTAGCAACATTCCCGAGCTCCCTCTGGGTTTAAGGATTTAAGACTAAATCCCTGAATATTTCAATAGTGTCCATTTAGGAATTAAAATTTAAATGATAAAGTTTCTGATGTAGCTGCTAAGAAAAATGAACTGAAAAGAACTGATATACCATTGATATGATTTATAGTTCTTATACAAGAGAGATGGATTTCTTTCATGAGATAGATTAATAAAGCAAAAGTAGAGAAAAATTAGCTTCTTTCTAAATGCTTATTTTTGAAAGGAGAATTCTTCAATAAGAGATTATGTTTTTATTGAAATCTTGGCTTTTATTTTTGAGGTTGCTCTTTGTTATCAAACTAGAGTGAATTGAGGTTAAGCTTGAATTATACATAGTTTAGGGCAATTATCTAAGTAATTCAAATAAACTAGTCCACATAATTTCTTCTAAATCCATTTTCCTCCTGAGTTTGTTAAAAATATTTAAAGAGAATGGAAGCAACTTTTTTCGGAACTTAGATTTAATTATCTGAACTTTTGCTTTTCTACTTTACTTTGCACATATAAATAGAGTCTGATGGTTTCATTCCAAATTATAATAAATTTCTATGTAATCAAGAACAATAAAATAATTCTATCACTATAATTATATATGACCAATTGATTGATTATGTATGTGAGTGAATAATAGTGAATGATAGCAACCACTTATCTTGTTATAATGTGGTACATATGCTTCAAAATGACTTCCAAATATTGAAAGAAATACTATTTAAAATATAAATATTTTATGGCATTATAAGATTATATATATATATATATATATCTTAAAGGATGTTACACAAATCAAATTTCAATAACTAATCTATGTTAAAGCACCATGTAAAAATCCAGCTGCTTTTGTGTAAACATTTATAGTAGTATGTTAAGTGTACTTTTTAAAATGAGCACTCATATTTCACGAAATGTTGGTTCTACCTCCCTCCTATGGGTATCCTGAGATGGGAAATTTTATGAAGATGTCAGAACACTGTTTATATTAATTGGCCATCCTTCTGAAATCCCCTGGAGAGCTTTTCAGGAGGATGTTGATGTTACTGCTTTTCCTGCAGGAATAAAAATTTTTAGGATACTCGAAGGCACTGACATGTACTTGCTGATTGTCTGGATGTTTTCCGCCAAAGCCTGAAGATATTTCCCTACCTCTGTTGCACTGAGACGTCTATTTCTTTTCTTCAGGGTGGTTCCTCAACTGATTCAAAGAAATGTGAGAGAAGAGTGTGTTGACTGTAGTTACTATCACTGGGTCTTTGGTGTTTTTTTTTCAAACAACCTTTAATAACAAGCAGAGGTAACACTAAACAAAGAGGGCCATATTTGCTGGTAACAAAGGATGTATATGACCACTGAAGGATGTGTTTAGTATATACTGAAATGTTTACAAATGACAGCAATTGTAGTTCTTATTCAAAAATATATACCTAAAGTTTTTAAAGGGCTTTTGTCATTGTAATTTGCATTATATCCGCTGAAAGGGAATGGAGAAAATCTTGGGTACAATTGAGAATTAGGAGATGTTTATTTTAGGTAGCACCTGCCCCCTCGATCAGACTTCCTTTTTTATTGTTATTATATTATCCCCAGATGCCAATTTACCTCTAGATTTTATATTGAATCCATTTTTCACTCATTTGATGGTAATTTATTCAGAAAACATCTTATAGCATAACCTCACTTAGAATAGACAGTTTCAAAATCTAAACCACAAAGTCTGGTAAAACTTTAGTAAACTTGTTTTAAGATTTATAACCTTCTCCTTGGTATGTGATATTTTCAATAAAAGACAATGGGGAGAGGCAGTGTCTAATATGCCTCTTAAATGCCAGACAATTGGAGTATAAACTGTGTATGTATGATTATATAAGTATCAAATCAAAATGATAATATGGAGGTTATTTACCCCAACTTTCTGGATGAGTAGATGTTGTGAGATGACACGTAACTGGGGCAGGTGGACCATAGTTAGTGGACCTATGGGTCAAACTCAGTCAGACTGTATTTAAAGCTCATAATCTTTGCACTATACTTCTTTATCACCTTATATGTGGTGACCTTTTCCAATATTTTACGTGATACTCATGAATATTTTAAGATGGTTTTTAAGATAGAGCAGCTTAATTATATTACCCTCAGAATAGTTTAACTCTAGGCTCATTCAAAATAAATGATTGTGTAAACTCCATAGCCTACAGTGTTTGAAACAAGCATATACTTTGTTCTTTTAGGTTCTGAAAGAGGTTAATGCTCAAGTCTGTGCACCAAGCTGATTCTGATTACTACTGACAGAAAAAGCACTCTACTATACGGATAATCAGTACTGAAATTCAGTATCTGTAATATGTGTATCTTCCCAAGAGAGGTGGACATACTTTTCAGGATAAAATCAAATAAAAAGTAGCAATACAAATTCAATGCCATTTATATTGCAATGAGATTAAAAAGAAGTTAAGGAGAATTCATGTTCTTGGCAAAAGAGATCCACAATGTTAGAAAAAAACATAGAAATTAACAGCTGGAATTGAATGTTGGAAAATGGGCTGAAAAAAACCCAGATTTAAATGTATAGGAGTCCATTTGCTTTATTGACTTCATATAAACCTTCTTATATGCATACAGAGATTTGCTATAGCTAAATTATGCTGATATTGTGACAATAATGTCCAAAACAAACTTTGGTCCAATCCATGACAAAAAGGGGAAGATGTTATAAAATTAAGGTCGAGCTGGAAAATTGAATATGATTAGCTGTCATATCCAAGGATGCGCTGAGATGGTGACTGGAGGTTAGGTTGCATAGTTATAAAATATGATCATTTATTGTGCTCCAACATGTTCTCAAACATTTAAAAAGATAATATTGTATCAGACACTGCAAATAATGAATTCAATAATCATTAAAAGCATAATCAAGAGATATATATGTATATTCTCTAACCACCAGGCAGATTAATTTTCCATTCTCTAGGTTTTATGGTAAGTTATCCTAGTTGTGTACAAGAATAACATAAAAACAAAGTGTATATAGACAATTTCCTTTATTACTGCTCCAAAAGAATGAACAGAATCTGTAAAAAGCAGTATTGCCGAGGAGCTTCTTAGGCTGAGTGTCCACAATGTATATGTCTCTCTGCCCAGAAACGATGACCGTGTGTCTAGACTCCACCGGCAACAGTAGATTTGACCAGAAATGAATGGACTTAGATTTAAGATAGCCATCTCTATAGTAGCCAGTGACCACTGTGTGGCCTTACAAAAGAAGCATGCCAATAATGGATGCTCTGTGTTGTTAAATAGCAAATACTGAACTTGGTGACTTGAAATATAAAATAAATACAGATAACCTGCAGTTGGTGAGCAGAAGCCGAGGTTGAGAAACATAGAAATGGTAGTCTGCAGAAATCATGAATAAGCGAAAGTTATGAGATTGGTAAGAAGGAAAGAAAAGAGGTATATTCCCTTAGGTCAATTAGAAGAGACACATTTTTTGACTCATCATCATGGCTAAGCCAAAGAAGAGAGTGCTTCCTTGTAGAGGGACAATGAGGTTGGTTATCCTGGGTGATATTCCAAAAACAACTTACAGCAATGAGACTTTTTCCTCTTTTCCACATTTATCTCTGTGGTTTCAATCCCATTAACCAATTCAAGCTGAGCACATCTGTGTTCCTTACAAACCAGAAGATTATAATTGGCCCAACATCATACATATTCATACTCTTGGTAGACAATGGATAAGGTAGAGATGTGTAGTGGCTATAAGTACAGGATCTGGGTTCATATCCCACTGAGGGTACTTGCTAGCTCTGTGACCATGGGCAAGTCAGTCAAGGTGTCCAGACTTTGTTTTTGTGATCTTTAAAATGGATCCAATGATAGTACCAATCCCACAGCAGTGTTGTGAGAAATAAAGGAGACAACTGATATAATATACTTACATTTACTCAGGTGCTCAGGAAGTGATACTCGTTATTATACACAAGAAACCTTGTTATTAGTCCCTCATCTTATCTGTCAAGTAGAGAAAATCAGGACCATTCTCTCTCCTTAGCAACAATGCACGCTTGGACCTTACCAGAAGCTCGTGGACCCACTTCATGACACTGTGTTTATATAAGTGAATGTTTCTTGAAAAACAGTAACTCAGTAGACAGTTTATAGAAAACTTCCTATTTTTGTCAATGACTGTTTGCATGCTGTAAAACCAGATTTGAATAGTTGAACACAAAGAGATTAGAGAGGCTGCAAAGCTGAAAATATTTGCTGTTTTGTGTTTTGCAGAAAATGTTTGCTGGCTTCTTATTTAGAAGAGAAACTAACTCATGTTGCGTGATATTTTTATTACAAGCATAATAAATATTTGGTGGAACATTTTTAAAATATCTTGAAGATAACTATCTAAATGTCTATTTCCAGACAGATTCAAGCTTATCATTTCCTCTTTTCTACTAATTCATCCATATTTTACTATAGGACTTAAATCCTCTAATTATAAATGTTGAAAAGTTATCAATTCCCAGATATATGTATAGATATAGATATATGCACAAGTATTCCAAATTTTGTATATTGATTCAAGTAATAAGCGTAATGAAAATGTATTTTCTGCAATAGCGTTCATTATTTTCCATCCTCCCAGCCACACATTCTTATATTTTGGTATATATACAAGAATCAACAGCTATGTGTCTTAAAGCAGCCAATCCCTGGGTCTCATACCTGGAGTACTGATTTAGTAGGGCTAGGAAAGTTACCCAGGAGCCAATTTTGAGATATATGCAGGTTATTCTGATAAAATCAGAATGCATAAGAAGGTGGCTTAATTGGGATTTAAACAATTTCCCAGGTAATTCTAAGACGCAGTCAATGCTGAGGACTGCTGCTGTAAACCGAGGACTCCCAAGCTCAAATGCACATGCGAATTATCTGGGGATCTTTTTCAGTGTTTCTGGAGTGGAGCCTGAGATTCTGCATTTCTAACAAGCTCCCAGGGGTGCCGGTGCTGCTGGTCAATGAGAAATGCTCCTCTCCTTATGGCCCCACTCAGCCCTATGGTTGCCACAGGCGGGTAAATGTTCAAGGACCTACCACAGGACGTGACTTACAGCCCAGCTCACTTGGGTCAACAGTTGATAAAACTTTTCAAGAAAGTCTTTCCATCACAGAAGAGTGATGGGAAGTTCTGAGCCAGGTCAAAACCAAGAAACATTTTTTTAAAAATCTATTGTTGATTTCCGCTTACCCCCTCTGAAAATAGAATAATTGGATGTTTTAGAAAGCAGCATAATTACGTAAGTATTGCTAACACAGATAAGAACCTTGTTTTGTTCACTGCTGAAGCCTTAGCACCTAGATCAGTGTCTATTGTATAGCTAGTGCCTATTTGTTAAAGGAAGGAAAAAAGGAAGGAAAGAATGGAGGAAGGGAGAGAGGGAGAGATCAATGCAGCTTTTAATCTCACCCCTCCAAACTTTTTCTACCTATTTCTATCTTTTCTTCACTATCTCGGTAGCTGACACTATAACCTACTCAATGGGTCAAGTTAGAAACCCAGCTGTCATCTTTGCTTTACCACTTCTCATTCTCTACACATCTAATCAAATCTGGTCCTTTCAATTTTGCCTTCTAAATCTCTCTCTTGTGGATTTTCATCCTTGCCTCCCCACAGTTCACACCACCTTCATCTGTCACTTGCTTATCATCTCTTTATTATTCTCCTCCTCTCCACAAAATAATGAGCCCTAGTGCCAGAAGATTGACATCTCTAAACACAAACTTGATCACATTACTCCTATGCTAAAGGTTTCCCTGATGGTGTTCCCTCTCTTTTAGGATATAATTCAAACTTCATGAGGCACCATTTGTATGCAAGGTCTCAACACTGCATCCTCTCTAGTCTTGCCTAATCTCTAGCAGTCTATTTCCCAGACATCTTTTGGTTCCTTATTCCTGAGATTTCATGCCTGACGCCTGTCATATTAAGCTGACTTTTTACCCAGCAAGATCGCCTGACATTCAGAACACAAGATGTCACTTCATCTAAATAGTTTTTGGCCACTGCCAGTCAGTTTCTATAACACACTTTATGCTCCTTCCACTCCATCCCTGAAACTCATTCCTTCATTTAGTAATGCTAAATTCCAAACTCTTTGATGGTGGGCTCTGCATGTTTTATTAACTACTGTATTTCCAGTGACAGACATTTACAGGTACAAATCCTTTGTAAAAAAAGGACAGATAGTGTTTTTCTCTGAATTCAAGAACAGTCATGTATTGTAAGCTTCTTCCTTCCGCTTGGGCAGTTAAATTCCTGCCATTCAGAATAGAATTTTGCTCCTCCATGTCACCTTCATGAAATGTCAAAAAACACAAAAATATAGTAACAATTAGATTAATTCAAAAATTTGCCGTGCCTGTAACCGCTAAAATGTGACGTATTTCATACATCTTATTCACCTTATGGCCTATGTAGATAGCTTATCCCTTAATCAACAGTAAAAATTGTTCACACACATGTGGTAAAGGTCACCTGTTTTCAATCAGCTCCTCTCTCTGTAATAACTAGGTGGCATTTCTCATCCATTTGTGATCAATGAATATGCATATTTTAACTCAAAAGTCCCTTCTCTTAAAAGCAACACTCTTATAGCTTCTTATTCCATAACTAAATGATGTTTAGTGCAGGGGAACTACAATTATTCTTGTTCTTAGGCTTTTTGATCTTTAGAGGCAAATAATTGATAGTAAAGAATAAACAATGGAAATTGGCTATAATAAAGAACACACCATAGAAATTGGCTCTACTTGAGAATCAGTAGTCAGAAAGCACATCCTGAATAGATGCTCTTTGATCTTTCATGTTTAAGGAATGATTATGCTATTATATTTAATATTACCATAATTAAACTGTATTTTATTATTTGCCCTTTAGATGGAGTGAGGTGAAATGGTCTAAAAATCAATATAGGGTAAACAACAGCATTCATTCTGGAAAGTATTTCTCTCACAAATATTTAGAAGCAATCTTCCCTGGAACCATAATCCTCAGAAGGAAATTGCTATTCTTGCAGGAACACAGTTTGGGTCATCTGGGTCCAGGCCTCTGGATTTTTGTAAAAGCCTTCACAAGGCACAAATGACATTTTAAAAAGCTTGTCAGGAAAAAAAGTGATTTTTAATGCAGATCCACCTAATATAATGTTTTTTATCAGTGCCCCTGAAGGCAAACATCTGAAAGGCAGAGGGATACATAATACCAAGATAAATGTTGTGACTAGTGTCTAAGGAGGAACATAATATTAAGATAACAGAGAAATATCTCTTGTCAGAAAAAAAAAAGAGTAAACAGGTTTAATATCCCACGATTCTATATCTATTCAGAAGTATAACTGGACATCAGGATTTTTTTTCCTCTACTAGATGCTAATCCATTTTGTTTTTAAGACATTTTAAGAAAAAAGAGCAGACCTGATTATGCTCTGGTCTGTGGGCACAGGGAGAGGAGGCCAAGACACAGTTAAGCAGCAGCGAGCAAACACAGTTACAAAATCTTTTAGGAGAAGTGATGAAAATGTCACACTGATTCCTTTAAAGAAGTAAAGTTTGTTGTGTAATAATGGTTTATGTTACCCTTGTTCTTGACCAACGTACCAATTTATGAAGCTACAAGTCGTTTTATAGCCTCACTCCCTTCTAGATCTTTCTTAGTCCAGTTTTTACAAACTCTTAAGTTATTTACCCTCCATGACTAAGTAACCAAACAACTATAGACATAGAGGAGATGACAAGGCCAGCAATATAAGCAAGAAAATAATCCCCAAGTACTTGTGACGGAGCCTCTTTAATTGTCTTTTGTTTGTGTGTCTGTAGTAATAGTATACCACTCAAGAAGTTTGGACATTCTGATTTGAGTAAAAGCAGTAAAGTTAAAATGTTTTGTTTCCCAGAGTAGTTCGTTCCATCTTTGGAGGAACCCGTCTGGGAAATCTTTTCCCCATTGAAGCAGAATTCTGTACTCATATCTCTCATACTTCTTAGAACCATATAAATCAAATATTAATTCTTCAACTACATTTAGTTGGTACTGAAAAGTGGGATTACAAATTAATTAACAAATCAGTACCCACGATAAAATTCTCTTCTGTATGAAAACCCATTTAGTTATCAGTGATACCCAGGATCTGCATCCTCAATGATTTAGTGCTTCCTAGACAATCAGTGTCTAGGTTCATGCTCTTCTCCATTGTCCCCTTTTGGACACAATGCAGCTTGAGGTTATTGAAAGATCATTCACTCTCTTTCCTCTGACCCATACCAAATACAAAAATTAGGCCCTAATTTCCTACCCGCTTGCTTTACAAAAAATTAAACCCTTGTCAGGGTTGGTAAACATTTCAAAATCTTGAGAGTTGGTAAGAAATGTGACCTGCTAGTGTTACAGTCATTAAAATGTTTTGAAGGCTTTGCATTCCAAGAGGAAATTCCAGAATTAAAAGTATTTTTGTCCACATGAAGCCATTGAAATGAAGGTACAAGGTGCCTTCAAAAATCAGCCTTGAGGTTTGCATATAAACTGCTTAATAGATGTCACAGAATTGTTGAAGTCATAATAAAAGATTTCCATAGATTCTGGAGCTACTTATCTAAATCTGACAAGAGCGTGACACAGGCAAATGAAGCAAGCTTGGTATTTAGTTTTCTAGATACAATTTAAATAGAAGAAACAGTTTGTTAGGAATTATGCTCTTTTGGCATTAGTTATGATTCTACGTAAAAATTTTGAAGAACATCAGAAATGCCTATTTCCAGTTTTTTCCACTTGGTAAATTGTGAGATAATGTAACTATCATCTATCTATCATATTCATCAAAGATGTTCATTAGGTGTGCAAAAGGCATTTGAAGCCTAGTTTCAATCTTGTTAGTAATTATATAAAATGAAACTATAATGGAAAGAATAAACATGTTGTAGTATTATTCATTTAGCCAACACTGTAAATGCTTTCCTTTGGGGGATTGACTGAGAAGGTATAACAAAAGGGAGGCTTCTAAGGTGCTGGAAATGGGCACCTCATTGTGGATGGTGATGACATGGAGATAGATAGATAGACAGACAGATAGATAGAGAGATGATTGATAGATAGAGAGAGAGATAGGGATAGAGACATAGATATATACACTTACACATACATATGTAGTATGATTTTTAAATAATTTAAAAAATTATCCATTCTGCATAGTTAGCTAAGGACTTTGTTGTAATTATAAATAAATTATCTGGTTTTCTTTTTTTTTCTTTTCAAATAAGATTGAGACTGATTTCTATTGTGAAGGAAATAATATTCATTTTCTTTGGTTATTTTCATCACAATGAATTTTGTCCCACCAATTTACAAGTGAAGAGGACCCTGGAAAATCTTTTATAGTTTTCACACTGATTACACACAGATACTTAAGAAAATAAATAAGGAAGCATGTAAGAATTTTCTGCAAGGAGCATGTAAATTTATAAATCAGAAAATCCATATTTGTTTTGATACTTTATAAATTTTAAAGGTAATGATTTTGTGTATGAGGAGATCATCTTGGGAGAGATTCAAGCAGAAATGAAATAATTGCCCCAAACTTTTTACTGTAGAGATGCGTTTTATGAAAAAGTGATAATAATATCGTAATTTTAGATGAGGACTCTACAAGAAGGACACTTTACCAATACACAATATCATAAAAAGCAATAAGAGCCAATTTAGAATAAAACAGAAGAGTTGCCCAAACAGAATACAAGTAATGCTGCTGAAAGCTACTTTTCTTCCAAAGCATCTCCCTGGAATTCTCTGACAAAATCTACATTTCTCAATATTATTTCCACCCTTTAAATTGGGATTCTAAAGCCTCTTGTGCTAGAAACACAACTAACAATTTCTTACTAAACAATATCTTATCATGGTGTATTTTTATCTGATTGGCTGGCATTGAGAAAATGGGACTGACCCACTCTGAACACTAAGTGGGGTGAAAGGAGGAAAGGTCTATTGCGTGAGATAATCAAAGGGCCAGAAAACCCAGCAAGGAACTACAGTTGCCCCAAGTTCACAGGTACTTGACATGAAGGGAGAGAGGAGAACAGAGGCAACAAGGAAAAGGGTACAAAGAGGCCAAAACTGGGCGGAGGATGCTTCCAGAATTTTCTAGGCCCAATTTGCATGTTAGAGTAAATTCCCTTATTCCTTCTGCAGATGTCCAGTTTTATGGGAACTAGTAAGGGGATTCTGAAACCTGTGTAAAGTCTTCCACCTACTTGAGGTCAATTCAAGCGACTATACCTGTGGCTTACACACAAGATGCTACTTGGAATAGAGCAATACAAATAACAGTCAAGAAAATTATGATTTTCTCTCAAAAATGAATAAAATTATTATATTTTACATACATACACACATGCATGCGTATACCCATGTATGCACATATATGTACTTTTATTCATTAATATACATTTATACATATATACACACATATTCACACATGCTATTTTCACAGGACTTCTGTAATGTAATGTACAAAGTCAGATGTAGCATGTTCTCCTTTATCTTCTTACTTAATTCCATCTACACATCTAGAGTTAAATCCTGTGGCCAACATAAGTGCATACTTCTTTTTTGTTATTACTAATAGGTTAAAAGTGAGCGAACGTGATTGGGGCTGTGTGTGTGCATGTATGTGTGTGTGTGTGAGAGAGAGAGTGATACCACATAGGAAAAAGAGTGAGCATTTTACCCCAGGCTTTTGTTCCCTCATCTTTGAGCTACATTCAGCAACAAAAAAGTAAGAGAAAGAAACTGGCAAAACATGTTCTGTTTTGCAGAGGATTACGGAAGAAGAGAAATCCTCATAAGAAACAAATTTGGCAGCAATAGACTAACAGTAAGCTTCTTGGTGTTTAAAAGGTATAAACTATACATTTTTATATTTCCTCATTGGTTGTTTTGAGAATTAAGTGAGAGAATGTACCAGAAAGCACCCATCATGGTGCCTGATGAAGAGCAATTTCTCAAAGAAAGACAAATAATTGTTTTACCTTGGTCTTCCCCAACCTTAATGGAGTCACCAGGAAGCACATCCAGGACCGCAAAGTGCATCAGCAAGGGGTAGGGATGTAATAGTTAAAGGAATGGGTTTTGCAGTTCAACAGATTTTCAGTGTGGCTTCACCACTTCTGTAGCTACCTATGTAGCTGTAGGCAATTTTCTTAACTTTTTAAGGCCCTGGTTTCCTTCTCCAGTAGTCTACGGGGAATAGGCATGACCTCAGGGTTGTTATCTAATGTGTTGCCATAATACACGGCATAGCAAAGTGCCTGGCTTATAGCAAGCCCACTGCTGCTGTGGAGGTGATCATTATCACATTCCCTGGATGGCCCGGGTCCCTGTATTTCACTGGCATTCCCCGTGTATTCTCTCAAATTCTCTAAGTTTCAGAGTCATCAGGATCTTTGTCCCTGATCCCAGCTACAATCTTGCCCCCCAGGGTCTCTCATAATTTCAAGCTAAGAAAGTCACTCTTTACCCAGTGGATGGAAAATTAATTTTTATTCAGACTTATGGCAACCTCAAATGCCTAGGCCTGGGATAGTAAAATAGGATTTTATTTTCATCAAGTACCACCTTTATGGTGGCTCAGGACCCACTGCTTTGATTGCTGCACCTGAGCCATGCAACATCTCCCCTGGCTGTTCCTGAGAGCTCCCAAGATGCTCGCTTGTGCTTTCAGACACAAAAGTCTTCTGTCTCCCTCTCTGACCTCCTGCCTTCTGCCAGGAGAGACTCCTACTGCTGGCTTCTCTTGGACGGCAACTCCTCTGGGCAACACTGTCCCCTGTCCTGGTCTCTATTGCTCACACAATTGCAGCTACAGAGAAAGAAAACTGCCCTTCCTTTGGTCACTTTTTGCTGACAGCTTGAGCTTGGCCTTTTCATTGAGGCCACACATCTCATGCAGACCAAGTCGCAAGTTTTTTCATAAAGTAAAGAAATAATGGTAAGGAGTGGAAACAGAAGAAATAAATCAAGTGTGAGGCAAGGTGTCAACTCTCAAGCTGACAGGCCTGGTACCTGAATATTTTGACTTTGTTAACTCCCACTTGTCATCAGCCAGGGGTCAGCTTTCTTTTCCCAACAGGACTGCATTCAAATAAATGCTCCAGCACAGAGACCAGGATTCAGCTCCAGTGAGGTGTCAGAGACGTAACTCCAGACTCCATCCTAGGCTTTGATTATGGAATTCTCATTTTAATTTCCAGATTCTAACTCTAGTAAGTATTGGTTGTGAGCATGGCCACTTATTTCAATTAAAAAAAAATCATTCTTCACTTTCATGCGCTAAGCTATTCTTAATATAAAGATAAGAAGAAAATAATCCTACATAAATTCAATCTGTATTAGTTATTCTTAAATGACACCTTGTGTAGGTTATCACTCATCCAGTAGGTTGAACTGAGCCAAACCAGGTTCTTATTCATTCTCTTCGGCAGTGAAAGGGTTCAGTGGAGTCTTCTGGTCCGTTCAGCCATCCCCGCGGCTTTTGCTTCTGGAAAAGAACTACCTGAACAATCATACAAACAAGGATCTCCCCAAGAATGTGCCTGGCAAATTTAGCAGATTAAGAAAATTTGTATGTATATACAAGGAAAAAGAATTCAAAGAAGCAGCAAGTTGAAAAAACCTAGCTCTAATCTCTAATAATAACAGAATGATTCGTTTCTTATTCTGAATTGCGTGCATTCAAGAAACAGGTTAATGTTCAGCACAAAGGGGAACCATAACCCAAAGATCTCTCATGCATACACCTGTAATCCTCAATGCCTGTGAAAGTGACCAGTGAAAAGAAGGAATGAGGAGATAGATAATGTTGAAAGCATAAAGGAAATGGGAGTTTTCCCATCATCTAACATTTAAAGCTTCAAAAAACACTACATCAGAATCTAGTTTCAACAAAGTGATCCCATTACTTTTCTTTATGCTCTTGGTTAGAATTCTGAATGTGTTTTCTCCTAGAAACATTAAGCCTGAATTTGGGAAGTTATAATACCTTTAGTTCACATTAGACTTTACATGCATATAAATTAGTAAGAACATTTATTATTCAAAAACAAACAAGAGGGCCAGCCCAGTGGTGCAGCAAAGTTCACACTCCACTTCTGTGGCCCAGGGTTTGCCAATTCGGATCCCAGGTGCAGACCTATGCACTGCTTGTCAAGCCATGCTGTGGCAGGCATCCCACATAAAATAGAGGAAGATGGGCACAGATGCTAGGTCAGGGCCAGTCTTCCTCAGCAAAAAGAGGAGGATTGGTGACAGATGTTAGCTCAGGGCTCATCTTCCTCAAAAAATAAAAATAAAAATAAATAAATACACAAAACCAAACAAGAGAATTATATGTAGGACTTTAATTTATGCATCAGATAAGCTAAAATATATCTGTTAAACCTACATTTTCCCAGCGTGCACATTTGAAAGCTGAGTGTCTTCCTAAACTATGATTACTTCCCCCTACACTTCCACCATATATTGCAGTTCTCAGTTTTGCCTCCTAATTCCTTAACTGTGTAACCATGTCTGCATCTTTGCTGTTTCTTTCTTCAACTCAGGCCCTCATCCTCGCCCGGACTCAGTCTCCTCTTCAGTGTTCTGGCCTCCAGTCTCTTCTGTTCCGTGCCTAGTCTCCCCAGCTGCGATCTGTGTAAAATACAGATTTAACCTTGCCACTTTCTCGCGTAAAGCCTCCACTGGCTCTCTATGACCTACAAAATGAGCTCCAGTCTCTCTGACATGGAATATGAGGATGCGCCCTCAATTTCTCCCACCCCCTTATTTCTCCCCTTTCCTTCCCTGTACTTTGATCTCTAGTCACTGTGAACAATTTGCAGTCACATGGATAAACATATACATGCACACACATATCCTTAATGGTATTTGCGGCCCTGTGTGCTTTTCATCCGTGCTGTCCACAGAGTTTGGAATGTATGTGCACTTCTCCTTCTTATCCTTCTACTCTACTCCATGGCTGATTCCTACTTTCTCTTTGAAACTCAGAAGTGATGTTGCTTTCACCAGGAGCCTCTCCCTGATCTCTAGCCATCTGCCTAATTGATGATCTTTTTTACTACATTTTCCATATTGCCTCCTGATTTTCTCCTTACAGATTTGTGTTGCCTGATAGATTATAAACTCTGTGCAGGCCCAGAATATGTCTTAAGTTTGTTCATCTCCTCAGTGTCCTGTACTGTGTCTGTCACATGTTAATAGTTGAGTACTAATTTTGTAATACATGAACACATATATGAAAGAATATTTTCTTTAAAGACTATTGATATGTAAGGCCAAGTTATAAATAAACATTGAGTAGTAACTTCCGAGACCTCTCTCATCCTTAGTTGATTATACATTTTGGCCCTTTTTGAGTCTAATACCATCTTATGATTCATTGATTAATAGTGATTTCTTGAGTGTCAGAAACTGGGCCATATCTAGTGTCACTATAAGCTAAAATGATCAGAAAAAAAGCTTATAGACACAAATGTAGAAAGTTCTCTGTTGGAGATGTGAATGGTGCTAGAAGAGTATAAAAAGGAAGGGCTTGGCTTGGTGTAGAAAGTCAAAAGAATCCTTCTTGGAAGAACTGATGTCTGAACAGAGATCTGAGGATGTGTAGTTAACTGGTGGAGAGGGAAGGAAGACTGTGCCAGGCTTATGAAAGATGTCATGCATTAGCAGGTGGGAAGTTGGTGTTACTCAGAGGATCTCGAGAAACCAGGATGGTCAAAACAGAGATGGAGGTCACAGCCACATGAGAGGAGGCTGTGACAACTTTGGAGAAGGAGATTTGGAAATGGGACAGAAATAGGAGAGGAAAACTATTATGTTACTTAAGAAATTTATCGGGCTTCCCTACATTGTGGTGATGGAGAGAAATGGGTGGATTTGAGAATTATTTAGAAAGAAAAGTCATTATTTGATGATAGATTGGAGTGATGGCTGTGGGAGGAAGAAGTGAGAGGAATGAGTAGGAAAACCGATTTTCAGAGCTGGTGGGTTCTTTCATTGAGAAAGAGATGGATCAAGAAGGACCAACATCTATGAGGGATAAGCAGAGAGGAGTGATCAAATAGGTCTGCTTGGGACTGTAATTTTAGGTGTCTTTTATCACCAGAGCTCTGCCATATGACATTTTGGGAATCACAGATGTGGACAGAAGGTGGATAGAGAAGAGAAGAAACTCACGGCCAAAGTATAAGAAATTCTAACATTCGTAGCTCTGTGCAGACAAGAGAGAGGTGAGGGTCATCCTCAACTTGTTTTTCTGTATGTGTTTTTATTACCATAAACTTTGTGAGAAAGAGAAAAAAACGCACACTTTTTTGATGTGGTCACACAGCTCCAAAACAAGGCAGCAGCCAAAGTGGGATCCTCAGGAATAAAAATAATAATTAAAATGTTGGCATGAATTGAATTGAAATGAGTACTTGTCACCCAAAGATCACTATAAAATCTACTTGAAAAATGAAAATTATGTATCTATACATAGTGTCATATTTTTAAAAAATACATTCATTCTAGGGGAGAGGTGAGGGATATTTTTAGTAGTGCTTTGCTTTTAAAACTAATTATCTCAATTTGGATTAAGTGTAGACCAGTGGTCATCACCCAGGACAGATCATGATGACTTAATATGAGGATTAATTACAAAAGTAATCATGTTTGTAATCCAATTATTCAAATCTTAATTATGACTCTGCTGGCCCAATTAGTCAGAAGACAAGGCTAATGTTAGAGATGGGTGGATACTCAACATCTGTGCCTAAGTGAGAGGCATCTGTTGCCAAGAGGTGAAGTGATGGAAAGTGTCAACTCACCAGCTGTGAAGTGAGCAAGCCTTAGAAAAGTGCACAGGATCTAGTGCAGTAATTCAGCACACCAGGCCTGTGGGAGGTTAGCAAAGGATGCACCTGTATCTGGGGGCATTTGTCATCCCCTGGGTGGACCATGGATTGCAAACCATTGCCTATGTTATTACTGTGTTCTACTATTAAAAACAGAAAAAAAAATAAGAGAAAAAGATATAAAGATATTTTTGTTCCTTGTCCTTCACAAGTGGATAATGCTATAAAAAGAAATGAGCTAGCAGCAAATTGTAAACTAATAAATATGTTTTTATCAATTCATTAGAATCATTTATGGCTCTAACATTTGCTTGGTCCACATTATGTCTAATAAAAGAAATAGAATTTTAGTACAGGTGAAATATCTATTTACTGTAAATATAATTAATAAAATAATAGAGTCCTTGATTGGTACTATTGATTTTGACTTTAGTAGCATATACTATATAACATCTCAGCATCTGATATATTTATATGCTGTTATTGATTTTGACCACATTATATACGAAGGATTCTATTAATAAAGCTATTGATTTTAAATATATTTATTATTATATTTATCAACCTTTCATGTTGGTATAAAATCTTTACTGAACTATAATCAATTGTTAGTGAAGGGAAACAGTATATAAAGTATGACAAAACTGATTAGAACTTTAAGTACATCAACTTTTGACCTAACTGTGGATTCACATTCACTGTTTGTCAGCAGTGTCATTCATTCAAGTTTCTATTAATTCACATTTTGGAATGTGCAAATGAAAGAGTGCTTACATTTACTGAAGTCAGAAAATGTTAATTTACATGAAATGTGTATACATCTTGCTTCCGAGTGTAATAAAAATGATTTCAACTTTTCACAGTGTTTCACAGAAGAAAATTACATTTCAACAAAATTAAGAGTTTGGGGAGCTTTTCAGCATTGCATCTCCGTGCTCCCTTGTTATTGAATCACGATAAGAAACCCTGTTCGTTCTCTGCTACTGAGCAAATTGCTTTCTGCAATTATGGTTTATGTTTTAATGGGGATAGCTTCACATTAGGAGAATTATTCCAAACCAGGATTGCCTCTTGATGCCGCACAGAACAGCACCCTGCCTGTTTTACAAAATCCATGCCTCCCATGTTGCCCCTAAGGAAAATATATAAATAAATGCTTGCTAATCTTACTTCTGAGAGAGTTTTAATTGAGGATAATGAAACATCCCGAGCTCCAAAATGAGAGTATGATGGCCACAAAGCCCTTTAAAATGCTAATAGGCAGAAGACACTGAAGTTTTGTGAGATTATACAGTGTAGTAATCGTGTAGGTAGGTGACAGTTTGTCAAATTTAGCTGCAATGATCAGACCTATTTTCCCTCTTTCTATTTCTGATGCTGACATGAATGAAGGATTTAGGATGGCATACAGTGGTCATCTTCTACATGAAGCATCTGGCCCTTCACCTTTAGGGCATCTACATACCACCCGTTAAAAGAGGGGGAAATGACCAGCAAGAAGCCAAACCATTAACTATACGTAATTTAACGTTTGTAGGCCCCACTGCCTCTCCCCATTTCAGTTGTGTTTCACCCACAGAATACCTGTATCTCTTTAAATCATAGTGACAACGTGACCAGCACATGTATACGTTAACTAAGAAACTTACCAATTCAAGTGGGCTGCCTCAGCTGTAAGACATGAACTCAGAAGTGATAAAACATGGCACTACTTCAGTAAAATGGAATAAGAAATCACTTTGACAGAGCCTAGATTCTGGTCTGGGTTGCTAAATGTGTTTTTTTTCCTCCTTTTTTTTTCTCTTTCAAGGTCGATGTTCTTTATTTTATGTGGAGTATATCTTATGTGACAGCCCTGGAAGAAATGTAGGCAGCCCAGGTTAATGCATTTGGGGTCAAAATGGACTTCAAAGTGAAGGGAATTGGCCCTCTTGAGATATTCAGCTAACATTCACAAGTTTAAAAGGAATCTTGATTAAACAGCCCCTGTTATGGTGAATACCAAGAGCTGTGAGAGGCTTGAAAGAAAAACTTTCAGTTGCTTATTAAACAAAGGGAACCCCTTTATTTTCTTTTGACTGGGGTACAGCACAAAGGCAAGGTTTAGAATAATTCGTGTTGCAGCCTCTTCCACCTCAGGGACTCATAAGCGGGATATTTTCATTTCTGAGTTGAAAGTGTTGGTCTCTGGGATTTGAGATGACAAGCGTCTTTCCCCACCTTCATCACCTGCCAGCAACTTAAGCACCATCTGCCAAGGTGCCAGGCACTGGTCTATTGCTCCTAGGGACTTCACCTGCGCTTGTGTGAGTGTTTGTGGAAGAGTAATCAGTCGCAAACCACATGCCCTTATTGGAAACACCAGTAATTTATAAAAAGAACACCTAAAAACAAAAAGAAGAGGAAACCTTGCGTTCTCAACTGAAAACCAAGGTCATAGCCTAATGATCGATTTGTATATGTTTCCTCTTTTTTATTATGAAATTCCTAGTCTGAATATCTATTTTGTTTTATAAATTTATATTTTAAATCAATTAAAATATTCTGAAACACCTAAGCTTGGAGTTTAACAGCATCCCTAAAACTGAAGTTATAATTATTTTCTTCAAGGAATTTACTTGGGTGGATATTTTTTCATTAAAACTTCTTGTATTATTAAATACTTTTCCTAACATAGCTTTATTTCTATCTTACTCCAAAGTTGAAGGATAAATATTCAACTTTCTATCAACTGCATTGTTAAAACTTATTTTGTTACTTCAAAGTGCCTCATGCAGGTTAATGAAAAGCTATAGGTTGTGTCCACAGAATGGCTGCTGTATTGTCACATTCCTGTAAAAAAAATGTGAATAGATTTTCATTTTCTTTGTCTACAAACATTCAGTAAGGATTGACTGTATGCTTAGAGATTAACTTCAAAACTTTTCTCTTTGAAATCAAATCAAAAGGAAGTAGTAAAACAATTTGGCATTATTAAATGTCACTTCAGAGTTTTCACTGAATGACAATAGTTTTGGGGCTTAAAAATTTCCTCATGTTTGTGTGTTTTAAATTGAAATTGAAAGAGGCAGTGTTGCTTTTGCCTAAATTTTATGCTTCGTGTACAAGAAGGCAGTACAAAATTAAGATTCCTAATGATGTTAGGCACTTAACTCTGCCAGAGAGATCCTACTCAAGAGCACTTAAGGAGAGAGGATTCCCATGATGGGATGCCCAGATGAATTTCTATCAAGTGTATTTAGAAGCAAATGAATGACTCAAGTGTGTTTCCTCAAAACGTTCTGGGAATTACAAACATGTTCAATTTGACTAGGATCTACTTGTTGCTATAAAGTCCCTCAACATTATTTTGTGCTATTTTTAGTGAGAATCACGCGGAACTTTTTTCCTTTTGGGAGCCTTAGAATATACAAACAGTTGCATATAGAAGAAAATCTCTTTTGTGGAATGAATGGAAATAGAAATGATCACTCAAAACCCCCTTCATTTCATATTTCAATAATAGATTCTCGGTAGAACTCCTGCAACGATATAAAATAAAATATCTTGCTGCATTGTCAGATATTTTTTTCCACAGAGCTTCTTCCCTTAGCTTATGAGAAATACACACCAGTGTTCTCTCATTTGTACACCTGAATATGCTTGAGACAAGGAATGGTAAATAACATCATCGATGTTAGATGAAAAGAGACATGCTACGAATGTCAAGGTAAAGAACTCTTTGATTCTATAGTACACAGCTATTTCTTCCAAACAGTTTAGCATTCAGGTTCCACGTCGTTTGTACCATTTCTGTAAGAATCAGTTTTATAATAAGCTTTGATGTATTCTTCAAAGAGAAGGATGATTCTAGTCTTTTATATAGATTAGCAAATGGGATATTTTATTTGCAAGGAATTGGAGGGAGGAAGATTTATAAGTAAACAACTTGAGATAAACTGAGTCTTGATAGAATAACAAACAAAACAACCAAAAAACATTTCTTGAATCTTGACTATGTACTAGGCATCATGCTAATAAAACCGGTCTCTAAGGGAAAGCTTGATTTGGCTCCATTTTCCACATGGAAAAATAATGAATGTTGGGCTCCTGATTGAGAGCATGACAATCACAGTGGAGTGATGAGCATGGCCAACTTATACCTTGACTTTGTCTAGTCCTGCACATGTGAAGCCAATACAGGAGCTCTAAGTGAGAAGTCATAGTGTTCAAGAAGACTTTTTTTTCTATTTTCCAGTTAATTTTCTCTTTTTGGGGGTAAAGACTTGCTGTGTTCATTTTTGTGCATACAAATATATCAAAAGCAGTCATTCTTCATTTGCTTTGGGCTACTAGTTGTGCAATTACGAGAGCTGGAAATTTTAGACCCGAAGAAAATGTCTTGCACCAGCTATTGAGGAATGGATGAAGTAGGAGCTCCAGGCAAGGGGTATTTATGGCTCTGAATTATATTCTGCCTTGAACTTCAGCCCAGTGGAAACTGGACATTGTAATTTTTTATTAGTGACAATTAAACACCATATTTTTGGAAATGAAAAACTATTTTTAGTTTCAAAAACAGAGGATCAATTTTATCAATCCATCTCACTATTTCCTTTTAATTTTGGACTCCATCAAGAAGAAGAATGATTTTATCAGTTCTTGGGAAAGTTGCATGCTAAGTGTTTTAGGTATGTTGTTTTATTTATCTCTCCCTACACTCTTAAGGGTAGGCGTTATTGCCCGTTTTATAAATGAAGAAACTGAGTTAAGAGACCTTCAGTGACTTATCTAAAATAAAACCTTTAGTGATTCACAGAACTGGAAGGTCACACTCAGCTTTCTAAACTGTGTGGTTTTTAAGTCGCTAAGCTATTTTACGCTTCCTTTCCAAACTAGCCATCCTTCATATATTAGATGGGACCATAAAAATAAGCCATTAATAACTCTTTCTATTCTAGTCATTGTCATACAGTGTCCTTCTTATCTATTGATTTCTTTATTTTGGGGGTCAGTGCATTTCTGATTTTTTAATTGCTTTCTTGATCCTTTCTGTTTACTGACCTTAAAGAATGCCTTTTGGCTTTCTGCATTTGTAATGTTCCACCTAGACTTTAGTGAGCTCTGTTTTGCTCAACTGATTTAGTTTGTCTTCCGGGTTTGAATGAGATTCTCCCTACTGATCATCTACAGTAATAATACTGTAGCCCCTTCCCTCCCTTCGGAGGGACAGGAAGGGACCTTGGTGACTAAAGTGAGGTATTATAAATACTACAGGGACAAAAGTTTTTATTTTGTCAAAGTTCACAACAAAAACACCTACCTCCCCTGCCTTCTGATCTAGCTACCATCATATTGCTCTTTCCTTTTACAACCAAAAATATTTAAAGAATAATTTGTACTATAACTTCTAGTGCTTTCTGCCCCATTTACTTTTCAACTCATTTAGCTTCATTTCTACCCATTTAACTCCAATAAGACCACACTTGGTAATTCCAGAAAGAAATTTTAATCACCAAATATTATGGATAATATTTTATTTAGTCCTCATGGTGATTCACCACTCTATTCTCTAATATCTCATTTTGCTTGTTTGTCATTACACAACTCTCTTCTTGGTTTCTGTCTACACTTGTAATCATTTCTTTTTCATTTCCTTGGGCTCAAATCCCTCCATTCTCCTTTTAAAATATGATTATCCTCATGGCTCAGTTTCTATGTGTTCTCAGCACATCCGTGGCTTTATCTGCTGCCAGTATCATTGACTCCCAAACTTGTTTCACCAGTCTGTCACTCTCTTTGGGCAATATGTACTTATTTCCATATCCGTCTAGACTTCTCCATATGAAACAACTCAATTTCAGCCTTTGTAAAACGTAACAGAGAATTCACCACAAACTTCTCCTCTACATCCAATTATAACTTATAGAGCCAATCATTTGCTTATGTGGCTTCTCTTTTGTTTGGTCCAGCTCAGTCAGTCAGAAACAAGCCCTGCGTTAACCTCATAAGTATCTTTAATTTCATCTTCACTTCTTTAAACCAACTGCTGTTACTTTAGTGAATATCCTCCATCTAGGGGAGAGCCTAAACTGTTAAAATAACCTCCAAATAACCTCCTAGCCAATTTCCCTATTTATAGAATACCCTCATTCCTTGAGTTTGTCTTATTTTTCTGCTGTGTATAATTTCTAAAAACAAGAAATTAACCATGTTCCTACCCACCATAGTTATCTTCAATACCTTTCATTCTAACAAATTAAATATTTGTTCTTTCAGGTGGAAACTTACAGACATTGAACCATCTAACTATCTAGGTACTGAAGAAACAATGATGGCACTGAAGCTGCGTTTATAGAGTAGGTGAGAGGGACCTTAATCAAATGACCTAGCAAACAAATGTAGTTGTAACCTAATATGTGTTAATAGCGTGTACTGAAGTGACCTGAGGAGTCTGAGAAGTCAGATAAAGAGACTTTAAGTCCAAAATGGAAGAGTGATAAATCTAGGTGAGAAAAGAAAATTCCAAACAGAGGAAACAAATTGAACAAAATCCCTTAAATAGGAAGAAGCTCAGCAAATTTAAAGAAATGAAAGGCTGGTATATTTGAACACAGAGAACAAATAGGAGATTGAAACTGATTATTCAGGACTGTAAAAACCGTAAGTCTGGTCTTCATCCTAAATTGAAAGCAAATCAGTTGAAATGTTTAAGGGTAGAGGGGTAAATGATGTGAGTAGAAAATTGATTGGAGGAGGCTACAGTGGATGTAGAAAGACAGAATAGAAGGTATTGACAAGAGATAAAGATAGCTTGGGATATGAGGATTGCAGTGATTATGGAGGGAAGTGACAAAACTTAAGGGATATTTTAGGAGTAGATTCTTAATTTGTACTTAAAAATTTTAAGGTGCTTTTTAAGAGATTTAATGGAGGAAGAGATGAATCAAAGAGAGGGAGATATCAAAGATGACTCCTAAATGTCTAATTTTCAGAAATGGATGATGTGGATACAATTCACTGAAATCAAGGATCAGGAAGGAAGACAAGTATTGAAGGGAGAAACAGGGCCAGATGATGATGTCAGCTTTTGTGTACATTAGATTCAATGTGCTATGCAACATTAAACATGATGATGCCAAAGAATATACGGGAATAGTTAAGTGTATGAAATAAAACTGAAAATTTTGTACTATAGATAAACATATAAATAAAACCAAGATTGAAATATAAACTTTGGAGATATTGGCACACCAATGGTAATTAGAACTGTAGTCATAAATGTGATTATATAGGGAGAGAATGTATATCTCAAAGGAAAGAAAGTCAAAGATGAGTCTTTAAGAATTTCATCATTTAATGTCTGTATAGAAGATGATAATCCTAGAGATGATGCAAAAGGGGAGGGGGAAGAATGCTAAGAGGAGAAAGAGGAGAGTGCCTTGTGATCAAGGTAAGAAGAAGAATTTCAAGATGAAGAGAGTCATCAAATATCTTTAGGGGTAGGAGTACAGAGAAGACTGCCAATGTTTATTCCATTTGTCCACTGGACCTCTAGGGATGATCTTATCAACAACTCTCATAAATAGTAGGAAACTGATGGCAAATTAGAGTAAGCTGAGAATGCTAGCGAGAGAGAAAGAAGTAGATGAAGATTTAGATAGTACATAATGCTTCCTGATAATTTTGCCTATGAGGGAGAAGAGAGGTTGATGTGCTATCCATCAGATGGTCCGTTTGTTTATTTAAATGACTTGAATGTGTTTATGCACCCAGAGGAAACCGTTAGTTAAGAAATCAATGTCAAATATATAAAAGGGAGAAAATGTAATTCAAGATGCCCCAAGTTATGCGCTGTTAGATGTCTAACAAAAAATGTGACTCTGTATAGGCAAAACAACCAACTCTAAAGCAGTAAGTTGTTACAGATTCTGTGGGTATATGCAGTGTCTGCCCTAAGGGCACTCCAATTCAAAAAGTTCAATTTTCCATCAAGTATTGGAAACTTTGGTCAAAGGATTGTTTTACATAAGGGAATAGATGATTCATCTACCATAAAAGAAAAAATTTTTAAAAAAAGGACCATTGTAAATTTTGGTAAATTTGTATGTTTGAGGAAGAAAGGGAGGTAGTTCCTAATGTATAGATCTAATTTTCTCTACTAAGTAGATGAAGAGGTCATCTCCTGAATGTGTAGCTGAAAGTTAGAAGTACTGAGAAAAAAATGAGTGACAGTAGGGTGCCTTAGGTAGAAAAAGTAGCAAGATTAGGCAGACAAATAATTGGTGATCTAGGTTATTTCCTATGTCATCCATGATGTCATCCATGTTCGCTCTAGTAGATGTTATTGGAGAAAGAAAATCTCTGAGCGTTCCTAAATTTCTCGATAAATGAAGAAAGTGAATAAGATCTAATCTCCTTAACATAATCCACACTAACTATCCTTCTGCTTTGGACTCACAGTCTTCCAAGGCAGGCTTCCCATACAAGCATCATAGTTCCTCTGACTGCACCTTGAATTTCCCCTGTCTGTTGCATATGTTAGTTGCTTCCTCTGCTTGATATTATCTGTCCACGCTGTTTGGTGAACTAACGCTACTCGTTCTTTAAGATACAGATCACATAGTTTTCTCACTCTTAATGAGTGAGAAAGTCTCTAAAGTATAGGATGTTGTAGATGCTCAGTTAGTAGATGAAGGGACAAATTTTTCAGTCACTTAATTTAGGGGTGACTTTATTTTGAATTGGTTTCTGATGCCCTTGTTTTATTCTGTAGTACTGTTGATTTTCATCCAGTGGGAATGCTAGCATGATCAAACTGAGAAACATTTTTTTAAAACATTCTATCACACAGGAGCTATGTGCCATAAACTATCAATTTTTTTTTCTTTAAAGTCTTAACCCAGTAACAATCTTTTAAAGTTAATTTATTGCATTTAGGAAAATTATAATTTTAATTTTAGATTTGTATTAAAATAATTAACTTCTGAAACTAATTTGTCTTCAAACTGTAAGATAACACGCAAAATACAGCGTATATTTAATTTCAATTAAATACTTTTAAGACAAATTCCAAAAAGCTTTAAGTGTTTTCTATTTATAGTACTAAATCTCTTATTGGACAAATGCAATTAATCTGCTTCAAAGAATAGTCTATAATGTGTCATAAACCCATATTTGATAACAGCACAAATAATCCCTTCAAATTAGTTTTGCTTTCTTATATTCATTATCTTTGGAATAAAACATCATGAGGAATAGATGTCCAAGCACATAGTGTGGTGAATTCCATTTTGTTTTGATGAATGCATAAATCTAAGATGCTACATTCTTTGTCAGTTTCCTCATTGCTGTCATTTACTCACTGCCTATTATGTGCTGGGTACTTCTCTAAGTCCTCAACATTTATAAGCTCATTTTTAACCCTACAAGGATAGGTATTATCACCATCACATTCTAGATGATGAATTGTCTCAAGTGCATAGGCTTGAATTTGAACTCAGACCCATTTGAGTCCTCATGTCACAATCTTAACCGTGGTGCAAGACTGTCTTTTCAGAGTGAAACTATTAAAGAGATTTTCAATGCAAATAATTTGAGTGCAATTGTTATTACTAAAGTGCAATCTATTCATTAAATAAAATTTGAAAGCAGATATGTATAAACTAGGAAAAGAAAGTCAGTTTAATCTCAAACTCACAGTGATATTAAGGCTTTATTTCTATTTTCCAATCATCTTTTGGTATAAAAGACCAACAAAATGACATAAATTGTCTCT
The DNA here is from genome assembly GCF_037783145.1 of Equus przewalskii. Classification (NCBI taxonomy): domain Eukaryota; kingdom Metazoa; phylum Chordata; class Mammalia; order Perissodactyla; family Equidae; genus Equus; species Equus przewalskii. The sequence goes on from NC_091850.1 coordinate 39,535,284, forward strand.
CAGTGTTGTGAAGTTAAAACAATTCATAAAGCTCAGAGTTTGCAATATTTGGGAGCAAAGGTCACCCCCATGGACTATTGGAGAGAGTATGAATTGGTACAAACTCAGAATGGCAACTTGGCAATGTACGTGAAGTGTTAACACCATGTATCCAGCAATTTTAGCTTCTAATTTGATTAATAGAAATTATCAGAAAAAGATACAAAGATGTATGTATGAGATTTACATTGCATTGCAGTGCTGTTTATAACAGAAAAAAATGATTTTAAACACCAGAAATATTTAGACATCTAAAAAGAAAGTTCCTACAAGAAATTACTGTTTATAAATATAGGTATTTATAATTGTGTGGATAAATAGTATCCTCTATAACAATAATGTATCACATTAACCCAAGGAAGGCTTTAATGAACATGTGATAATGAATAATTAAGTTAATGGTATCTCAGGATATCCATAATAGTTGAGTTAAATCCACTCTTCTATGGATAATTCCTCATTTGGACTAATGGGGAGAAGGTAGCCATCTGGAAGAGTTTAACTTTAGGCTCTGATTTGAAATCTGGATAGAAGTTAGCCAGAAAAAGGGAGAGGTGTTAAAATTCTGCTAGGCAGAGAGGCATGACCAATTAAACTCACAGAAATGAGAGAAAGCCTTGAATATTCAGGATTACATTTTGGTGTTCCTGGAGTATGCTATGGAAGCAAGCCAGAGCAGAAAGATGTAGCCTAAAAAGTGTATAGGAGTCAAAATGTTCCCTTTCTTTCACTATCAGGAGTGATACCAACATTACTAATTGCTTGATTTTCATAATATGAAGATAGTAAAATGTTATTTTATTATTGGAATTAAGAGTTCATAGGGTTATGTTTATTATTGCTGGCTACTTTTTTATCAGTTAAAATTCTCTATCATATTTAAAAACTTAAGATGAGTTGGAAAAATTGAGAGAAAATTCTAGATAGTGTTTTTAGAGAAAAGAACGTGTGAAGCAACTCCACTACAGGTTGTCTGTCTGTGACAGTGTTTGGCTGTGTGGTAGGTGGGTGGTTCTTGTCACTTTCTTCCTAGTCTCACAGAGCAAAGTTGGTCTAGTATAGTAGTCACGAGGGCTGTATTCCAGCCATGTGTGTGATTAATTTCTAAATGCAGAAATCAATCTGTATATAGCTTTAATTACTTTCAAAGCTATATACAGATCTAACAGAAACCTAACTCCAAATCAAAGTCTGTGCTTCAATATGGATTTTCTTTGAATAGTTGGATTTTTAAAGAATTCATGGAATTTTCTAGGTTGATACTATAACTACAATTTGTGCTGCATAATTTAAGCATGGAATTATACTTCCCTCCCCTGTGAGACAAAGCTTTTCAGGTGCCAAGTTCTACAGGGTGATTCCCACACCCAAATTAGGGGAAGTTTCGTCTTGTCTTTGCAATATATTCTCATTTCATTCAAAAGATAAGTACAATTAATAGTAACAAAGCAAAGCCATTGTTATCTGAAGAAAATAGATTGTAGAGAAATTATACACAATTTGGGGATTTGTTGATTCTGCCATACTATGACCATGTGGTTAACACATCAATTAGTGAATATTTCTTCAGAGCCTGCAATGCACTAAGTACTGAGATATAGTAAAAACTAGAAAATCAAATTCCCTGTTTTGCAGCATTTATACTCAGTGAAGCAATAAACAATTGAGTATGTGTTATGTCAGGTTATGCCAAATACTATAGAATAAAAATAAAAGTTAGCATAAGGAAATGGAGTACAACTATATGCCCGTGTGTGAAACTCAGTAGTGAGGGAAGATTTCTCTGATCAGATGGCATTTGAGTAAAGACCTCAGGGAAGTAAAAGGAAAAACTGTGATAATTTCTAGATGAAGAGCATTCCAGGAAAATATGGTTGGAGGATGGTGAGAGAAGCAGAGGGAGGAGGTGGATCATGAAGCAGAAGAGGTAGAAAACAACCAGATTCTACTGGGACTCTTAGTTTGGATTTTCCTCCTATCGGAGGGGATGTGGTATGGTCTGATTAAATGATCACTTTGGCCTTCTTGTGGAAGACGTGAGTTTATGAGAGGGAAAGTGGAAGCAGGGGAACCAGGTAGGATGGCCGTCAAGGCAGAAAGTGATAAGCTGGAGTAGAGTATTTATAATGGAGAGAGAGAGCCCCGTAGAAGTATCAAGAAGATATGTGAGATAGAACCAACCAGACCTGCTATTGGAATAGATAAGAAAGGAATAAAAGATGGCAAACTAAGTTTGGTTATTTAGCTGAGGAAGACAGGGAGAAAGCAAAATATGAGATCATTGGTATTTGGTATGGCAAACTAAGTTGCTGGTTATTTAGCTGAGGAAGACAGGGAGAGAACAAAATATGAGATCATTGAGCAAAGAACGTCACCTAACAAATGTGATCATATGAACACAGCTATTTCAAGTATAAGACTGTTTCCTAAAACACATTTATTAAGATATTATATATTGATTAGTAAAAACTTACCTTGACACAGATTTTCAAAGGAAAAAAAGGAAGAAAGCAGTGAAGGAATTTACATGGCTGCAAGTCTTTCGCTTAATATGAAACGTCAAGATTTTGCTGCTGCATTTAGATATGATTGTTGTCCTGTATTATAGGAGCCATGGATGCACACATCACCAACACCATAAGATGTATATATAAAATAGAAATGTATATATAAAATTATAAAATATATAAGATGAGAAGTAGGATGATTCCCATGATCCCCCAATCTCTCCATAATCCATAGAGACATGATAAGATCAGATATAGCTGGACTGGAATCACAGCAGGAAAGGTTCCAGTAGAGAGACTCCATCCCTGTAATGGTCTAGAGATTTTTAGGGGGAGGGAGCAAAAGAATTTAAGAACTCTGTTAAGATTGGTGCCTCCTGGTTGAAGAAGTGACCGAGTTAAAGGGAGAAAGCTCGTGAGCTCTGCATCTGGTATCACGTTGTTTTTTTCTTGAGCTAGTTCAGATGAGCTGAACCAGTTGCTTGCTAAATCACTGAAAGGATGAAGGAAATGAGCCTCCAGGGGTATCCAAATTTGTCTCTCCACAGCCTGATTAGACTTCATTCTCCCACTGGCATTTTCACTTCCCATTGCAGTTTGACCTACATAGATGCCATCTCTACAAATTCCTTTTTTAGAAGTGTCCAATTCAACCAATAAATACTTAGGCTGCATTTTTTTAGTTAACATCATATTCTTTTTAATTTACATTATAAAAATTTACTTTTTCTTCTGGTATTTAGAAAAACTCAAACCTGGGAAATAGGCAAAGAAATATGTACATATGTTGTTCCTTTCTTATGTTTTCCATGTTCTTTTGTATCAAGTTGCTCTTTGATCCTGAACTCCTGTGTGCTTCCAGCATTTAACAGAATAACCTAATAGACATGGGAGAAGCTACCACACTTTTATTTGTATTATAAACATATGTTTTTCCTACCTGTGACAGTAGATAAATTGTTCACTACTTGTGCAGACAGAAAATATGGCTGTACATTATATTTTCCTAATTAATGCTATCAAATGTCATGGGCATCAAAATATTGACAATGTGTTAAACCAGGTATGATCAGAGAGTCTATTCAGCCTAAAAGGAAGAGATGAGTTTATTTTTTGTATAATTCACAAAGCCAAGGCTTTTTGTCTTTTATCTGAAATGTCTGATTGATTGAGAAATAAGTATTTTTGCATTACATGATAAATAATTTGATACATATTTTGATTAATTCATATTTAGTTGAAACTTTCAATTTAACTCTGGGTAATTAGATATAGACCATTTGTAACAATTCCACAGAGAAAAAGGAAGACAAATAAAGAAACTAAATAAAGTCATTATAACATTGAGATGGTTTCCAGTGTCTTAGATTCGTAAAATAGCAACATTTATTTTGCAATTAATACAATTTATGATATTTGATTAAAGCTTCCAGCTATACAAAGTGGCTTGACGCCAAGTGTATATGTGGCTATGCATATATAAAACATATTTTTAAATATTTTTTATTATTAATGACAAAAGTGTGGGGGATTTCTGTTAATTACAAATCCACATTAATATAGCCTTTCTAAGTGTACTTTGGCTCAATCTTTACCTGTCCTCAAGACAAATGGTATTGACTAATTCCTGTGGTTCATTAACAGAACAGGTAGAACTCCATTTATATTCATTATGGGCTGGATTAATCATCCCATTTCTTACCTAGAGCTATGTCAGAACCAATTTTCCAATTCATGATTTACAACTGATTTCTTACTAAATTCTAGACTTGTAGTTTTGATAGCAAAGAAGACAGAATTTAATTTCAGTTTTGACAAGGTTTTGGAGATGCCATACGATCTTGAACTAATTGAATAAAAAAGATTTTGTTATATCAATATGTGCACAAAATATACAGTAATATTTCTTGCTTTAATAGTAATTTAGTAGTAAGTCAAATGAAATTAGGAGCAAGTTTTCCCCCAGCATTCACAAGATACAAGGCTCTATCCCAGGTGCTGAAGGAAATACAAAGAAAATGGAGATATGAGCATGTGTTTAGAATTGTGTAATGAAGAAACCATAGAATTTAGTTGAAATTTGAGCCCATTTTGGTTTTAAATTTGTGATGAAGCCTATAACTTCAACTCCATTATCTGTAGATTCAGAGTAGTATCAATTCTTGATCTAACGACCTCAAACGTTTGTTGAAAATCAAATAAAATATATTTTGAAAATATTTTGTGAATTACAAATCTTGACACTAACATTTCCCTAACGTATTTCACAGAACACTAGCCCTGCTATGAGATCAAAAAAAAAAAGTGATTTTATTTTTCGAAGATTGACTCTGACCTAAGATCTGTTGCCAATCTTCCTCTTTTTTTTTCTCCCCAAAGCCCCAAAGTACATAGTTGTATATCCTATTTGTAGGTTCTTCTAGTTCTATGTGGGACACTGCCTCAGCATGGCTTGATGAGCGGTGCTAGGTCTGCACCCAGGATGCGAACTGGTACACCTCAGGCCACTGAAGCAGAGCACGTGAGCTTAACCACATGGCCATGAGGCTGGCCCCAAAAGTGATTATTGATCAAATATATTTGGGAAATGCAGCATACTATATCCATTTCACTTAGAATGGCATGTTACATGTTAACTTTTACAGGTACAACAATTTTGTTTCAACTAGAATTCTCCAGATTTATTTAACTGAAGTCCTTCATCATATGATACCTATTAGCACTGCAAAAAGTTATTGTACCATGGAAAATACTAAGGAAATTAGACATTGTGTAAATGTTAGTTGTGCCTTTATTATTATAGTCTAGTAGGAGTAACAATATAATTATATGAATAGCTACAGCACACAGAAGACTCTCGGTATAATGAAAGCAGTACAAGTGATATCTCACCATCTCATAGAAAAGAAATGTTCACCTATGTTGTGAAAATAAAGTAATGCTTCAACAGACATGATATAACTATCCCAGAGGGTTAGACTTAGAGTTGTGTAGAATCCATTCTAGCAGTAAGAAATGTATGTGTGTATATGTACGCATTTAAACTAAATATATAAATATAAAACATGCACATTACTAAAACTGTGCTAAGTGAAAATCTTAAAAAATGTAAATCATACATTAGAGAGGGCAGAGACTATAAATGAATACACAAGTTAGGTGGCCTTTATGGGTGTGTGTGTGTGTGTGTGACTATGTTGAACTCTACATGTTGGTATTGCATCTAGAAGAACGTTCACATCAGACATAAATGTCATTGGGTCTGTTTATTGAATCTTTTTTTTTTTATTGAAGCTGCCATGTTTTCTTTTTTTCTGCTTTTTCTCCCCAAATCCCCTACACAGTTGTATATTTTAGTTGTTGGTCCTTCTAGTTGTGGTATGTGGGACGCCGCCTCAACGTGCCCAGGATCCGAACTGGCGAAACCCTGGGCCGCTGAAGCAGAGCGCACGAACTTGGCCACTCGGCCATGGGGCTGGCCCCTATTGAATCTTGAATACTATCTGCATTTGAGTTTGAAGAACTGTAGATTGTGGGTCATCCTCAGAGTCATTGAATTAGGAGAGTGTGCACTTCAATGAGGTGGCACGGAATCTAATGGACTAAAACTTTCTTTCATTTTGCTGGATAAAACTTGCATTAAGACATTTAAAATTAATAGCATTTAAATACGTTCATCCTCACATTAAGAATATCAAAGATGGGAAAGAAAAAAGGAAGCACATTCAGTAAAGTATAAGGATAATAGAGACTCTATGCCTTTGTTTACCCAATAGATATCCCCATTCTTCCTTGTTAAGAGAATACTAATTATGTTCCTGAAACCACATTTATGCACGAAACTACAGGATTCAAGGGAGGATAGCCAAAGCAACATGTGAGGAATATAAAGGAGAAACATGGAAAGAGCCTAGGTCTTTGATGATGATGTTGAAATGCTGAATTAAAAATTAAATTAAACCTCTTTGTCTCTGGATTTCTTCTTTTGCAAGATAATTTATTTTATGGTTTTAAACACATTGTTTTGGGGTTTTATTTTTTTCAGCTCAAATTATCCTAACTGATAAATAATTAGAGAAGAAAATATCTTTTCTATTCCCAGCTGCTATAAAATAACTTCGTATAGCATTTGTTTGTATTTTTCTGCATTGAAGAAATCGAGACCTCTAAACCAAGATTGCACTAAACTTAAAATATCTTAACCAAAGAATAGGAAGTAAAGGGGAGGCTTGACATAGAAAAGGAAGCTCAAGCTGCTATGTTTCTGACTCCCACTCTTCCCTTCCTTATATCTTAATCCTTTCTTAGGTTTTTGTCCTGGTGGCTCTTCCTGGACTAATGTTGTATAGTTTCTCTTCAATGAGATAGATAAGCAGGTAATATATCACTAAACACTTCCACGTTCTTGAGCAAAGACAGGAATATAATATAAATGTAAACATAAAAGACATAGAGCATTAATGGAGTAGTTTAAGCTTGGGTGGTCTGAAGTAAGTTTTCTGAGAATTGTGTGCTGGGTCTATCACTCAGTAGCTGTGTGGATTTGGGAAAGTCATTTAAGTGTCAGTGTCCCAAGTTCCTCATATAAAGAATGGGCAAATACTATCTACACACAAAATTATCACAAGGATGTAATACTGATAAATGCCTGGCAGATAGTGAGCATTATTACATAAGCAACTGAAAAACAATGTAGGATGCTGTCCTTTGTTTAGCTCATTCGGAAAGTCTAAGTATATTCCAAAAGATATGTTTTTAAATCAATAGGTATTACACTCATATTATCAGAGGAAGTAATTTTCCTCATAATCATGGAGCGGTAAGTCACTGATACTACACTGAAGCAACATCTTATAACAATGCTTGACAGTCATATCGTACATTTATTCTAAGTAGCTAGAAGCACTTAACATATGTTATCCAATTAATCATTACAGATCCCTGTGTGGTAGGTCATAGTTGTTATCTCAGTGTTAGAGATAACAATATTGATATACAGAAGCAGTGAGCTACTTGCTAAAACTGAATGACTGGTTCAGTATGTAGCCAGGAATAGGAGCAAAGGCTGATTCCCTGTCAAGGATGCTGTTAAGTATATCATGCTATTTCTTGGACTAGATATTCTTAAATTGTTTTCTTGTAAATAATATGTAAGCATATCTCATTTTAACTGTTCAAGCTGGAAAGAATAAATGTGTGTGTACCTCTGACAGCTTCTATTTTTAAGTATATATCTACTAACATTTTGCTTTGAGATTCTCATGAATTCTAACAACTTACACTGCTGCTTAATTAAATTTTTAATTAACCATAGCTACTGACAATGAGTAAAATAAGATAAATGTTAATTTTGTGGTTCAGTCTAATTGAAGGTTAGGGAAAAAATCTTACTATTAAGGTTATCATTATCACAAGGAACGTGCCACCAGTTCTCAGACTCGGAGAATTAGATGCCAGAGCAGGGCTTGTAAAATGTTAAACTAGGTATATTCCTTCAATGTAGAAAAGTCAGTCGAGAAGTGGATTGAGAAGAATGATGATTTGGTGGAAATATTGGATTTGAAAAGAAAAAATAAGTATATAATATATATAAAATAATATACATATATGATGGATCCTCGTTTTACCTACCACCTTTCACGATTTTAACTGTGTACTCATAACAAATCCCTCCTAGCTCCTGTTTAGTCATTTATTTAATCGAGGTCAATTATATCTACAACTTAGGATTGTTGTTAGGGTAAAAAATGTCAAAGAAGTAAAATCGCCTAACAGAATCCAGCCATTAGATGTTCAGCAAATGTGCGTTGAGACAGAATGTGGGCAGTCAATTGAATCATTCAGTATATTCAAGTCGCCAAAACCGATATTCCTAGAAAATCAGAACAACTTCGAGTTTTTGATCATATTATTTCTTTTCACTTTTGGATATTAATGCCCTTAATGTAATATCTTCGAGAGAAGCAGGGCTGGCTATTATCATCCTTCCCACCCCAACAAAAAATATTTTAATACTTTTTTGGTGACACTTGGGTTTCTACCCTTATCTGTATGTATTTCAGCTATGCATTTCACCCATTCAGAATTTACTATATGTTAGCTTTTGGAAAAAGATACAGATAAATTCAATAATACAATGATTGTGATGGCAAATCAAAGCCTAGTGGGTTATTCCAGTTAAGCATATTTTTGATAAGCAGTAATGTTATCCAACAAAAACAAATGAAAACCTCATAGGAATATGGAAGCGTTCAGGATGGGCTGATGAAAGAGCTATATTAACAAGGAGAAAAAGATATAATTTGAGTACCCGTGGCGCTAGAGTTGAATCCCAAGCATACCACTTCCTAAACTTATGGTATCAAGCAAGTTAATTTACTTTATTAGAAACCCAGTTTACTCATGTATAAATCAAAATTAACTCGGAGAGATAAACAAGTGACATAGAAAATAAAATGAGATGTTACATACAAAGCAATTAACATTGTGCTTAGTCAGTAATATGCATTCAACAATCATTATTTTCTCCTCCTTTCCCCTACACCATATAATAGATAGATTATAGATTAGAATAGAAACAGAAAGGCATAGATCCAGCTCTGAGAAAAAATGCCTATCATGGTTATAAATTAGACTTGGGAATGCTAGAAGTAAATTATTTTTCTTTCAGGGGTTATTTTCTCAGAACCTGACTTTACTGTGAGGCTTGTCAAGGTCACTGTGTTAAACAATTCTGTACGCATTCTTGAAGTCAGAGGTCTAAATGGGCTGTATAACAGTTTGATGAGAAGGCGCTATGCAAATCTAATGCATGCCGTCATCATTATGGATAAGAGTGTTCATTTTCAGACTCTTAGGAGGTTTGTCGACTGGAAGGAAGAACTTTGGCTCAGTAAGCGGGTTAGTATGATTGATATTTTACTATGCAAGAGAGCAGAACAGTAATGAGTTCAACCTATAAAGTGTAAATTATGTATCTATATCTCTCTGTATATAAATATGGGGAGAAGAGGATAAAGTGAAAATGAGGAAATGCGAAATGGTGTGTGTGGTGCGTGTGTATGTAGAGAGAGACACACACACACACACAGAAACAGAGACAAAAAGAAAAAAACAGAGACGTAGAGTGAGATCCAGAGCAAAAGAGAGACACAACAGAAAGACATGGAGATGGACAGACAGACAGAGACAGGGGAAGACAGACCAACATAAACATCAGGAAAGAGAAACAGCCTGTGAATTAGACAAGAGAAATAGAGACCGAACAGGCAGATAGACAGAGGGACAGATAGAAAGAGAGAAAATGAAATACACCCAAGGTAGTAGTACTTTCTTTTAGTCTGACATTAAGAAAGCATCCTTATTCTTCTGTAGTGAAGTCTAGTTATTGTCAATGGGAGGTCACCAGGGAAGATGTGTGCCTCAAAGCAAGGACTGCTGTCTCTTTGTGGTATTTATTTGTGCAGTGTATGCCCCATGCACACATTATTTACCTTGATTATTCTTTGAAGGAATGTATTAGACCCTTTATTTTTATATCTGACATATATCAGACATTGTACCACATAACTCAAAACAGAACTTGAATCATGTGCAGCACAAATAATATGTGTCCATATTTGAAGGCCACAGTAGAGCCAGGATGGAAAGAAGTTGAAAAGTGAAAAACACACAAACAAAAGCCAAATTTTGCTCATTTGCTTTTAAATTTTATGGAATGAAAAGGAAATAGGAAAAAAAGAAACATTGATATTACCATAAATCTGTATCCATCTGTCTTTTTTATTTGCCTCTATAATGCATGCTAAACTTTTAAAATTAAATGACCCCTTACTTCAAGTAGCTCAAGATGGCAAAGTCTGTTAAAGATTTCTGATGGCAGCAAAATATATGAGCCATCACTATATAAATAAAAGATATCCCATTAGTCAGAGAATTGAGCTTTAACTATGAAATAGAGTTCAGAAAATGACAATTATCAGTGGGTTTAAAGACCAGTAGTCTAATAATGAAAGATGAGACATAAAGAGAAGAATCACGTAATTTTAATTTGCCATCCATTCAAAATTAGTACATACCTGCAAATACATGTATTCTATCCATGCATATAAACATATAACACTATTATACCATAAAGTTGAGTCCCACTTAACCAGAATAAAGATATGTTGGTGCAGAACCCACAGTGAATGCTTAAAACAACTTCCACCCCCCTCTGACTGTCCTCAGTTTCCCACCTTAGTGCCATGAGAATTCACTTGTCCTTGTTCAGCTGCCCTTTATGGCAGAAGTATTGGGAGGAAAATGATGACCTTTAGAAACAACAGAAAAGCTTCCATTTTATTGATGGTGTTGTGAGGCAAAATTGAGGAAAATCAATATGATTGAGAAAGTAAAAGTTGATGTCACCCTTTGGGTCAGATAGATTTTGGGTCAGATGTATATTCATGTGCCAGAAGAAAGCCATTAGAAATGGAATATGGATTTTTTAAAGCTTACCTTTAATGTCATTAGTGAAGCCAGACCCAGAGGAGTCATATACGGCATACTTCATAAAAGAAAATATCCAAACCTATAAAAAATGAGAAAATCTAGTTTTCATCATGATATCATTACCTGTTTATAGTACTATAAATTTATAGTATTTATATGTTCCCAAGTAGAATTAAAGATTTAAATTACGTCTTTAAAAGACATTGCCATGTTTTATTTTCTTATGGTTGATTCCAGACCTACAGGCAGAAGAGAAATGGAGCATGCCAGGGCCATTGAGTCCAAATAGCTATATTTTTGAAGAACTTGTCATGATAAACAAAAATCAAAGCTTTTAAAGTTATAACTCCCGAGAGTAGGAACAAGCCAAGGACACCAATACCATTACCACTGTCAAAATTTGTCCGTGACATTAAACTTTTCAATCCGCTTCGGTTTGGTAGTGTAAGGTCTTTCTGGTTCCCTTGGGTACCTTTCTTTCCGCAAGGCATTGGCTCCCCATGAGTAGTTTACTTGATTGGCATTTATATATTTTGCTGCTTAAAGTCATTCATGTGACCAACAGCCCTCAGAATATAAACGGAGAGATTCTAACACATTGTCCCACAAACCACATCTATTCTTGGACGCATTTTCTTCTCTGACTGAAAAGGGTCTAAACTAAACAAATTGAGGTCTCTATTTTCTCATCCATATTTATGTCTCATGACTACAAAGGGTGAATGATGATTTTTTAGACCAGTTTATTATTCTCAGTTGAAAATCACTTATTTTCTTTCCAAAATATTTCTATGTAAATTTGGAGATTGAGGGTCAATTCGAGTTTCTTCTGTACCTCAAGATGTTTAGTCAGCGTTACTTATCAGCTAAAAGATGTCTGAGATTTGCTTCATATTGACTTTTGCAGTCATTTTTTTACTTTTTTAAAACTGTAAAATCTATTCTTTCTCTCCAGGGAGCAATCATTTACAAAAGTAAGAGATTTTTTCAAATATAAACATTGAATTAAAAACATGAAATATCACACACTAGAGCAGCAGTATTTCTATAAAATGAAGCTCTTCCTCATAATCATTTTACAGTACTGTTTTACTATGTAGTTTTCTATCTGTCAAAATATTTTAGAACTATGTGTACATATTTTGCATAATTTAGCAAAATGGTGCAATATAAGGACTTAGTGCATGATTGTAAAAGTGGTTATTCTTCAGATTTATTCTGATTGACCTAGTCCTTAAATGTTTTTAGCAAAGTACTTGAAAGATCTTAATTTGGTTTTTAGGTTACTAACACTTGAGAATGAGAAAATGTTTTTTCAAACGAACGGTGTTCAGGAAGAGTTAACCGCTCAAAGGACTGTCAAGCAGTATGATATGGACATGAGGTAAAACAATAGCCTTTATTCAAGTGATGACTGGATACCCCATTAAAATGAGCAAGTACATCATTCTAGTACAGTCATTTATTCATTCAAAAATATTTAGTATCTAGTAGATACCAGGTCCTCTTCTAGGCATTTGGGATACATCAATGAAAAAAAGAGATAAAAACCCTTGCCCCTCTGGGAACTTGTATTCTAGCAGATTAAGACAGGAAATAGCCATAAAGAATAAAATATAAAGTCATCATTAATAAGGAAAAAAAAATCACAGTAATGGGGTAGATCACAAATGATTAGAGTGTGTATGTGTGTGTGCATGGGGGGTTAAAATTGCAGTTATAAATATAGTCATCAAGGATCCACCCATTGAGAAAATAAGACTTCAGCAAAGACTTAAAGGAGGTAAAGAAATTATCCTTGTCTGTATCTATGGGAATAACAGCTGAAACATGCCTGACAAATCCAGGGAACACGCAGGAAGCTAGTGGGGCTGCAGTGGGGAAAGTGAAGGGTAGATTGATACAGGATGAGTTCAGAGAATTAACAAGGACTGATCATGTGGCACCCTTGGGACCATTGTCAGGAATTTGATTCTCCTCCTGAAAGAAATGTCAGGTCATAGCAGGGTGATGAGGAAAAAAATATGATCAGACCAACATTCTAACCAGTCCCTTTGGCTGCTGTGTTGAGAATAGAATGTGGGGCAGGGCCGGGGGGGGGGGGGGGTGTTGGTAATGAAAGGAGCAACATTGTTATGAGATGACACACAATGTTTACAAGCAGGTCTGCCATGAATTAATTCCCTTTATCCAGGCAATGCTCCTGGGAAAGAAGAAAATTCAGTGAGGAGTCTGATCTTCTATTAAACATGACAATGACAGCCCTCCTGGCAATTAAACTAAATGGTTTGTGCTAGAAGGACAGTCCTTCCCTATGGGAAGTTTTGGTAGGATTTCTTATTTCTTCTATGATTGCTTTTGGGAAACAAACCTGGCATCTATGGATTTATGGGATATAGCATCTTGGATAATATAGCATGAACAACGTAACTTTTGAGTATAAAATGGCAATGTTTCATAATCTAAAAGGCTCTCTCTAAATGAGGTGACCAAAGGCTTCATTAGAAATCTCATCTATTTCATGGAACAGACACATTTGATGAAATGAAGAAAGGACATAAGGAGTCACACTGGGGGTCCCAGAATTCTCCCTGCTTCACCTGTATCTCTTATTTGTATACTTGAAATTATTAATAAGCTTGGCACTGGATCAAATCTCTAACTCATGGGCATCTCATTTGACAATCCAATCCTGGGTGTTGTTGCAAATGACAATATTCCAGGCAAGAAACAATGATGGCTCATATCAGGATAATAGCAACAAAGGTGACAATAAATTTTAAATCATAAATATTTTGGATGATATTCTATTAATGGAATGGGTGTAGAGTGTAAAATAAAGAGAAGGTTCAAGAACGACTTCAAAATTTGGGATCTGATTTTTTTTTTTTTGCAAGGAGAGTGGAGGAGCAAAGTTCAGTTTTATATACACCAAGATATACTTTAGATATTCAAGTGGTGAATATTGAGTAGGCAATTGAATCTTGAGTCTGTACCATTTACATAAAATGTAAAGAACAGGAGAGAGGTCTGGGATGGGATTATCTATTTGAGAGTTATCATCATATCAAAGTTATTTAAAGTCCTGACACTAGATGAGAAATCCAATCAAATGTATATAAACAGAATAAATAAGAGGGTCAAGGACTGAGCCTTTAAACATGACATTAAAAGATCAGAGTGAAGGGGTGAAACCAACAAAAGAGACTGTCCAGGAATAACCTGTGTGGTGAGATGGAGAGAATGTGATGTATTGAAAGCCTGTAAAGGAGAAGGAAGGAAATATTCAACAATGTCAGATGTGGCTCAGAAACAAGTGATGTGATTTTGACAAGGACAGTTTAGTGGAAGGTTAATCCTGTATTCTACAATAAACATACATGTTTTCAGTAATCAGACACAATGATCAAGCTACCATGCATGATGTTTATTTACAAATGTATGTTTCTCTAATATCTCAGCTTTCAGGAAGCTCAAACATAAATTTAATTTCTAACTGGAGTTAACCAATACACTCAAAGTGCATGGTCTTTTTTCTTGAACGTGTTTTTGATTATGCTTACACAAGGCATGCTCTCTTTTAAGTGTTTTATCATTTTGAGCTTCCAAAGTTGTCTTATTTTTTTTCATAAGGACCTTTAAATCATCTGAAATCCCCATCCTTAATTTTCAGGATAGAGAACAGAAGAGATGCCACAAATATAAAGAAGTTAGAATACAGTTCTAACAAAGAACTGATTAGGATTCAAGGAACTATTAGAGATAACAGACATGAATGAGAACAGAAAGCATGAATATGGTTAAGCTTCTATGACAGCTCAACTCAACGTACACCTCCTTTAGTTTGCATCTTCTCCCTGAATTATAATATAAAGCCCTAAGAATTTGAGCAAGGTCACAGAGTGTGTGCATTCCAGGTGCCATATGCATTACCGAGGAGCTGAGTGGGACTTGAAGCAAAGCCAGGGGCAGTTTTCCCAAACACAATCGTCAAGGATCCTCTAGCATTAGTCTTATTCTGCTTATGTCATTTAATATTTCTGTCCATTTTAGTTTGTTCATTTAAGGTCATGCCAACTCCCATGAGTAGTTTTTTTTCTGAAAGAATGATTTAGTTGGTTTATCTCTTCCTGCTAAACAGCAGTCATGTGAGAGTTTCTGAAAATATCCAGCCAAGAAGATACCACAGCCTTCCTTGGGAAACACGTCTAACATATCCAACGTAAAATCTTAATAGTTTGCTTTGCTTTTGCTTTTCTGTTAAAAGAATGTCTTCTATGGAGATATTGCTACCAGATTGAATCCATTTTCCATCTTAACTATATGCGCCAAATGATGGATACCCTATTGAAATGAAGATTCTTTGAAGAATTGCAGAACTTTCTGGAATGCATGCCTGTTTAGGTGTGCTAGGACAGAATAGCAACAAAGAGGTGATGTTTTTCTAGTTTTCGTTGTCCTGGGACACGTTTTGTTCTTATCCCATCTATTATTCTTTGTTGTGTCTAACACATTAGATTAAAGGATCATAAAACACACAAACACATTTTGCTATTGTCTTTTGACTTTGGCCATGTACATTGACCTACCTTTTCCAGAAAGGAGTGATAATTTTGATCTTGTTAATAAGCTATTTAAATTATTTCATGGTAATGTTGATTCCAGTACATTTATGCCCATCCAGTAGATGGGCTATAATAAAGTTTACATATTTGAGTTAAGGGAAGATAAGCCATTTGTCTATGAGATGAAAACCCAGGTAAGTTTTTGCTGTAGTAGTTATTCATTATTTAAATATGTGCAGTGTAGACAAAATGCATTAAGGTGAAAATTTTTATTTGGTGACTGAAAAAAAATGATCAATAGCATTTATCAACAGTGATTCAGTTAGAGTTGACAGAGAAAAAATTCTTCTGGACTTTGTAGGCCATAAATAGAGATCATAAAGGAGATAATATGGTTTTTATTCATATATCTGGAGGAAATATGTACAATCATAGGCATATCCTTATTACCTTGATAAGTTTTATCATAGAAAAGTAGTCATTTTCATTATGAAGGTAGTTGGATAATAAATTATGTTAAATGAGAGTTGGAAAGCTCTATTTATGCTTATATTCCCTTCTTTATGTGCCATTGTCAATATATCCCATCTTGTCCTCTGTCTCTCCTCTGGCCTTGCTGTCGAGTGGTACGCAGTCACAGTTTCTTTCTCTTTTAGCTGAGTAGTTACCAGGTGTTTGTCTTGCACATAAAATCCCTCCTCTATTTTCTCTCTCAAATTCACCACTGCTATAAAATCTACTCTGGGAAACCTATGGGCCTTTTAGGGAAAGTGAAACTAATGCCAGAAATGTAACTGCAAACAAATTTTTAAATAATGAATATTTATTTTATATGCAAATTTTAAAATACTGCAAATAAAGCAATTATTAAGAGTTACAAAGTTTCAAAACTGAGGGGGCACGGTTATAAACTTTGTCTTTATTATTCTTTATTTGTCTTTATCATTTTTAGATAGCAATAGTAAGTTGGATAACAAAGATGATGACTAGTGGTAGTTTGTCAATATGCAGTGAATCAAGCAGTTAAGTATATCAGAACATCTGTGGGTGTGCTTGTGTTTATGCTTTTATTTTACTTGTTATTTTTAAATTTTTTTGCTGAGAAAGATTCACCCTAAGCTAACATCTGTTGCCAGTCTTCCTCCTTTTTTACTTCAGAAAGATTACCCCTGAGCTAAAATCCATGCCAATCTTACTCCATTTTATATGTAGGTCACCACCACAGCATGGCTGACAAGTGGTGTAGGTCCACACATGGGATCCAAACCCATGAACCTGGGCCACTGAAGTGGAGCATGCCAAATTTAACCACTATGCCATAGGGCTGGCCCCTATGCTTTTGTTTTAACATGCATCATGGTCATGCAAAAAAAAAGAGAAAGTATATCCTGTAATAATGATATTAAAATTGGTTGTACAAGGGGTACTGCTGGAAAACAATGGAAAACAGACAACCACATGTAGTACAGCAGACACTAGATTTAGAAATACTCTAAACAAAGCTGAATTATCATCATGATGTTTCTAAAGAACACACCCATTCAGCTTTTTATTTGCTCCTGTGGAAAAATCAACCTTTCATGAGTGCAAAGTCTTCATGAATAGATCCTTCAATTAAAGGCAGCTGTGCTTTACCAACCTCAGAATGATTTTTTGTAGACTAATGGAAAATACTAAAATATCACTTAACATATCTGACTTGTGATCAGTGCTCAGCAAATATTATCTATTTTATCATATGCAAAAATAATGAGGGACGTATGCATAGAAGAGGTATATGAAGCTATTTTTCCTCTCCAAATGGTGTCCATGACCAATACTATGCCAGAACTTTTTTTTTTTTT
The DNA here is from genome assembly GCF_037783145.1 of Equus przewalskii. Taxonomy (NCBI): domain Eukaryota; kingdom Metazoa; phylum Chordata; class Mammalia; order Perissodactyla; family Equidae; genus Equus; species Equus przewalskii. The sequence continues at coordinate 39,552,732 of NC_091850.1, forward strand.
TTCAATATGCTGGGCTGAATCTGAGGCAGAGATTCAGCCTTTCAGAGTAACTTTTTTTTAATTTTATTTTTCCTTTTTCTCCCCAAAGCCCCCTAGTACATAGTTGTGTATTTTCCCCTTTGGTCCTTCTTGTTGTGGCAGTGGGATGCCACCTCAGCATGGCCTGACAAGCAGTGCCATGTCCACGCCCAGAATTCGAACTAGAGAAACCCTGAGCCACCGAAGCAGAGTGCGCAAACTTAACCAGTTGGCCATGGGGCCAGCCCCCAGAACACTTTTGCAAGATACTGTGGACTGCTTCTAGGAACAATAGCTTAGGCCAGCATTATTGATATTCAAGTTCAATGGTACTAAATCGACTTTTCTTGGTTAATACAGGTGCCTAACGTAATTTTTTTTTAAGAAAATTCCTGAATTGTAAACAGGAAAACTGCAAAATGGATATACAGAACCCATTTTAAAGTTGTAGTTGCCCTCCATTTTATATCTTAGGCACAAAATACTTGGTCTGAGTACAATATAGTGAGTTGTAATAATATATTTCACTTACACCTAGACATTATCTTTCATGAATACAGGATAAACATTAATATATTTGAATCTCATTATAATCTTTCCTGGAGAGGAAACACTGGAATAGAGTGGATTTTAGACTCCATGCAGGATATTTATTTAGATTTGTATCCAAATAGACTCACATTTAACTGTAAGTGAGATTCAAATAGGTATATTAAAGACAATTATAATTAATGCTATTGCATTTATTTTTGGTTCAAAAGTATTTCAGCATTGCCTCCTTGGTTTCTATTTATTTTTAAACTAAGTTTACTGCAGAAGCTAGGAAAATATATTCCAGGTATTGTTATCATATAATAATATAAACATTTATTTGACATTTAGACCTTATAAATTATAAAGGTTAGAATAAAATGTAGGGGAAATGTTTTGTTCAAATTTATGACAGGTAACAAATGTCTTTCGCTCTTGTATGCTTGTTGGCAAATGATCTGCATATCCATCTTGAGATCATATTTCACCAATGACCTTGATGGGACACTTTAATTTTAGTTGGTGAGTGTCAGGTCAAATGCGTCAAATATTCCTCAATGTATGTAACTTTCATTCCTGGTGTATGTGTAGGTCTGAGGATCCATGAGAAAATATTATCATTGTGCGATATTCTTGCACTCTAGGAACACCTACAAAATTACTCTTCTCAGCTGAGACATAATGAGTTCCTCTTTATGACCAGGTTCAATCTTCCTTCCTCACGGAACGGGTAAAAGGAAAGAGAGAAATTGCTCAAGATGCAAATTATGTGGACTCCTATGACCCAGGTGAACCAGACCTTACAAACTGCCTGTCAGGGAGATGTAAATTTCTCAGAAGTAACTAGATCACTCGACTCAAAGGGAGTTATTGATTTTCCTGCAGTGTCTCCCAGGCAGAAATGAAAGACTTACAAGTTTGTACGGTAGATGCTTTCTAGTCTTTCTCTTGTTAAGCTATGTCTTTTCACCTATTAATACTAGAGTTCAAATGCATAGAGACATATCAGAAAACATATTTTTCCCCTTGTTTAAAAGGAATACAAAAAAATGGAGAGAGAAATATTCAATAAGGTCACAGTGGGGAAAATTCCAACATCCTTGCATCTCTGTCTATACATTAATCGATACACATTAATGCAGGCTGCATTATGCATATGTAAAAAAACGCTTGCCGTCTTAGTGAAAAATGGCACAGCAATTAAAATGTCAAAAAGGGTTAGATGACAATGTGAGATTAAGTGCAGTTATAGTTTTACTTTAAAACTTCTCAATTCTCCAGTGCTCATTCAAGTATTTTTTTTAATGATTTCAAATTTTGAAACACTAGGAAAACCCAGCCAGCTACTTAGTAGTTTGTGTAAAAATTGTGGGTTTATTGATTACATTCATTCTTCAGCTAAATTAAATGATAATGTGGTCTTTAAAATTTTTTTCTCAATGATTTAAAGACAGCAAATACTCCATTCTTTATTTTTCTTCCTTGAATATAGGTAGATGCAACTTTATAAAATGAAGTATTCAAACAATGACTCCATAACATTATTATTTTTTTCAAGTTGAATAAGACTTCATAGACAAATATTCTTCAATAATAAAAATCGTATTCACTAAATTGTATTTGAAAAATCTCTGTCAATTCTCTTTGCCCTTTTTTTCTCATTAAGGTACAATTTATATTTGCCTTCCTCTCATTAATTGGACCACTTAAGTTATGCTTATTTGCCGGCAATCTCTGAGTAAGCTCAGGTAATGACAAAGACGGAGCATGATTGTCTACTGAATATGATTAGAAACTAACTTCTGATGAGACTCGTAAGATAAAGAGCATGCTCATGCCACACAATCTCCACTTTCATCGTTCTTAGTGAATGCATAAGTGAAAACAGGAATAGAATATCTAATATTCACTTTTTCCCCCTTTTTTGTCAGTAAGTAAAGATGCAAACCTGCACAGCTCCACCTCAAGGAACCCCAAGGGGTACATTTGTGCAGGCACTTAACCGTCCACATCAAGCGGCGAGGAAGCAGTGTAATGAGACCTTGACATGCTCCTGGCTGACATATAGGTTTTATTAGATTAAAAGCTCTGAAATGCCCATAAGGCAGAATGAGTCGTTGCATATTCTCCAATTCTAGAAGGCAGAGAATTGTTCTAGTCCATAAAATAATGCATGCAGCTCGTGTCTGTAAATCTTTTTTTAATCAGCAGTGCCTTTGTTTCCTCCTGTTTGGAAATATATTCCCTTAAACACATTAATGATGCTTTTGTAATATTTCTCTTCAATATCAACTTCTTTCCTTCTGTAAAAATTTTAACTTTATTTTTGTTAGAGATTTTTAAGTGCTTAAAACATCTTACGTTTAATGATCTGTTCCAAAACCCCAACCTGGTCAAAAGATATCATTCCAAGAAAATTATGATGGTTCTCTAAAATATAAAATATTCTCAATTGTTCTTTAATATCTTGATCAGATGGTATCATGATTCAAAGGTCTTTTTATATGCTTGAAACACTGGATTTCTAACTATGCCTGTTTCCAAATATTTTGGATCAAATTAAATTTTTCATTGTTTTACTTGAGAAGTTAAGAGCTTTCAGCTCTCCAATTATATCATGGTCCTCTTTATGTTTGTGGTCATCAATGGTCTAATTTGGCTCCCAAGATTCCCTCCCATTGTGACACACTCCTTGCATAATCCTGGAGATTGTGGCTATGATAGATTTTACTCCTGTGATTTGATCGTGGTATATGACACAATCGATCTTAAATTAGGACGTGATTTAATCCTACAACCCCTTTAAAAGCAGAGAATTTTCTGGGGTAGGAGCAGAAGGAAAATCAGAGAGATCTGATGTAGAGGTTCAGTGTGAGGGAGCCAAATACAACTTCTGCCAAATGTGACTTCTGCCACTTCATGAATAGTTTACCTTGAACTTTAATGTCAAGTGGAGGGCAGGGAAAGAGAAAACAAACATCACTGAAAGAGAACCGGAAAGTGTTATAAATAGGTGAAAAGTTGCAGACAGATGCCTAACTGCTCCTTGAGATAAAAAGAAAATGATAATTGTTCATCAGATAGCATTGCTTGACTAAGAAAATGGACCTGGAATTTAATTTGGTTGAAAGGCCTTTTATGGAAGCAAAATACAACACAGAATGAGAATAACAAACAATCATAGGTATGGAAATAAGATATTACTTAATTTTTACAATAAGTGAATTTCTCAGAAACTAAGACTGGATGCACAAAGTTGTTTCCAAAAGAACACGTTTAAGGAAATAATATCGTAAAGACATGTCCATATATACATTTATTACATGTATCAATTTGCAGTAAACATCACTTCTGGTACTCCCCTAAGGTTAGAGCTAAGATAGCTCTATTTCATATGGTCTTGGCTTGTTTGTGTGGGTGTATAAATGGAAAATCCATGGCTTCCCAAGAGGCTGTTGCTTCTAAGTGATACAAAGTAAAGATGATACAACTGTCTAAGGAAGGAACCATGGCACCACTGCTTTGCTCTTAAAACAAAACCCCTTATATTCCCAGTTCGAGTACATAATTATTTTTTCTTCATCTATATTAAGAAATATTAAAAATAGGGATGAATTTGGGGGCATTTTCAATGTTTTAAATTTCAGTTGAATAAAAGCATTCTCCCTCTTACCTACAGATAATTTAATTTCTAGTTGCTAGTATGCAATGCCCTCTTCTTTCAATTTCGTGGCTAATGGTTTATAATTATGAGAAAATGGTGTACCATAATGCAATGGGGGCCATAAAATGCAAAGTTATAAGCACCTTTTTGTTATCAAGTTGTTGTGATTATGTCTTTTTTTAAATTAAACAAAATGTTTATTCATTTTGTGTTAAACAAATTTAACCCCTTTGTTCAATCTGTTGATAAACTGTGTGAAAAATTGAAAATATAACCCTGACTGAGATAAGGGAAAACGTTAAAATACCTAGAACCAGAATGTTTTTATGGCTTTCTCAACAGCAGATTAACACTCTTTTTAGGCTTTTTGATGAGAAAGATCGGCCCTGAACTAACATCTGTTGCCAATCTTTCTCTTTTTTTTCTCCCCAAAGCCCCCCAGTACATAGTTTGTATATCCTAGTCGTAGGTCCTTCTAGTTCTTCTAGGTGGGACACTGTCTCAGCATGGCTTGATGAGATGTGCTACGTCCGCACCCAGGATCCAAACCAGTGAACCCCAGGCTGCCAAAGTGGAGCACAAACTTAACCACTTGGCCACAGACATACAAGCACAATTATTTTTACACAATTGTGTATAGGGAATCACTGTGTATCTATTACAAGACCCTGAATTAAAGATATTCAGATTGAATTTCTGAGCTGTGTCATACTTCAGAAATTTCTATGCTTTCAGTCTCAACCCTTAGATCTTCTCTTTCTCTACTCATCTGTGAGTATGATAATTGATTCCTTCATCAATGTGTTATTCCATTCCATCAAAAAATGTTTATTTCATACCTGCTGTATTCCTCCTGTGTGACTGCCTTGAAACTATGTTGATTCAATAAAGTGCTTTCTGCTATAGTTCACACGATTTTAGAAATGACATACTTGACTGCATATTCTCATGTTTATCTTGCCATTGGCCACCATTCCACTTCTCTTCTTGCCTTGTCCTTATTCAATTCCTATCTAAGTGGGTTAAGAAATGGATAGATAAGTGTATTTATTCTTAGAAAGAGCTAGAGAATAGGGATCCATAGTGACACATCAAGGGCAGAAGCATCACGATGGGAATAACTGTTTTAGAGTTTTACTTGTTTGGAGTCAATGTGAATTTGTTGAGTACCCGTCAGGATCAAGGTGGAAGCCTGATTCAACATCACTCACAATATTTCAGTAAATAATTAAGAACCTCCGTCATGAACACGCTGAAAAATCTAATGGAGAGAACAGAGACCTCATAAAAGAAGGTGATGTGGTATGATCCATGATCCCCTAATAACTAGTTGTGTGGCTTTGGATAAATTTTAATAATTTAATTTTATATATTGATGTACATACACACATACAGGCACAATTATTTTTATGTAATTATGTATACATGATTTTAATATCTGATTTTGTCACAAATGGCAGTAGCCATTTTCTCACAAAAGGCAAATTGACGTGAAGTTGAAGAAAACTGGATTCAAATTACCATGTTCCCAGAATCCCTCATGCCTTTGGATAAGTAACTGCTCAGAGTTTTAGTGTCTTCCTATGTGAAATAATGAAGAATTTCTGTGCTTCAGTAGTTTCTCTGCCTAGAAGTTCAGTTAAATTTTACAAGATTGCCATAATCTGGTTTGATTCTAAGGAATATATATAGTTTATGTAACCAAATAGTATTTAAAAATTACATAAAATGTAAATTTCATAGATCTCAAATAACACAATAATTTCAATTGACACTCAATGCATACATAATAAGAAAAGATGAAATATGATTGCCATTTGAATTAAGGTAATTTGAATAAAAATTATTACTGTTTGAATAAGATAGTATCCATTTTTAATTTTATGTTTCACTTTGTTAAAAAAGTCTAAAATTATTAGATATTTTATTTATTTTTTATGCATGGAGATAATTTTATTTTTTTATTTTTTATTTTTGTATTAATAGACCTTATTTTTTATTTATTTCATTGTAGTAACATTGGATTATAACACTATATAGCTTTCGATGTACATCATAATATATTTCGAATTCTGTGTAGATTACATCATGTTCACCACCCAAAAACTAATTATAGTCCATCCCTTCACGTGTGAGCCTAATCTCCCCTTTAGTCCTCCCCCCTCCTTCTCCTATGGTAACCACCAATCCAATCTGCGTTGCTATGTGTGTGTTTGTCGTTGTTTTTATCTTCTACTTATGAGTGAGATCATACGGTATTTGACATTTCCCCTCTGACTTATTTCACTCAGCATAATACCCTCAAGGTCCATCCATGTTGTCACAAATGGCTGGAATTCATCGTTTCTTATGGCTGAGTACTATTCCATTGTGTATATATACCACATCTTCTTTGTCCATTTGTCCCTCGAAGGGCACCTAGGTTGCTTCCAAGTCTTGGCTATTGTGAATAATGCTGCAATGAACATAGGGGTGCATGTTCCTTAATGCCTTTGTGTTTTCAAGTTCTTTGGATAAATACCCAGCAGTGGGACAGCTGGATCATAAGGTAGATCTATTCTTAATTTTCTGAGGATACTCCATACTGCTTTTCATAGTGGCTGCACCAGTTTGCACTCCCACCAGCAGTGTACAAGGGTTCCCTTCTCTCCACATCCTCTCCAACATTTGTTGTTTCCTGTCTTGTTAATTATAGCCATTCTGACTGGAGTGAGGTGATACCTCATTGTAGTTTTGATTTGCATTTCCTTGATAGCTAATGATGTTGAGCATCTTTTCATATGGCTGTTGGCCATCCATATATCTTCTTTGGGGAAATCTCTGTTCAGATCTTTGGCCCATTTTTTTAATTGGATTGTTGTTTTTTTTGTTGTTGAGCTATATGAGTTCTTTGTATATTTTGGATATTAACCCCTTATCTGATACATAGTTTGCAAACATCTTCTCCCAATTGTTAGCTTATTTTTTCATTTTGTTGATGGTTTCCTTAGCTGTGCAGAAGCTTTTTAGTTTGATGTAGTCCCATTTGTTCATTTTTTCTTCTGTTTCCCTTGTTTGGTCAGACATAGTACTTGAAAATATGCTGCTAAGACCAATGTCAAAGAGCGTACTGCCTATGTTTTCTTCTAGAAGCTTCATGGTTTCGGGTGTTACCTTCAAGTCTATAATCCATTTTGAGTTGACTTTTGTACTTGGTGTAAGGTAATGGTCTGCTTTCATTCTTTTGCATGTGGCTGTCCAGTTTTCCCAACACCATTTATTGAAGAGACCTTCCTTTCTCCATCGTATGCTCTTGGCTCCCTTGTTGAATATCAGCTGTCCATAAATGTGTGGATTTATTTCTGGGCTCTTGATTCTGTTCCATTGACCTTTGTGTCTGTTTTTGTGTCAGCACCAAGCTGTTTTGGTTACTATGGCTTTGTAGTATATTTTGAAATGAGGGAGTGTGATACCTCCAGCTTTGTTCATTTTTCTCAGGAATCCTTTGGCTATTCGGGGTCTTTTGTTGTTCTATATAAATTTTAGGATTCTTTGTTCTATTTCTGTGAAAAGTGTTGTTGGAAATTTGATAAGGATTGCATTGAATCTGTAGATTGCTTGAGGAAGTATGGACATTTTAACTATGTTAATTCTTCCAATCCAAGAGTGCGGAATATCTTTCCATTTCTTTGTGTCTTCTTTGATTTCTGTCAACAATGTTTTATAGTTTTCAGTGTACAGATCTTTCACCTATTTGGTTGTTTATTCCTAGGTATTTTATTTTTTTTGTTGCAATTGTAAATGGGATTGTGTTCTTAATTTCTCTTTCTGCTACTTCGTTGTTAGTGTATAGAAACACAGCTGATTTTTGTACGTTGATTTTGTATCCTGCAACTTGACTGTATTCCTGTATTGTTTCTAAAAGTTTTTAGTGGATTCTTTAGGGTTTTCTAAATGTAAAATCATGTCATCTGCAAAGAGTGACAGTTTCACTTCTTCTTTTCCAATGTGGAGCCATTTTATTTCTTTTTCTTGCCTGATTGCTGTGGCTAGGACTTCCAATACTATGTTAAATAAGAGTGGCGAAAGTTGGCATCCTTGTCTCATTTCTGTTCTTAGAGAGATAGCTTTCAGTTTTTCTCTGTTGAGAATGATATTTGCTGTGGGTTTGTCACATATGGACTTTATTATGTTGAGGTATTTTCCTTCTGTACCCATTTTATTTAAAGTTTTTATCATAAATGGTTGCTGTATCTTGCCAAATGCTTTCTCTGCATCTATTGAGATGATCATGTGACTTTTATTCTTCATTTTGTTAATGTGGTGTATCATGCTGATAGATTTGTGGATGTCGAACCATCCCTGCATTCCTGGAATGAAACCCACTTGATCATGATGTATGATCTTTTTAATGTATTGTTGTCTTTGATTTGCTAATATTTTGCTGAGAATTTTTGCATCAATGTTCATCAGTGGTATTGCCTTTAATTTTCTTTTTTTGTGCTGTCCTTGTCTGGTTTTGGTATCAGGATAACGTTGGCTTTATAGAATGAGTTAGGAAGCCTCCCCTCCTCTTCAATTTTTTGGAAGAGTTTGAGAAGGATAGGTATTAAATCTTCTTTGAATATTTGGTAGAATTCACCAGGGAAGCCATCTAGTCCTGGACTTTTATTTTTTGGGAGGTTTTTGGTTGCTGTTTTGATCTCCTTACTGGTGATCAGTCTATTCAAATTCTCTACTTCTTCTTGGCCCAGTTTTGGAAGGTTATATGTTTCTAAGAATTTATCCATTTGTTCTAGATTATCCAATTTGTTAGTGTATAGCTTTTCATACTATTCTCTTATTGTCTTTTGTATTTCTGAGGTGTCTGTTGTAATCACTCATCTTTCATTTCTGATTTTATTTATCTGAGCTTTCTCTCTTTTTTTCTTGGTGAGTCTAGCTAAGGGTTTGCCAATTTAGTTTATCTTTTCAAAGAACCAGCTCTTGGTTTCATTAGTTTTTTCTGTTTTTCTTTGGTCTCTATTTTGTTTATTTCTGCTCTGATTTTTATTATTTCCTTCCTTCGGCTGATTTTGGGCTTTGTTTCTTCTTCTTTTTCCAGTACCTTTAGATGCACTTTTAGATTGTTTATTTGGGATTTTTCTTGTTTGTTGAGGTAAGCCTGAATTGCTATAAACTTCCCTCTTAGAACAGCTTTTGCTGTATCCCACAGATTTTGTCATGTTGTATTTTCATTTTCATTTTGTCTCCAGGAATTTTTTGATTTCTCCTTTGATTTCTTGATTTACCTGATGGTTGTTCAGTAGCATTTTGTTTAATCTCCACATTTTTGTGGCTTTTTTGGTTTTCTTCCTGCAGTTGATTTCTAGTTTCATACCTTTGTGGTCAGAAAAGATGCATGGTATTGTTTTGATCTTCTTAAATTTAGTGAGACTTGTTTTGTGGCCTAATATGTGATCAATCCTGGAAAATGTTCCATGGGCATTTGAAAAGGATGTTTATTCTGTGGTTTTTGGATGGAATATTCTATATATACCTACTAAGTCCATCTGGTCTAATGTGTCCTTTAAGGGCAGTGTTTCCTTATTGATCTTCTGTTTGGATGATCTATCCATTGGTGTAAGTGAAGTGTAAAGTCCCCTACTAGTATTTTGTTACTGTCTATTTCTCATTTTATGTGTGTTAATAATTGCTTTGTATATTTAGGTGCTCCTGTGTTGGATGCATAGATATTTACAAGTATATTTTCTTGTTGGATTGTTCCCTTTATCATTATGTAGTGCCCATCTATGTCTGTTGTTACAGTTTTTGTTTTAATGTCTATTTTGTCTGGTATAAGTATTGCTACCCCTGCTTTCTTTTCTTTGCCGTTTGCATGGAGTATCTTTTCCCATCCTTTCACTTTCAGTTTGTGAGTGTCTTTAGGTCTGAAGTGTGTCTCTTGTATGCAGCATATACATGGGTCTTGTTTTTTTATCCGGTTGGCCACCCTATGGCATTTGATTAGAGCATTTAGTCCATTGACATTTAAAGTAGATATTGATAAATATATATTTATTGCCATGTTGTTACTTTTTTTTTTCTGGGTGTTTTAGTAGTTCTTCTCTGCTCCTTTCTTTTTCTCTTGCTCTCTTCCCTTGTGGTTTGATGGCTATCTTTAGTAATATGTTTGATTTCTTTTGTCTTACTTTTTTGCTTACTTATTATAGGTTTCCAATTTTTTTTTCTGCTTTATCTCCCCAAACACCTCCGTACACAGTTGTATATCTTAGTTGCAGATCCTTCTAGTTGTGGGATGTGGGAGGCCTCCTCAACGTGGCCTGACGAGCAGTGCCATGTCCGCGCCCAGGATCCGAACCCTGGGCCGCCACAGCGGAGCGCACGAACTTAACCACTCGGCCACAGAGCCGGCCCCTAGGTTTCCAATTTGTGATTACCATGAGGATCCTATTTAATATTCTATGTATATAACAGTCTATATCGAGTTGATGGACTCTTTAGCTTGACCTCTTTCTAAAAGCTCTACTTTTTTACTCTCCTCCTCCCACATTTTATGTTTTTGAACTCATATGTAGTCTCTTGTTTAATGTGTGTCTATCCATTACCCTCTTATCATTGAAATAGGTGATTTTTAGTACATTTGTATTTTAACCTTCATATTATCTTCACAGGTAGTTGATCTGCTACCTTTACTATATTTTTACCTTTACAAGTGGTTTTATTGCCTTTTTCTTTGTTTTTGTGTTTTTTTTTTTTTTTTGATAATTTTTTTATCTCTATTTGTGGTCATTGTTTTCCCACTTAAATAAATCCCTTCAGCGTTTCTTCCAGAACTGGTTTCTTGGTGATAAACTCCTTTAATTTTTGCTTGTCTGGGAAGCACTTTCTCTCTCCTTCCATTCTGAATGACAGCCTTCATGGATAGAGTATTCTTGGCTGTAGACATTTTCCTTTTAGCACTTTAAATACGTTGTGTCATTCTCTTCTTACCTGTAGGGTCTCAGCTGAGATGTCCGCTGATAGCCTTATGGGCTTCCCTTTGTATGTCACTTGTGGCCTTTCTCTTGCTGCTTTTAGGATTCTCTCTTTATCTTTAATTTTGGACATTTTAATTATAATATGTCTTGGTGTGGGCCTCTTTGGGCTTATCTTGTTTGGAGCTCTCTGTGCTTCCTGTACTTGGATGTCTGTTCTTAGGTTAGGAAAATTTTCATCTATTATTTCTTCAAATAAATTTTCTGCCCCTTTGTCTCTCTCTTCTCCTTCTGGGACACCTATAATCTGAAAATTAGCACACTTGATATTGTCCCAGAGTTCCCTTATACTCTTCTCATTCTGTCTAATTCCTTTTTCTGTTCAGCTTGGGTGATTTCCTCTAGTCTTTCATCTAGCTTGCTGATCCATTCTTCTGCATCCTCTACTCCACTATTGAATCCCTCTAGTGAATTTTTCATTTCCAGTATTGTATTCTTCATTTCTGGTTGGTTCTTTTTTATATCTTCTGGTTCTTTGCTGATAAGCTCACTGTGTTCATCCAGTCTTCTCCCAATATCTGTGAGCATCCTTATGATATTTTGTTTGAACTCTTTGTTGAGTATGTCACCTGTTTCTGTTTCATTTAGTCCTTTTTCTGGGGTTGTGTCCTGTTCCCTTGCTTGGATAGTATTCCTTTGTCTCCTCATTATGCCTCTTTCTCTGTGTTTATTTCTATATATTAGGTGAGTCGGCTATGTCTTCTGATCTTGGAGAAGTGGCCTTAGGTAGTAGATGCCTTATGAAGCCCAGCAGTGTGCTTCCCTCTTGTCACCAGTCCAAATGATCCAGGAGTGACTCCTTTGTGGGCTACTTGTATCTTTCTGCTGTGGCAGTGTTGTTCTTACTGCAGGTACCCAGGGAGTCTAGTCTTTCCTTCCCTGGCCAGCTGTTTGTAAATCTGGTTTGGGGAGCCTCAGTACTGTTGGCTACAAAGTCTATCAGCACACTCCTATTGCAGTTTTCCTCTTAATTGGGTTGTTACCCAGTGTAGCTTGTTACTAGGCTCAGGGGCGTACAGTTATGATAGGCCTCAGGCCTACAAGGCTGTTGTCAGTTCTCTTAGGAGTGCAGCTAAGTGGAGCTGGCCCTAGGAACAGAAGCACTCAATTGTTTCAGCCTTGGAAAGGTGGGTCTGATCCTTTTTATGGCTATTTGTGAAGCACAGGTCTTCTGACACTGATAAGCCTCACCCCCACAGCACCACACAGACCATCAACACAGTCCTGGTCCATGCACTCTTCTCAACCCCCTGGAGCATACCCCTACACCACACTGATGAGGCCCCCACCTCTCCCACCAATGCCCCACACAGTTCACCTTGTGCTCACACAGGCCCTGCCCCACAGAGGGGGACACACTCGCCTGCCTGTAGAGGACCAAAGCACCCAGTCAATGCATGCCAAAAAGTAGCCTGAGGGCTTGCTGTTAGGTGGGACAGGTCCCTGGGGCAGGCTGCCTGCCCTGGCTGAACTGGATTAAATCTGTGCTCTAGTGGGTGTGGCAGACCCCTGGGCTAACAGGCCAAGGGAAGAACCTCAGTGGCACCCACTGGGGTCTGTGTCAGCACGCCTGGGCCAGGTCAGAAGAATGGCCCCCACCAATGTCTCAGTCTCCGGAGAGGTCCCTGCTCTCACCCAGATGCCCTTAGAGCCCCCCCAGGTGAGTCTCATTTCACTAAAGGACTGTCAGCCTTCTCTCTGGTTATTTTAGGTTGCTGCAATGAGTGAGTTTGTGCGTGGGCCCTTTAACACCCAGGTCTTTTTGGCTTTCGGCCGATAGCTTTTCTGGGGGTGTCCTCACTGCAGTTAATAGCCAGCAAAGCCAGACAGTAAGACCCCTGTCTCAGTTGGGCTGAGTCCGAAGGATGCTTATAGCAGTATTGCCCCTGTTCCAGACCTCACTCCTCCAGGGAGGGCTGTGTACCTTAGAGTGGCTCCTTCCTGGCCATCTGAGAAGCTCTGCTGCTCCCAATGGTAGCTTTTTTCCTCTCTAGCAGGAATTTCTGTCTCTTCTGCCTTCGTCAGGACTGTCCCTTATTGTAGGGGTTCTTTTTATCCAGTTTTCAGTTTTCCATCCAGGGTATTTTTTCCAAAAATAGTTGTAACCTGGTTGTGTTTGTGGCAGGAGATGAGTTCAGAGTCTGTTTACACCACCATCTTGATGAGATCCTAGATATTTTAATGTTGAAAGATTGCCATTTCTTGAGTTAGAGAATGGTAGTAAAGACAATCACAAGATAGGACGATTGGAAATCTTCAGTGATTCATTAATTCACTGACACTGGGGAACATACAACAATAAAAAAAAAACAGACAAAGAGCCTGTTCTCAAAGGACTTTCACTCCAGCAGGAGAAACAAAGAAAGAGGAAGGAAAAAGGTAAAGAAAATAGATATAATGTGATAGTAATTATTGATAAAAGCTGTGAAGAAAGCTAAGGCAAGGCGAATAAGTGAAGGTTTCTTTGAAGAGGGTATTTGAGCAGAGCCCTTAATGAACTGATTTGAGAGAGAGTTTTCCTGGCAGATTGTAGAGCAAAGTCATTGTTGTGAGTCAGGGATGAGCTTGACCTGTTAAAGAAAAAGGAAGAAGGTCAGCAGAACTAGAGTGGAGGAGCCAGAGGGGAGAGAAAGCAATTAAATTCAGAGATGTAGGCACGTGCTGGATCTTACATTCTTTTAGGTCACCACAAATTGCTGAATTTTATTCTAAGGGTGATGGGATACCAATGGAGGGTGGCAAGCAGGGGGAGGGCACAATCTGATTTACATTTTAAAATAATCACTGGCTGCAGTAGGAAGAAATGATTTTAGAAAGTAAGAGCAGGAGAAAATTTAGGAGGTTACTGTAGTAATTTATGGAAGAGAAGATTGTGGCTTGCCCTAACATAGAATGTGGGATGGGATGAGAAATGGTCCCATATGTTTATAAAGAGAAGTTAACAGTTTGCTGGTTGATTTTTTGATTACAAAAATAATGAATTCAATGAATTTTACACATATATAGAAGAAAACTCAGCATTGTTCAAAACCCTTTCGGAATTACCTGGAAGAAATAAATAACATGGTGGTGCAGCAGAAAGTAGATAATTGAAGAGAAAATAAAAAACATTTTTCTCTATCATTTGTGAAACATTGAAATTATATGAGAAAATAGACTATGTAATTATTAGGCTGTTTCTTTTTCTCAACTGCATTTGTAACTAATATTTCTGGAGTCTAGATAAAATATTAAATTCTATGTTTAAAAAGTTTACTTAAGCTAATTTCAAAAATATTTCAATAATTGGATTAAATATTTCAATAAAATTTCTCCAAAACTTTTTAGTTGATATCACAAATTAGTCATTGATTAATTCATACATTCATATATGTCTTCAAATTGTGTGAACATTAGCTGAGAAGCAACTCTGTGTCACTCTATACAAGTTCTAGGTATTTTTTGAAAGGTCAAGATACTAAGATGGAAAACATTTTCAGGAAGGAATTTACAGTCTTGAGAGGTAGCTATATCAGACGATTGTGTGTTTCTGATCTTGGGTAAATTTAATTCAACTTAAATAGCATTGCAAGGGATTTATCTACATTTGCCATAAAATTTACCTGACACCCGTTTCTGGATCTGCATATTTAACTATGTAAATTTAATTTTTGCTGTGTGGTGAGTTGTTTCTGGCACACATTTGCATAATTGATGTCAGATTATTAGTATTACTATGCATTGAAAGATTGCCACTTTTACCTTATAGCAAGCTTGTAAGTTGGGGAGAAATTTTTATTAATTAATCTAAACAGGTAGAGCATTACAATTGGTTAAAATTGGATATAAGGCAGATGCCTCTTTATAACAAATAAAATACACTGACACTTTAATCTCAATTTTCCATTTTACCTGTAATGCAAAAATCTTCATTAAATTTTTAACCATAAGGACAAAAATAATTGAAAGAACTTATATTTGTGTCTCCATTGCACTTGTATATAAAATTGTTAACTAACGCTGTTAACATCATTAATACATTAGTTAAAATGGTATAAACTGGCAGAATACGAATTAAAGATCCCACTCAAATGTTAGTTGGATAAGATTAACTTGAACCCAAATCTACTTATTTCCTGGAAATCTGTTGGACTTTAACCCATAGATGTGATTTTCAAGATTTACTGTTTTTTAGGTCCTACCATTGGCATATTTCTAAGCCACTTATTGGATGGAGAAAGAAAAGATCATTTTATGTTTTTAGAGAAAATAATTTATTATTTCTTAAAATTGTATTCAGGGAGCAAAATGGCGGGGTGAGCTGACCCGGGACTCTCTCCCCACCAAAGTACAACAAAGGACTGAAAAAAAACCCCATGAATTTCAGCTAATGAACCTAATGCCAGGACTCAGAGACCTACAGTATCAAAAGACAGAAGATGGAGCCCCTACTGCCCACCTCGGAGGAGCTGGAATGGGATAAGAGAGAACATTGCTCCATCCCCTAGAAACTGGGATCGCCACGCGCCACGTGGGTCCGGGAAGGAGTGGGGAAGGGGCTGTGCGAATAGGGGATTGTCTAGGACTCCTGCCAGCAGTACAGTGTAAACCTGCTGACGGGGGAAAGCTTCCGTACGTGGGGACCCCATAAACGCAGGGCCCTGGGAGACCAGAGAACAGAACTGATCAAATCCAGATCGGTGCGCGAGAGAAACTGCCCCCGCCCACACCCCGGCAAAGCCCACTGGGCGCCACCATCTTGCCCAAAGGCGGAGAGTTCAGAACACGCGGCTCTTGACCCCCATCTAGTGGCGACAGGCTGTAACTGCAACCGAATTCTACCACCATGCGAAAAGAACCTCTCCTCTGCCTTCCAGCAATTTATAAAAGCCCCAGACCAGAAGGAAAACAATAAAAACATAGAATTAAGTCCTGAGGACTTGGAATTAGGTAAACTAAATGAAAATGAGTTCAGAGCAGCTATAATCAAAAAACTCAATGAGGTAGAGAGAAAGATAGAGAAACAAGCTGAGTTCTGGAGTTACTTCACAAAACAGATTGAAATTATAAAGAAGAATCAAACAGAATTACTAGAGATGAAAAACACAATGGACCAGATAAAACAGAATATGGATTCCCTGAATGCCCGTGTAGACACCATAGAAGAGCAAATTAACATAACTGAAGATAGACAGGCTGAATGGCTCCAGACAGAGGAAGAAAGAGAACTAAGAGTTAAAAAAAATGAGGAAAATCTGTCAGAGATAGTGGATTCAATGAGGAGTAAGAACTTAAGGATCATAGGAATTCCCGAGAATGTGGAAAAGGAAAATGGAGCAGAAAGTGTGCTTAATGAAATTATAGAAGAGAAATTCCCAAATCTAGGGATTGATGGAGAAATGTGTGTAGAGGAAGCTTTCAGATCTCCTAGATTTGTCAATGTAAAAAGACCTACTGCAAGGCATATAGTAGTACACATGGCAAAAAGGAATGACAAAGAAAGAATACTCAGGGCTGCAAGACAAAAGAGAATTACCTACAAAGGAGCCCCTATCAGACTTTCAGCGGATTTCTCTGCAGAAACATTGCAAGCTAGGAGAGAATGGAGTGACATATTCAAAGCTTTAAAAGATAAAAATCTTCAGCCAAGAATACTCTATCCAGCAAGAATATCCTTCAGATATGAGGGAGAAATTAAATATTTTCCAGACAAACAAAAGTTAAGGGAATTTGTAACCAAAAGTCCTCCACTACAAGAAATCCTCAAGAAGGCTCTCATACCTGAAAAAGGAAAAAAGGGAGAAAGGGGTCACTAACCACAGAGTAGGGAGACAGATAAATAGAACCAGAATAGGATAGCAAATATTCAACTATAGCATTAGGATAAAGGTAAGGAAACTACCAAAGCAAAGACGATCTTATCACTCTAACTACGAACTCATAACACAAGTTGGAACAAGAAGTGAAAATAATAATTTAGGAGGGGAAGAGCAAAGGGATTAAATTAGTCAAGGCCAAGTAAGTAAGAAACCACCAGAGAATAGACTATATCATACACTAGATTCTAAATACAAACTTCAGGGTAGACACGAAAATAAACAACAGAACAGAGACACAAAACATAAATAAGCAAAAATCTAAGAAACCCAGCATAAGAAATTGCAGTATCAAATGGATAGGATAAAGCACACAGGAAGAGAAAAGCAGGAAAGCCAGATAATGAGCAACAGATTGACAGCTTTAAGTCCACATGCATCAATGATCACTCTCAATGTAAATGGATTGAACTCTCCAATAAAAAGACACAGAGTGGGGCTGGCCCCGTGGCTGAGTGGTTAAGTTCGCGCGCTCCGCTGCAGGTTTCGCTGGTTCAAATCCTGGGCGTGGACATGGCACTGCTCATCAGACCACGCTGAGGCAGCGTCCCACATGCCACAACTAGAAGGACCCACAATGAAGAATATACAACTATGTACAGGGGGCTTTGGGGAGAAAAAGGAAAAAATAAAAAAAAAATCTTTAAAAAAAAAAGACACAGAGTGGCAAAATGGATAAAGAACAATATCCAACAATTTGTTGCCTCTGAGAAACATACCTAAGCCCCAAGGACAAACACAGGTTCAGAGTGAAGGGATGGAGGACAATACTTCAAGCTAATAGCAAGGAAAAAAAAGCAGGTGTTGCAATTCTTATATCAGACAAAGTGGATTTCAAAATAAGACAGGTAAAGAGAGACACACAGGAACAATATATAATGATCAAAGGGACACTTCATCAAGAAGAAATGACGCTTATAAATATCTATGCAATCAACATAGGAGCACCAAGGTTCATAAAGCAACTATTAACAGACCTAAAGGAAGATGTTAAAAACAACACAATAATAGTAGGGGACCTCAACACCCCACGCACATCAATGGACAGATAATCCAGACAGAAAATCAACAAATAAATAGTGGAGCTAAACAAAAAACTAAACAATTGGACTTAATAGAAATATATAGATCACTTCATCCTAAAAAACAGAATACACATTCTTCTCAAATGCACATGGAACATTCTCAAGGATAGACCATATGTTGGGAAACAAGGCAATCCACTACAAATTTAAAAAAAATTGAAATAATAACAAGCACCTTCTCTGATCATTATGCTATAAGGCTAGAAATTAATTACAAGAAAAAAGCTGAGAAAGGCACAAAGATGTGGAGACTAAACAATACACTACTGAATAAGCAAGGGATCATTGAAGAAATTACAAAAGAAATCAAAAAATACCTTGAAATTAATGAAAATGATAACATGCCATACCAACTCATATGGGATACAGCAAAAGCTGTATTAAGAGGAAAATTCATCACAATACAGGCACATCTTAACAAACAAGAAAAATCCCAAATAAGCACTCTTAAACTACACCTAACTGAACTAGAGAAAGAAGAACAAATAAAGCCCAAAGTCAGCAGAAGGAGAAAAATAATAAAAATCAGAGCAGAAATAAATACTATTGAAACAAAAAAGGCGGTAGAAAGAATCAATGAAACAAAGAGCTGGTTCTTTGAGAAGATAAATAAAATTGACAAACCCCAGCCAGACTTACAAAGAAAAAAAGGGAGAAAGCTCAAATAAACAAAATCAGAAATGAAAGAGGAGAAATAACAACAGACTCTGCAGAAATACAACAGATTATAAGAGAATACTATGAAAAACTCTATGCTAACAGAATGGATAACCTAGAGGAAATGGATAAATTCTTGGACTCCTATAATCTCCCAAAGCTTGCTCAAGAAGAAGCAGACAATTTGAACAGACCAATCACAGGGAAAGAGATTGAAACACCAATCAAAAACATCCCAAAGAATAAAACCCCAGGACCAGATGGCTTTCCTGGGGAATTCTACCAAACTTTCAGAGAGGATTTAATACCTATCCTTTTCAAGCTATTCCAAAAAATTAGGGAAGATGGAACACTTCCTAACACATTCTATGAAGCCAACATCACTCTGATACCAAAGCCAGACAAGGATGCCACGAGAAAAAAGAACTACAGGCCAATATCACTGATGAACATAGATGCAAAAATTCTAAACAAAATTTTGGCTACCAGAATTCAGCAATTCATCAAAAGGATCATACATCATGATCAAGTGGGATTCATACCAGGGACACAGGGATGGTTCAACATCCGCAAATCAATCAATGTGATACACCACATCAACAAACTGAGGAATAAAAACCACATGATCATCTCAATAGATGCAGATAAAGCATTTGACAAGATCCAACAGCCATTTATGATAACAACTCTGAACCAAATGGGCATAGAAGGAAACTACCTCAACATAATAAAGGCCATATATGACAAGCCCACAGCCAACATCGTACTCAATGGGCAAAAACTGAGTGCCATCCCCCGGAAAACAGGAATGAGACAAGGATGCCCTCTATCACCACTCTTATTTAACATAGTACTGGAGGTCCTGGCCAGAGCAATCAGGCAAGAAAAAGGAATAAAAGGAATCCAAATAGGCATGGAAGAAGTGAAACTCTCGCTGTTTGCAGACGACATGATCTTATATATAGAAAACCACAAAGAATCCATTGGAAAACTCTTAGAAGTAATCAACAACTACAGCAAAGTTGCAGGGTATAAAATCTATTTGCATAAATCAGTAGCATTTCTATATTCTAACAACGAACTAACAGAAAAAGAATTCAAGAACACAATACCACTCACAATCGCAACAAAAAGAATAAAATACCTCGGCGTAAATTTAACTAAGGAAGTGAAGGACCTATGTAATGAAAATTACAAGGTCTTTCTGAGAGAATTGGATGACAACATAAGGAGATGGAAAGACATTCCATGTACATGGATTGGAAGAATAAACATAGTTAAAATGTCTGTTCTACCTAAAGCAATCTACAGATTCAATGCTTTACCAAAGACATTCTTTACAGAATTAGAACAAAGAATCCTAAAATTTATATGGGGCAACAAAAAAACCGCAATTGCTAAAGCAATCCTGAGAAAAAAGAACAAAACAGGAGGCATCACAATCCCTGACTTCAAAATATACTACAAAGCTACAGTAATCAAAACAGCATGGTACTGGTACAAAAACAGGTGCACAGATCAATGGAACAGAATTGAAAGCCCAGAAATAAAACCACACATCTATGGACAGCTTGTCTTCGACAAAGGAGCTGAGGGCATACAATGGAGAAAAGAAGGTCTTTTCAACAAACGGTGCTGGGAAAACTGGAAAGCTATATGTACAAGAATGAAAATTGACCATTCTTTTTCACCATTCACCAAAATAAGCTCAAAATGGATCAAAGACCTAAAGGTGAGACCTGAAACCATAAGGCTTCTAGAAGAAAACATAGGCAGTACACTCTTTGACATCAGTATTAAAAGGACCTTTTCAGATACCATGTCTTCTCAGAGAAGGGAAACAATAGAAAGAATAAACAAATGGGAATTCATCAGACTAAAGAGCTTCTTCAAGGCAAATGAAAACAGGATTGAAACAAAAAAACAACCCACTAACTGGGAAAAAATATTTGCAAGTCATATATCTGACAAAGGCTTAATATCCATAATATGTAAAGAACTCTCACAATTCAACAACAAAAAATCAAACAACCCAATCAAAAAATGGGCTGGAGACATGAACAGACATTTCTCCAAAGAAGATATACGGATGGCCAATAGGCACATGAAAAGATGCTCATCATCGCTGATCATCAGGGAAATGCAAATCAAAACTACTCTAAGATATCACCTTACACCCATTAGAATGACAAAAATATCCAAATCTAATAGTAACAAATGTTGGAGAGGTTGTGGAGAGAATGGAACCCTCATACACTACTGGTGGGAATGCAAACTGGTGCAGCCACTATGGAAAACAGTATGGAGATTCCTCAAAAAATTAAAAATAGAACTACCATACGATCCAGCCATCCCACTACTCGGTATCTATCCGAAGAGCTTGAAGTCAGCAATTCCAAAAGTCCTATGCACCCCAATGTTCATTGCAGCATTATTTACAATAGCCAAGACATGGAAGGAACCTAAGTGCCCATCAACAGATGAATGGATAAAGAAGTTGTGGTATATATACACAATGGAATACTACTCAGCTGCAAAACAGAACAAAATCATCCCATTTGCAACAACATGGATGGACCTCGAGGGAATTATGTTAAGTGAAATAAGCCAGTTAGAAAAGGATAATCTCTGTATGACTCCACTCATACGGGGAATTTAAAAATGTGGAGAAAGAGAACAGATTAGTGGCTACCAGGGGAAAGGTGGGGTGGGGGGTGGGCACAAAGGGTGAAATGGTGCACCTACAACACGAATGACAAACATTAATGTACAACAGAAATCACAAAAGATTGTAACCTATCATTACTCAATAAAAAAAATTATATTCATACTAGAGTGGACTAAATGACCTTTTCTAGATCACAATCATAGATTTATGCATGAATAGTAATGATCTGAGAACACTCTAGTAGAAATATATAGATGTTAAAGTCTAGCCTAATGAACAATCAATAAGTCAATAAACATTTCTGAGAACCTACAGTGTTCCGGTTGACTGTCCTCTCCTGGACAAAGGTCTTCCTTTGGCTCTTGTGACAGCTTTTTTCCATTGTTTTTTTCCCTCTACTCAGGCAATTTCTTCTCAGAGTCCTATGCCAGTGCCGCGTTCTTTTCTTCCACTGTATAGTGTGACCTGTGATGATCTCATTTATCTCATGGCTTTAGTTACTGCCTGTACTTTGATGAGTTCCCAAATGAGATCTCCTGCTCACATTCAACTTTAGAACGCCAGACCTACCATCTCCATTTGCACATCTCAGAAGGCACATCATGTTCAGCAGGTCCAAAATTCAAGTCTTATTCATTAACCCAGATTCACCCCTCCAAGGATCTTTGCTTCGGTTTGTGGTACCACTCTCACTTGGTTTCTCATTCCAAAAACCTGGCAGTAATGTTCAAGTGATCATTTCTGGAGCCAAACCACCCAAATTTGAATACCAGCTCTATTATATGCCTGTATGACTTTGGGCAATTATTTAATATCTCTATGCATCACTTATCTATGATATTAGAATAATAACAGTACTACTTCATATAGTTATTATGAGGATTAAATGAACTAATGAATGTGAAACACTTAAAATAATGATTGGTACCAACAAGTACTGTATGAGTGTTAGATATTGCTTTTATTATTATTTTTACCTTTATCTTCCTTGATCCAGACCCTTCACATTCAATCATTAAGTTCTCCCATTTCTAACTCCAATTTGTTTTTTATTTCTATTCTCTTTGTTTTTACCATCTTGGCTAAATCCACCATTATCTATCATTTGTTGGAGATCTATTCATATCACTGACCTGTTTAATGGCTTCCCAATATTCTTAGGAAAAAGATCAAAATATTTAATAATATAAAAACCTTTTGGACCAGCCTGGTCTTAGTCTACTTCTCATCCTTAACATTTGTCTATCACTTATTGCTCAGTGGGCTCTTTACTCCACACATCTTCCAGTTCCACTAAGGAGCTAAGGACCCTCCCTTCTCCTGATGAAATCCTACTTATTATTCAGGTCTCAACTTAAATGTGCCTTCTTCCAGGCACTTCCCTACATACTCACCTCTCTCAACCAACTAACTTCCTCCACATATATATATTGACACTATACGCTTTTGCCTCATAGATGTTACCACCTTTCTAATTAAGTAGTTATGGGTGTAACTTTTGTTCACATCTGTCTCAAAGGTAAGGTTAATGAGAAAGAGAGGATCATGCCATTAGAATACATCAGTTTATTTTTAGCATCCAGCACATTGTCACCATAGTAGATGTTCAATCAATATCTGTTCCATTAAAGAATAAATGTCTGGCACTGTGCCCTACTCTCATGGACACCGTAGTTTAGTAGGGAAGCAGAGCGTCAGCAAAAAGAAGTGTGAGAAGTGCTATGAAGGAGATATGCAAAGTGTCATGTTGCTCACTAAGAAGACAGTTCCTAACTTCATCTGGGATGTTAAAGAAGGTCTCCATAAGGAAGCTTTGTGCTTTCAAGCTGAGATTAAAGGTGAATAAAAGTTGGCTGGCGAAAGTACTAGATAGAGTGTGTGGTGGGCAGGCACCAGCAAACTCTCTAAAGCAGGAAAAAGTACAGTCTCTGTAACACTAGGATGCAGGCCGCCAGTTCATGGGATGATGTAAGTCTGCATGAGGGCATTTATTTAGTAACCCCTGTGATCTAAGTCCTGGAGGGTCTCCCGAAATGGTCTCTAATCAAGACTTCTGGGACTTTCTGACTTCTCTGAGTTGAAAGGGGAAAACTTAGTTCAGATAATGTCATGTTGGGGACTCAGGATCTGATTCAATTTAATAAAAACAATAACAATAATAAAGAAGTGTGTTGGTTTTCGCTGTATTTGTAGAATAAAAGTTTTAGCTTATACAGACAGTCCCCAACTGATAGTGGTTCAACTTATGATTTTTCAACTTTCCAATGGTGAGAAAGTGATATGCATTCAGTAGAAACTGTATTTAGAATTTTGAATTTTAGTCTTTTCCCAGGTTGGTGATACAGGTACAATCTTCTCTCCTGATGCTGGGCAGCCACAGCAAGCCAAAACTCCCCATTAGCTATGCAATCACAAGGGTAAACAACTGATAGACTTAAAATTCTGTACCCAACCAACCATTCTGTTTTTCACTTTCGGTGCAGTATTCAATAAATTACGTGAGATATTCAACACTTTACTATAAAATAGGATTTGTGTTAGATGACTTTGCCCAATTGTAGGCTAATACCAGTGTTCTGAGCACGTTTAAGGTAGGCTAGGCTAAGCTATGATGTTCAGTAGGTCAGGTGTATTAAATGAATTTTTGACATTATATTTTCAATTTACGATGGTTTATCGCGAAGTAACCCCATCGTAAGTCAAGGAGGATCTGTATATACACACACACATACACACACAAATGCACATAGGCACGTACACAGAGAAAGGTCTGAAAAAGTACATACCAAAATATAAGACTAGTCATATGTGAAAGAGGAAGTACAGCTTTTTCCTTTATACGCTTCTCTCGTTTGATATTATCCATCCGGCGTACCTTTTGGCATTACTTGTGCGATCAAAACTTTTAAAAGCTAAGTAAATATTAAGCAGAAATATCTATTTAATTTAACATACATAGTTTGACAAGTATGCTAGAGGATGAAAAATATATCTTTAGCTGAGAAATCATCACATTTATTTGTCTTGGATAAAGGTAATGTGGGACAAGAGCATGATGCTAGGATTATGAGCTAATATTTGTATCATTTTAATCACTAATATTTAAGACTTTATTTTCTATGCTGCTACATGTGTAGGATTTCTCTGCTTCCAGCCATCTCAATTAGCCATGCAGGGGTGAAAGTTCTAGGGGTTTGTTTGGCAACACGTTTCCGAAAGGCCATTTGGTACAGCTGCCTTCCATTTGTTTCATCAAGAGACTGAGCAAAACTCAAGTAGTTCTCCATGATGAACTGGCAGGAAAGTGCCAAGATAGTTTTATTGCTTAGCTACTTGGCAGTAGGAAATGTTAAAATATTACAATCTCTCACATCTATGAAGTGAGACAGGCTTTCAACGGATGGCTCTCAAGCTCAAACATGATTAAGATGCAGCCACATGGCCTTGGCTTATTTTGAGCTGATAGGAGGAAGATACATAAGATGGGCACTTTTAAACATATTAATAGTAATTTCCCAGGAAACTTTTGCTGGTTTGAGCCAAATGCTAATCTAAGGAATTAAATTGTCTCCGTTTTGATGTTGATAAGCACTGCAATCCGCATTGATCAATAGGATTTTCTTTACATTTGGGAAGGAGGGCTGCATCTATTGAGAAATTGTGTGCCAAGTAAAATCCTGAGATAAACAACTTTATAGAAGGGAAACTGACAGTTTAACATACATTTCCAGAATTTAAAGAGTTGTTGTGGTTTGCTTTCTTTTCGTGCAAATTATGGAATGGATGAAAGTGACAGAGTGATGACACCAGCTAAATGGAAGCATAATGTAGACAGTTATTGCAGATGCCTTATCACACAGTCCTGCCAACACACATGCTTCCTGCAAACCTCCTAAATTTAAACACTCGGGCACTTTTTAACTAATGATGCTAATTTTGCCTATTGATTAGTGGCTTTCTGCTTTGAATACTCACCTAAAAAAAGCACACATCTTAGCTGGTAAATACAGGGGTTTTTTTTCTGTTAATATGAATGCTACTTTGAAAATTATGTAAATTATAAGGATTGAATTAATAAATCACAGTATTTTTTACCCTCCAGAATTATTATTACTATTTTTTCATGGAGGAAAGCAATATTTGGGGAAAAAATAGAAGACACCAAATTTCACCAAAACATCAAATTATTAGATGAAAAATTGTAAAAGTGTATCTGCTTATCTGTTTTATCATAGGTTTCAGGTTATGACTAATATTAAGGATGAGCAGCATTTGTTAAGTGATAGAATTTCCATTTATATCTAGCCCCTCCATGTGCATAGATGCATCCTACTTGTTTATAAGTTATTAACTGAAAATAAAAAGATGGTATTTGTCATGTCAAAATTGGAGAGGAATAAATTGACAGTGAAACAAAATATTAAATTACAGCTTTTGTCTGCATGATATTAAAATTAAGATCTTGTAGAAATGGCTAAAAATGTTTGATCTTACTCATATTCAAACATTCATTTGATGTGTTAAAATTAAACTTAATTTCCATTAAGCTTTCAGTGAGTTCAAAGACAACGAAGTAAAAGACTTTTTTTGCCAAGTATAAAAGGAGCACATTTATTTTCATTTTGTTTTAATTTTCCCAAGTTTAATTTCTTTTAAAATGTCAACAATAGCCACTTTAGGAACAATTTTTAAGAAGGAAAAGCAACTAAAAATTTTTCCAACATAAAAAAAACCATTTAAATAAATCTACTTATGAGTACAGAATTGTTTGTAAATATAATTGTTTTTAATCTCCCTATATTTTGCATTATAAAATTAAATGTCATAAGACTTTCATACTTTTCTTTATATTTCTAAAATTTTCACATTGCACGTGAGGTAAGTAGACCATTGTATAAATAAGCAACCTTTAGAACCTAAATCTTTACGGTTCCTAAGCCAAGCTAAAACACTAAATTATTTTGTTTAAATTGTGCTTTAAAACTATAAATGAGAGCAAGTACTATTTTTAACTTTAGAGGACAAGGAAGGTTAAGTTGAATTTAAATAGCAAATAAAAGTTACCACAAATGGAGCGAACTTTTAAAATGTGCAATACCTCTAGCTCTGCAGTGGAAATCTCATTGCTTGCATATGAATAATTTTTCCATCAACACACATTCCTGTTTTTTATTTAAACGTGGTTAATAAAATATACCCCTAAGACCATGTTTCTTTTATTCTTTGTTTAAACAAATTACTGATATCTTTCAAAATTGTCATTCTATGGAATGCACAGTAGTGTATAAAGAGAAATAAAAAAGCTTATTCAGAGAAATTACAGACACGTCTCTAGCCTAATCTTAATGTGAGTTCATTGCCTGTCCATTGGGCCTGGTTTGTTTAAGCAATTATCAGACTGCTTCATTTATAGCACCCAGGTGCCTGTTTTGGCAATGGGTTCTCAATAAATTACCAAAATAAAATAACAGCACAAGAATAGACCTTACTTTAAAAATAGATGCTATCAGTTACAATGGAAGGAGAATAGTTAGGTTAAGGTTTAAATTGGGCCAATTGCTCCTGGGAAATTGATGGAACAGATTGAAAGGAACATACATCCAGGAATGTGCATGGTTATTTTCCACAATTAAAATCACAAATGTTAAGGGGAACTTACAATAAAGGAGAGTCATTGAATATAATTGTCACTAAGCACTGAGAAATACACAGTAGTATATTTAGTAAATGTCCTAAAGCAGCACCCAGGCTGCCGGGGTTGGGAAAGAGACACAGAGAATGAGTGAGTATCGGTCCCAGGAGGTTCAAAACCTATATAAAGATTCAGAATTATATCAATTATATCAATATTTTACTGTCTGGTCTAATATAACTCCCATGCACAGTTACACACACTGGACCAAATAAAACTTATTACTAAAACCTGAATGCCAATAGATATAAAAAATACAAAAACAAAGCCTATAATTCATCAGTATGTGTTTGCTATCAAGACTGCATCTTGGACAAGTTATAAAGCAAGTTCTGAGTTCTAAGAAGCTCTTAGAAACAGCAAGTGTGCTTTGCAAATCATACTGGAAGGTCGAGTTGAAGAGTCTCATATAGTGGCATTCACAATTAAGACTAACAAATGCTTAGATTTTAGAATGATTCATAAATTTGCAATTATTTTCCTTAGTCATTTTAGCTCATATTTGGTGATTTCATACTGATCATTTCTTGTTCTCTTGCATACAATTCCAGAATAATTTATTTTTGCCAAGATAAGACTTCAGGTCCTAAATGATACCACCTATATCACAATAGTAGATTTTTCCAATTTTCGTTTATCTTTCCAACAATTCTATCACCAAAGTATTTTTTCTGTCCAACTCCAGAACTTCATTACTCAGGTAAAGTTAGCCCCTGGGATTTAAAAATCTAAATAATTGATTAACATGGCACCACAATGGTAGAAAAATTCTTTTAATATAAGTAAAGCAGAAGTTATATCATCAATGGGAATATTAGCTTCTCATCTATTGTTGATTATTATATATATATACACACATATATATAAAACTGAAGGTTGACATAAGCGTGTACACAAATAGACACATACAAGTCTTTTTTATAATGGTACTTTTGGTGGAAAACATAGATCTTTAAAAAGGTGATCAGTGGGGGCGGCCTGGTGGAACAGTGGTTAAGTATGCACATTCCGCTTTGGCAGCCCGGGGTTCGCTGGTTCAGATCCTGAGTGTGGACATGGCACCACTAGACATGCCATGCTGTGGTAGGTGTCCCATATATAAAGTAGGGGAAGATGGGCACAGATGTTAGCTCAGGGCCAGTCTTCTCAGCAAAAAGAGGAGGATTGGCAGCAGTTAGCTCAGGGCTAATCTTCCTCAAAAGAAAAAGGTGATTAGTGGATATAGTTATTGTAGGGTGGCATAATTAATCTTTAATGAGCCCTGACCCATATTAGAAAGAGCTGTTTCATATGGGGACAACATACACCTAGCCACTCCTCTGCTCTCCTGGTTTACAAGAGCTTCCATCTAGTAAACTGAGAGTTGTGCTTTTTCCAGCAAATTCCATCCTTTTAGGTGACCACTCCACCTGAAAATCTCATCTCCCTCCAAGTGTCCATATTGCCAACTCCCTCACTTCCTGAATGTGATTGCTCACATCTTACCTTCTAGCATCCTCCTGTTCTACCACCACACCTGCCCTCCCAGTCCCTTTAGACCTGCTTTGCTTCCCCTATTTTCTCATCACTCATCCCTTTCCAATACACCATTTAACTTACCTATGTGTTCTGAACATTGCTTTTTTGCTATCTCCTTCCTTGAGAAGGATACTTTTTTCTCTTTAGTTCATCCTTTTATGGAAAAATGCTTAGAAAAAGAGCTGGATCATAATAAAGACTATTAATATTTCTTGAATGAATGCATCAAAAATACAAAAATCGATGTACATATTTTTAAAAATCTCTTACTAGATGGGAGAGAAAATTCCCTCATATGCTTAGATCTTTAACTTGATTTGTATTCACCTTGAAATACGCTTTCATCTTATGTAGTCTGTTATTCGAAAGTTAAGGAAAATACACTTTCAAAAATGGATTCAGTCATTTTTACTCACCATGACCATATTATTTAAAAAACAAAGCCAAAAAGCACTTTAGGGTGCTTTTGTTCCTTTGTTTTTGTTTAGTTTGTTTCCCTGTGTGTTCAGCCCCTTTATTGTTAATAACCACTCTCAAACAATCCCACAGCATCCACTGATAGTCTCGCAGTTGCCCTTGCATTCTTTGTAAAAATGAAAGCTCAGTTAAAGACACAACTTCCTTTTATGGTGCAATTTGTTTGCTCTTAGGCTGGATCATTCTCTTTGCCATTTGATTTCCTCAACTGAGCAATTTATGACAGATTTTTAAGACTTACTGTCTATTACAAGCAGCAGGTTTTAAAAACTCCATCATCATCATACGCTTAATGAGTAAATGGCTGAAAGCTCAGCAGCCTGGTGGGGGAAGTGTGTAGGGTTGACTCTCTGACAGCCAGCTTGCTGTTGCTGTAATTAATAATGAAATGTTACATCTCTTGCTTTTTATGTGGAGACAGGGAAAGTGACAGGGATTATGGAGAGAAATAAATTTACTTTGTAGCTTTATAAAGCATCCATAGCTTTAGGGGCTCAATACATACAAAATTACTATAAGATGACAGTTTCCCAAGAAAGTAGTTACAAAAGTATTTAAAGCTCTAGGCTGAAGAATCAGGACATTGTAAGTATAAAGAAGGAGAAAAGACACTTTCTTTTATCCCATCCCTCCTTTTCTGCTGCTTAATTTTTTTCTATCCAGCTGCTTATAAAAAGATCAAAGATATATCTAACTTGTCTCCCTGAGAGAATCTATTTCAGTCAATGTCACAGCCCACCCAATGTCACAGCTCACTCACTTTCCAACAGTGACAGAAGTTCCTATCACATTCCCCTTCTCAGCTCTTCTAATGGATCCCCCAACTGCACCCTCCCGTTCTAGAAAATATTTTATTGTAGAAAGGAAGAGCTATGGGGTTCTCTGAATGAGTCCTGCCCAGTGAACCCAATGCGACTGATCATTAGTCATGTTTACAGCTAGCTAATAGCCCACAGGTCACCATGTTTAGCCTTATTCTTCCCCCAAAGCAGTGCATGTGGATTTGCTTTCTCTGTCTATTCGGCATGATATTTGGAATCCTGGCATCTTTCAGCTCATGGAATCTGAAGGTGTCACAAGGTCAAAATGGTCATTCTAACGTTGTGAATTGGCAAAAAGCAAGTGTAGACTCTCACGATGAGGCAAAAGATTAAAGTTAAGGATCTTGGATATTAGCTCTATATAATTATTTTTATATTTGATTATTCTTTCTCAGTTTTCCCTTTGCAAACTGTCACAGTGTGGCATGGCTATTCAAGAAGTGATTGTTCCTCATCTTCAACCATTTGTCTATTTCAAATCTATCTGAAAACCTCACCTGTGGATATAAATAGTCAAAAAATGAAATTAACCCTCTAGTTAGAAAATTAATAGTATTTTATTCTGAATTAAGTAATCTGATTAAGCAGACTGGCATGATTTATTTGACTTGTTTTTGTTTATTATTGACAAGGGTATACCTTTAGTTATGTATGTGCATATATATTCATGCATAAACTTTGCAATGGACTAAACATTGTGTCCCCCCAAATTCATATGTTGAAATCCTAATCCTCAGGGTGATGGGATTTGGAAGTGAGGCCTTTGGGAGGTTATTAGGCCATCAGGATAGAGCACTCATGAATGGAGTTAGTGCCCTTTTAAGAAGAGACTCAAAAGATCTCCCTTGTCCCACTTGGGAACAGTGCCAGAAGACAGTGGTCTGTGAACCAGGAAGTGGGCCCTCACTAGAAACTGAATCTGCTGGTGCCTTGATCTCAGACATCCCAACCTCCAGAACTACGAGAAAAAAATGCTTGTTGTATGAGCCGCCCTGTCTCTTGTGTTTTTGTTATGGTAGCCCAAACTCAAAGGTAAACCCATATAATATAAACAATTTAACTCTTCTATTAATTCAAATCAAACTGCCTCTTTTGTATTCAGGGTTAGTTGTAAGTAAATTCATATACAGAAATCGCCCTTGTTCTGATAATGAGATTTACACATTATTATTTTATTTAGAATTTATAGGTTAAAAATCCATAACCTAGTTAAAAACTAGACAAAAATTTATAACAGAAAATGCTTGATTTGGATAGACTTACAAATAAGAGTCTATGTTTTATCTCCTCTGCCTCATAGCCTTCAATCTATCTTAACTAATTTCTAAAATGTCAGAAGTGCTCAAATTTTCCTATAAATTTCTGGGTTGGATTTAGGGAAATGTGTTACAACTTGAAAACGATAGATGGATATGAGCATTCACTAACGATCACTCTCTACTGTCTAACTAAAACATACCCCCAAAGACACACTTGCCAAGTTAAATGATCAAAGATACCCAGGATAATTCTTTTGAAGACACTGATACCTTCTAGTTATAAAATACTAGTTAACATGAAGTAGCCCCTTCAGAAATATTAAATAGCAAAATCTATATTACTAATTTGTCATGAATGTGCAAAACAATTTTTATATTATATATTGTCAATCTCTAACTCTTTATGTTAAATTCCAGTTTACGTGTTTGGGATGATCATCAAAGTATTCGAATGAATAAAATCATTTCAGAATTTCATCAATTTCTAAAATGCCATAAAATATTCTGTGGAAATTATATTTTTCTTGAGAATGAAATTTGTGGTAATTGAAAATAAAACTTTTTTTTATCAAAACTAAAGCCAGCGAGCAAAGCATGGAGCTTTGCAATATGAGCCATGACTGCCTGGAACTTATGTAATTATAGCTGGAAGGAGTCGTGGGCCTGAGGTGCACAGCCAAGTTGGATGAAAACTATATATAACCTAAATACCTGCCACTCTCCCTCTTCTTCCATGGTCTCCTTCTCCTAAAGTATTTGAGGAAAAAGAGTTCTGCCTGGATCAGACTGTGCTTTTTTGTTTTACTTGTATCTGACTACAGATGTCAACCCCTGGGACTTTCGTTTTTTCCCTTGGTAATAGCCTGGAAATTCTTCACTATTATTTGCCTTAAACAACTACTCTCTGCTGTCTCCCTCCTGCTGTCCTCAATGAGTTTTTAAAAAATTTTTCCTGCCCTATTTATTCACAATATCTCTTGCACAAGGCTGCTGTGTATCAGATGTCACTGGTGTCTGATATTAACCAAAGGGAAATAAAACTAAGAATCCAAAACCAGCAACAACTTAAAATTGGGGATGTTTAATATAATGGTTCCAAGTGTCTGATGGAAAAGAAAAGTTATGTGAATACAACAGTAAAGTTACCTTGTGGCTGTACCCTAGTTCCCAGGCTTAGCTCCCGGTTTGGAGGTTGACCCTCTAAGCTCTCTTCACTC
Organism: Equus przewalskii; assembly: GCF_037783145.1. Taxonomy (NCBI): domain Eukaryota; kingdom Metazoa; phylum Chordata; class Mammalia; order Perissodactyla; family Equidae; genus Equus; species Equus przewalskii. The sequence goes on from NC_091850.1 coordinate 39,585,210, forward strand.
TCTCTTGAACTTCTTTCCTCCAGAAGAAAGGAGGAAAATCTTCTCCCTCCAGAAGGAAGGAGGAGGTCTTCTCCCTCCAGAAGACTTCCTCTCTTCATTTCTTCCTCCTAACAAACTGTCAGTGGGGGCTTCAGCTCAACAATCCAATGGAGTTATAGCATTTCCAGTCAAAGGCTTTAATATGTGTATGTATGTACGTATCTATCTATGGAGATGAGTTGATTGAAACAGTAGTGTAAGGAAAGTAGTTCTTGAAGACAAAATACCCTATAAAGATTTTGCAGGCCCTCCATGAAGATAAACATATTACCTGTTTGTAAAGAACAGCTTAAATTCTCCTTCCCATAGCTGTTTGCCTTCTAATCATGCCCATTGATGCCGGAGAAAAAAGGACAGTTTACAGTGCCTTTCAAAATAACCCAAGCTCCCCCCAACTAGTAGAGAACCAGCAAAGGATCTGAGATGGCAATATGTTCTTCACAAAAGGCCAGATCTAATTCTTAGGCAGGACTCTCCACCCAACTAATATTTCTGTAAATTGAAAGAAATCAAGATGAATTTCTCTTTCCTTTGGTCTGGAAAATCTGAGGGTGCTTCTTTCAGTTACCTGAAACAGATGGAAAAATACTCCCATGTGCTGCCACAGAAATAGTTCTGTATGAATGAGATCTGGCTGTTGGAAGTGTCTGCATGGATGAGAGAAAAGAGGCAGGCTCAGGCTCTTTCTCTATCAGCAAGGAAGCGGGTAACCTCGAATAGTAGGACTAGAGCCATTTAATCACTCAGGAGAGGAATTTTGTCATTCTAATTCTAAAACTCTATGATTGTTTTGAGACAGGCTTGCAGGAGCTAAAACCAGTAGTATATAGTAGTATATACCAGTATACCAGTATACTAGTAGCTAAAACCAGTCTATCCTATCTCATCAACTATTGACTCAATATGGGTCAAGACTATAGACAGAACCACATAATTAATTGTCTCCAGAGCCTACATACCTAATTAATTGGTGAAGAAACATTTTGTAAGTATGGTGGTGGTGTCTAATAAATTGGAAAACTAATTCCCATCTAAACATAGTAGCCAATGCTGGACTTCAGATGTCTGCTTTTCCAGTTTTCTACGAAAGAGTGATTTTTTTGAACTTTTATATAATGAAGCTCTCGGGTAAATGTGTATACAGAGATTTGTACAAGAATGCTCATAGTAGCTTTATTAATATTAGTCCCAAACTAGAACCCCCTCAAATGTCCATCAACAATTAAATGGATAAATTGGATAAAATGGATAAATTAAATGGCTATTATTCCTACAGTGAAATACATTCAGCAATAATAAGGAACTAATGACTCATACACTCAGTGATATGGATAAATTTCAAATACATTACGCTGAGAAAAATAAACCAGAAAAAAATTAATACATACTTATGATAGCACTTACGTAAAACTTAGAAAAGACAAATCTTATCCACAGTGAAGCAATCTAGGTCAGTGGTTGCATGTGATCAAGGGCTGGGATGATGAGAGCACAAGGGAACTTCTTTGGGTGATAGAAATGTTCTATATCTTAATTGTGGAGGTGGTTACCAGAGTATACAATTGTCAAAACTCATGAAACTATGTAAATTTTATTTTATGTAAATTATACCCCAGTAACTTAATTTTTTATTTTTTTGGAAGATTAGCCCTGAGTAACATCTGCTCCCAATCCTTCTCTTTTTTTGGTAAGGAAGAGTGGCCCTGAGCTAACATCTGTGCCCATCTTCCTCTACTTTATATGTGGGACACCTACTACAGCACGGCTTGACAAATAGTGCCATGTCCGCACCCAGGACCTAACTGGCGAACCCCGGGCTGCCGAAGCAAAATGTGCGCACTTACCCGCTGCACCACCAGGCCGACCCCAACAATAACTTAATTTTTTTAAAAAAATCGTATATATCAACTTCAACTTTTTAGAGCCAAAAATGTTAGGGAATTATATTTATACATGAATCTACTAAGCCACAGATGGATCCAATGGGATCGGATTAGAACTTAACCCTACTTCAATTTATCCTATTCTTTTTGTACTCATATTTTTTAGTATAAAAACATTTTCCCTCTGATGAAAAAATGAAAATGAACAAAAGCATTATTTTTAAGCTCTTATCCTATTTTGCTTCTTTTCTTCTTCTGTACAAATTTCTTAAAATAATAATTAACATTTATTGCTTCTACTTCCAGGATTCATCCCATCTCTTGCATGCTTTCGAACATCCATCCCTACTTTTATTGAAACTTACTCAAAGAAAAAAGTCACTATTGAGCCAGCACCTCCAAAGATTCTCAACTTTTCCAATAATTGCTTTTTATTTTTTATCTCTTCAGAATCTTTTCTACTCTTGACTTAAGATTTCTGGTTGAGACTTCAGATTTCTGGATCATCCTCATGTCAAAGATTGCCTTTCAATAATCATTTTGCTTGGCTTTTTAAACTCCTTCCTGAATTTGGGATTCTAGGAAAGCTTTCTTTCTCATGCTTTTTTTCAGTTACTTCTGGCCTAAAGCTACCTAAATATCTATCTCTAGCTTTTTCTTGAGGTCATTCATCCAACTGGTAAAATGTGGCATCTTGACGCTGTACTACAAACTCATCATATCTCAAATTTTATGTGCCATATCTTCTTCTACCCAAGAAACCTTGAACCTCAAATTTAAGCTTCAGCATATTGTTCAACTCCACTCCTGCATCTGTCATGTATTAGTGAAACCTTAGGATTTTTCTTTGAATCTTTCTCTCATGTCCACCATATACCTGCAATTGTTTTGGTAAACAGTTTACATTTACAACTAGCCTTAATCGTTATAATAGTGCTCCTCTTTTCTCTGATTTACCCTAAACATTGCTGCTAATTCCCTCCTCCCAACAAACTGTCAATGGGGGCTTCAGCTCAATAATCCAATGGAGTTATAGCATTTCACTAAAATATATATATATTTAGTGTATATATATTATATAATATATATTTTAGTGAAATGCTATAACTCCATAATATATATATTATATAATAATTTCACTAAAGCACAGCTCAATTTACATCTTTTATCTCCTTGCAGGTTTCAATTGCTATCAGAAAATTTAATTTGAATCAAATGGAAGCCACTCAACAAATATTTTTTGGGAACTGAAAAACATCATGCATGTGCTAAAGGTGGGCATGAATAGATAAAAGGATGTCCAGTATCCTTCTCTTAGCATTCAAAGATCTTCTAATTTTTATGTCAACCAGGCACTTTTGGTCAATTTTAATCTTCACAGATTACTTTCAAGCACCTTTTGAAATAAATCCATTGAGATAATTTTGCCCAGAGCTTACCCAAGTTTGTATTTTTGCTAGGATTTTTCTTACTTCCTGAAATGATGATGATATTAACCATAAGCATAAAAATTGTAATTATCATTCATAGAGTGCTTGATGTAAGCTGTTCTGCCTAACATTTTGCACACATAAGTGCATTTCACCCTCGCAGCACTTTTATGAAGTTGGATTTGTTATGTCCATTTTACAGATGAAGATATGGAAGCTCAGAGATGTTACATAACTTGTTATAGTCACACAAGTGGTAAAATTGAGCCAGTCTGACACATGCAAACACTTACACTTCTCACTTTGCTACACTGCCGTAAGGTATGCCCTCCTTTCCAGCTTTGCCATATATGTATATATCTGATTCATCCTTCACACAACTTTGTTTATAAAAATCTTTGCTCCCTCCAAATGAAAGTTATTAAGTTCTTATTCCTCATGTCCAAAGGAAATTTTGCAATTTAAACTTTTTTTTGCCACTGGTCACTTCATAGCTTACATTCTAGTCATTTGTGCAGAAGTTGTCTTTACAAGATGCTGACAATTTGAGCGCAAGTGTTACACTCCATGTACCTTAAAATCTGCCTTTACACAGAGAAAATACCAAATATTTATAAGATTAAGGGATCTGCGAATGTTCATACTGCTGGTTTACTAGAGCATAGTTTAGAAAACTTACTTGAGAAAAAGGTGAAAAGCAGTCTTAATCTTTTGTTCAAAAGTATTTTTTTTTTTGTAAATACTAATGCCTTCTATAAATTTCAAGGACTATGGTTCTCAGTGAGAAAGAAGGAGAAGTGAGGAAAATTTCTCAGTGAGAGAATATCTTGGAGGAACAGATATTGTTTTAAAAAATACTACTCTGTTCTATTTCTATTATTTACCTTTTATCAAAATATTAAATTTATGTCTACAGTGAAGGGAACTTATAGGAGGACATATTTGTTTATCCTGAGAGACCATGTGTTTAAAATTGATTGGGTCCAGCCGGCCTCGTGGTGCAGCGGTTAAGTTCGCACGTTCCGCTTTGGTGGCCCAGGGTTTATCTGTTCGGATCCTGGATGCGGACATGGCACTGCTTGGTAAGCCATGCTGTGGTAGGCATCCCACATACAAAGTAGAGGAAGATGGGCAAGGATGTCAGCACAGGGCCAGTCTTCCTCAGCAAAAAGAGGATGATTGGCGGCAGATGTTAGCTCAGGGATAATCTTCCTGAAAAAAAAGGGGGGGGGTGACACCTTTTTCTTTTTGTCATTTGTGAAATAGGAGAGATATTTTTTAAATGTATAAAATAATATCTGTATTTAACAGAAATAACTTTATGTCCTGTAAGTAGTAAAAAAAAAAAAAACAAAAAAAACAGCAAAAACTAGGTGGACCATTTCTCTTAGGATTACATTTTGCTTGGTTGACAATAGTAAAGTCTCTTCACTGTGTAAATTCGTCAATTTAAGCGTAAAGTGCATCATCTTATTGAGTTTTATCATGCACCCTCAGCATCTATTATTCCTATTAACTCTAAGTTCAACCTCCACCTTGCCCTTTTCCTCTTTTAATTGGCAGCGGACAAATCATTTCTGGTCAAGATCAGGAGCTCATCTGCCCATGTAACCCTGAACATCAATCCAACAGAAGAGCGGGTCCCATTAGCATCAGACTCGCAACTAATAACTGCAAAGGTCTAGGGAAGAGCAGTAATGCACTCGGATCCTCCATCAATCTCTGGCACCTCAGAAACTAAGTGTAATGAACAGCAGGTCACAACCTATATCTTTCATAAAATGTCCCAGTAGGGGTAGCATATTATATATACAAAATGGTAATGTAAGATCATCATATCAGACATTTTCTGAGTCAGAAAGTGTCACTGCATATCGAATAAACCGAGATTCAGACATATAATGAGTGCTTATCTTACCTTCATAATATCTCATTTAAAGCTATTCCCAGGGCTGCATACAATATTGCTGGCTTCTATGCTACAGAAAGATGATGGCATACCCTATGAAACACCCAATATCACCCTCAGATAACATATATTTTGCCCATTCTGAAATTCATTTGCGTGATCATGTATTTTGAAAGTGTATGGACAAATTTGAAATTTTGGAATACATGGAAATCGTGAAAGACATGAATATTGCTCAACTTTAAGGTCCTGAGGGGAAGAGAAGACTTGGTTAATGTTCTGTGGTTCAAAATACATTAAAGTCATCCTTCAACTCTTATATTTAATACTATTTCCCCCAAAATGCTCTTTTCCAATTATTTTTTTCATTACCTTCCTCTTTCATTTATTTGTAACATCTTTCTCCTTTTTTGTAGTTTCTCCTTTACATGTGCTTATTTGAAAAAGCACAATGTAGTTGTTTTGATAGGCTTGGAAATAATTTCTTTGGAGTGCTATGAATATGCCATACTCCTGCCCACATACACACATTTTGAGAATTTTTATCCTTCTCTATAAAATTAGCCAGCAGTCCCTCTTTTAACAGATGTTCTTTCAGTCATTCTTTGTTTGATTGAATTTTGCATTTCCTGTGGCACATCTTTTAACACTGGGGTGAATCAATGTGTAGGAAACCTTAGGAAACCTGTTTAACTGTCTGTTTATATGGCACTGGGGATAATAACCGAAAATGGTCATTTTCTTAAGATCTTGACAATTAGCAAGGAAAATTTCTCAGTGAGAGATTATCTTGGATTACAGGCACTTATAAGGCCTGTAATCAGTTTTTTTTTGACGTAGTTGCCACTTCTGCAAGTGGCTGGGGTGGAGATATGGGTGAGGCCGAAGAAATGAGAGACTCTGCAATGGTGTTTGCTAATAGAGTTACTGCCTACTTTATGAATAGAATGAATTATGAAAGTGTACCTAATATATACAATAAATAAAAGCAAAGAGCATGAAATTTGTATAGTAAAACAAATTTTTCTTGATAGTTATTGCTTCTCATATTTTACTCAAAATATATACAAGCTATTTATATGCAAGATAAATTGATGACTCAACACAACTTGCATTCCCTTGAGATGTCTACACCAAGGCCCTTCATGGGGTGTCTAGAATTTCTGCCCTTCTTTTATCTCAAATCAAAGAAAGATGTGATGCAGCCAGTAGCTTTTTCTTAGTGCTTCATAATACCTAACAGTAGAAAGCATAGTGGAACACATTAGTTGTTATGTCCCTACAGGGTGGAAGTGCCACTAAGAGAATTGATGGCTCCAGGTTGACTTTAGTATAATCCAGGGTTCCTGCAACCTGAATGGCTGGCTGCATTTCCCTAAGTGCTTCACTTAGCACCAAAGAGCAATTGAAGTCTTTGGAGAATGAAATCCATTAGCTTAATGTAGATAAAGAAGTGTCTACTTTTATATAACAAGTCTGTGCACACTTTCTTTACTAAAATCATTGGTATGCTTTACATAAAAAATGAATGTGAATTTTAGAAAAAAATTTGACAATACTAAAGCAGTTTCTAGAATTGTTTCCCAAAAACTGAATGAAATGAACAATAGTTTTTTTAAAATTTGGGTAAAAGCTGAAACTATGGAAGGATCCAACTTCACACCCCAAAATTCAAGAAGCATCATCCAGATCCAGTATAATTTTGGAATAAATTTAAAGAAGATTCCAGAAGTCAACACAAGGCTTTTCTTTGGAGGGGGTCGTAGTTTGCTAGAAAGTGGGAAGAATATCTCAAAAACCTCACTGATGCTCTTGAACTGAGGACAGAGGTGAAGCATACTGGCAACTAGAAGAAAGGTGGAGGTAGTTTACTTGGAACTCATGTTAACATGAATACATGGGAACCTTAGGTCCAGGCCAGAGAAGTGGTGAAGTGTTTCCTTATAGAAGTTGCTAGTAAAAATGGAGTAAAGTTTAAGATAAGCCACTCACTCAGCTGGGACTGAGCAAAACCAGCGAAGAGATGGCTGAGCAGGGCAAAGAAAGAAACAAAAAAGGAGCATGCCTACATCAAAAATCAAATCTTGAAAATATGAACACATCCAAAAACTTAGCCACACATCTGGAAGCAAGGAGAGATGTAAATCTCACAGAGGAAAAGACAAGATATCCTCTTAAATGGACTTACTTTTTCTTTTCTTCTTTGTTATGTTTTCTTTTTAGTTTGGAGAGAAAGAATGCAGTCATAAAGTTACTAACGGTAGCATCACAAGGCCACATCTTAGTTACCGTCTTAGCTGAAGATCAGAATAAATATCTCAGGCACCTGTTTCGAGGGGAATAGTCACAGAGAGATTGGAATGAAAAAGGAGGAAATTCAAAAACAATGTCCCTACACATTCTGTGAGCAAAGAACAGGCCTACATTAGAACTATACCCAGGTGAAGATTACACCCAGAGGAAGATGAGTTTAAAATGACCAATATAGAATAGGATGTATTTATATTAACTATCTAACTAACTTTGTCTAGAAGACAAAGATAAAGAAAGCAACATAACAATGAAAAAGAAGACAGAGTCTGTTTTTCAAGAACACATTCCAGGAAACCAAAGAAAATTAAATTGTACTGATTTTTGTTTTCAGCAATATCCAATAAAATACGAAAACTATGAAGAAAGAGATCAAAGGTGGGAAGGAAAGTGTGATGAGATGGCAAAGGCATGGATAGATCTAAAGAAGTAAATTGATAATAAATTATAATTATATATAAATTAAAAACCATTGAATAAATCAAGGGAAAAAAACTACTTTATTATTTAAATGCTTCAGTCTGGCATAAGAGAAAGCTGGATTGAGGAAATATGTCTGCCATTTATCACAGGGATGATCTTCTTCAGATTATGAAGACTTTCTAAATATCCATTTTCTAATCTTTAAAATCAGGATAATAATAGTATCTCATTTATCTGGTCGCAATGAGGACTAACCTACTACATGAAAATCACTGAGCAAAGAGCAAGAAAGAGAAGCAAAGCATTTGTTCATTTTCAAGATTTTTTTGTTGTATTTTAATTAAGATTTTAGTTTTTTAGAGCAGTTTTAAGTTCACATCAAAATTGAGGGGAAAATATAGAGATTTCCCATATTCCCCCTGTGTGCACACATGCACAGCCTGCCCCATTTTTAACACGTCCAACCAGAGTCATTTATTTGTTATACTTGATGGACCTACACTGATACATCAATGTTAATCAAAGTCCATAGTTTATATATAGTTCACTCTTGGTGTCGTGAGTCCTGTGAGTTTGGATAAACGTACGATAACGTACTCATCATTATGGTATCATATAGACTATTTTCACTATCCAAAAAATCCTCTGTATTCTGCCTTTTTATGCATTCCCTACCCTCCTCCCTGACCTTCCAATCCATGACAACCAGCGATTTTTACTCTCTCCATAGTTTTGCCTTTTTTAGAATGTTACATAGTCAGAATCATATAGTAAGTAGCATTTTCAGATTGGCTTCTTTCACTTAGTAATATGCATTTAATGTTCCTCCATATCTTTTCATGGCATGATAACTCATTTCTTTTTAGTGCTGAATAATATTCCATTGTCTGTATGTGCCACAATTTATCCATTCATCTACTGAATAGCATCAGGGTTGCTTCTAAATTTTAGCTATTAGGAACAAAGCTGCTATAAACATCTGTGTACAGATCTTTGTGTGGATGTAAATTTTCAACTGCTTTGCGTAAATACCAAGGAACACAACTGCTGAATGGTACAGTAAGAGTATGTTTAGATTTGTAAGAAACTGCCAAGCTGCCTTCCAAAGTGGCTGTAGCATTTTGCATCCCACCAACAATGAATGAGAGTTCTTTTGCTCCACATCCTCATTAGCATTTCGTGTTGTCAGTGTTCCAGATCTGGCTATTTTTATAGTTGGCCATGCTAGTAGTAGTATCTCAATGTTGTTTTAATTTGCATTTCCCTGATGACAAATGATGTAGGGTAATGCTGGCCTCCTTCAATGAGTTAGGGAGTATGCTCTCTGCCTCCATCTTCTGAAAAAGATTGGAGAGAATTAGTATAATTTCTTGTTTAAATGTTTGATAGAATTTTCTAGGGAAGGTATCCATGCTTGGGGCTTTCTATTTTGCAAGGTTATTAATCATTGATTAAATTCGTAATAGATATAGGCCTGTTCAGATTGTCTATTTCTTCTGGTGTGAGGTTTGACAAATTGCGTCTTTCAAGGAATTGGTCCATTTTATCTAGGTTTCCAAATTTGTGGGCAGTCATTCGTAGTATTCCTTTATTATCCTTTTAACGTACATAAGATCCATAGTGACGTACCTTTGATTGCTGATATTAGTTATTTGTGTCCTCTTTATTTTTTTCTTAGTTAGCCTGGCTAGAAGCTTATTGATTTTATTGCTTTTTTTCACAGAACCAGCTTTTGGTTTCATTGATTTTTTTCTATCAACTTCCCGTTTTAAATTCATTGATTGTCTCCTAATTTTTATCATTTCTTTTCATCTACTTAATCTGGCTTTGCGTTACTCTTTTTTTTCTAGTGTCCTAAGGTGGAAACATCGACGATTGATTTTACATCTTTATTCTTTCCTAATATGTGCATTCAATGTCATAAATTTCCCTCTAAACATTGCTTTTGCTGCATCCTACAAAATTCTGAAAGATTATGTTTTAATTTTCACGTATTTCAAGATATTTAAAAAATTTCTCTTGTGATTTCTTCTTTGGCCCATGTGTTATTTAGAGGAGTGTGTAATCTCCACTTATTTTGGGATTTTCAAATTTTTTCTGTTGTTGATTTAATTCTGTTGTTGTCTGAGAACATACATTGTATGATTTCTATTCTTTTAAATTTACCAAGGTATGTTTCATGAGACAGAGTATGGCCTATCTTGGTAAAGGTTCCTTGTGAGCTTGGGAAGAATATGTATTCTACTGTTGTTGATGAAGAAGTTTATAGATGTCAATTATACGCAGTGGATTAATGCTTTTGTTGACATCAAACATGTTATAATAAAATAAATCTAGTCCTTCCTTCTCATCCCTTGTATCATATCATTACTGTCATTCATATATAAGCATACATGTGTATATATATATACACACACATAATTGAATACATTGCTGGTAATATTATTTTGAACAAACTATTAGCTGTGAGATCAATTAGGAATAAGGAAAATGAAAGTTTTTATTTTACCTTTACCTGTTCTGTCTTCAGTGCTCTTGCTTACTTTAGTAGATCTGAGTTTCTGACCTATATTTTTTCCCTTCTCTCTAAAGACCTTCTTTTAACATTTCTCTCAAGGCAGGTCTACTAGCAACAAATTCCCTTAATTTTTGTTTTTCTGAGAAAGTCCTTATTTTTCCTCCACTTTTGAATGGTAATTTCATAGGGCACAGAATTCCAGGATGGTGGGTTATTTTCTCTCAACACCTCAAATATTTCACTTCACTCTTTATCCTGCTTGGTGTCTTCTGAGCTTCCTGGATCTGTTGTTTGGTGTCTGGCATTAATTTGGGAAAATGTTTAGTCATAATTGTTTCAAATATTTCTTTTTTTCCTTTCTTTCTTCTCCTTCTAGTGTTCCCATTACATATATGTTATACCTTTTGTCATTGTCCCACAGTCTTTGGACAGTCTGCTGTTCATTTCAAGGATTCTCCTGGTATATCCTCTAGCTCAGAGATTCTTTGCTGAGCCATGTCCAGTCCACTAATAAGCCCATCAAGGGCATCCTTTATTTCTGCTACAGTGTTTTTTATCTCTAGCGTTTGTTTTTATTTCTTTCTTAGGATTTCCATCTCTGCTCACATTGCTCTTCTGTGCTTGCATGCTGTCTACTTTATCCATTAGAGTTCTTAGTATATTTATTGATCATCGTTTTAAATTCTCAAACTTATAATTTCAAGATCCTGGCCATGTCAGATTCTGGTACTTGCTCTGTCTCTTTAAATTGTGTTTTTGGTCTGACTTATAACTTTTTTTTTTCCTTTTTGATAGCCAGACGTGATGTACTGGGTGAAAAGAATTTCTGTAAAGAGGTTTTTAGTCATGTGGTGGTAAGGTGGGGTGGGGGAAGCATTCTACCTTCCTATGATTAGGTCTCAATATTTTAGTGAGCCTATGCCTCTGGACTGTGAAGTCACAAGTGTTTCTTCCCCCCTTTAGTTAGGACCAGATGGCTAGAGCAGGCTGGAGTTGGCTATTCCCTTCTCCCACTAGGAAGGCTAGAGCCAGCTGAAGTTGAGTATTTCACTTTCCCAGGTCAGTTAGGCTCTGATAATGTCCCAGTAGATTAGGCTTTGGTTAACTAATTTCCCCTGAGGGCGGGCCTTGTTCAGAACAGAGTGGCTGGCTGGCATATTTCAAAATTGTTCCTTTTCCCCAGCCCCTGCTGGAAGCCTGAGGAGCTTTTTCTCAGATATTTTCTGTGGGAACCTGGTGAAGCTCTTGGAGGTAAATGTCACAATATTGTGTGGGGACGTCACACCCTTGGAGTTTTTTAACTCTCAGACTTGTCTACTCTGAACCCCAGTAGTTTGTCAATTACAGTTCAGGTTTTCCTATCCCACACTGTTTCCTGGGGAGGTTTCTGCTCATGAGTCCCTATTCTGGTAAGCTGGGAACCCCTCTATTCACCTGTGTGTCTCTCCAATCTTGGGGACAGAAGTTTGCCCTAAGTCCTCTCATACTTTATGTATCCAAGAAGGGTTGTATATTTTTCAGTCTGTTCAGCTTTTTACTTATTATTAGCATGAAGTGCTAACCTTCAGTCTCCTTGCTTGAGGAACAAGAAACTAGAAGTCTTTTCCAAAGCTTTAAAATAATGTAAAGCAAAATCAATTATTTGCATGCCTGATAAGCATTTTAACCGGATATCTCAATGAACTTTTCTTCCATTCATAAGTGGAAAAGTGGGGAGAGAGGGCTTGCCCATAATATAGATACAATTATAAAGTCTGAATTCTAAGTTTCAGATTAATTGAAATATAAACCTAGTGTTTGCCATGGTAATTTTATAATTTTGTGATAAATGCCACCACAAAAAATGTCCTTGTATAGAATAATTTTGCTAGATATTCACTTAATTAACAAAATATTTTAAAACAGTTTTCTGTCACTAAATACTTTTTCTTCTGTTATCTCTTTTGGGATTGTCCATAAAAAAGAAAACTTATTACTATAAAATTATTAAATTTGGTAAAAAAAGAAACCTGTGAATTTAAGGTATAGAAGTGGCATATCAGTTGAATGAAGAGAATGACATTTAAGGAGGAGAAAAAATGCACTTTGTTCTATTTGAATTCTAGACCCTTTTATAAAGTCAAAATTGTTGTCATTAGACAATCAAGAATGAAACAAAAGCAAACAAAACCATGTAGGAAGCCATTACATCTGGCTACCTTCCATAAATTATTTCCTTTTCTGTAGTAATTTCTTCACATTTATGTATTTTAAAGAACAAGTAATATATGTTTATTCATTAAGACAATAAATCATATAAAATCCATGCAAATATTCTTTTGTATTTTCTATAAAAATATGTCAACATAGCATTTTATTAGAGTGATTTATTTCTTACTTTTTTTTTTTTGCCCGTGAACTTGAATAACCAATTGCTTTAAGAACATCTAATGCAATTTTCCTCATATGCAGAATATTTCAACCCCTGATACAATGTTGCCCTTTATTCTTGGAGCACCTTGGCATGTACCCATGTGTTGAAGAGTAACGGCTAATATAAGTTCCACTGAATATGTATATATATTGTTTTCCTGTTAGGATATTCGTTTTCATGCTCAATCCTGCTGTCAAGGCAAAAGTCATCTTTGTGTTTACATAGTCCAACACAGCTATGAGAATGCTCCATAAAAAGGTGTTTAACCTCTGAGAATTTGGATCCATAAGAAAACAGTGTCCTTGGGAGTTTCAGCTACTGGAAAAGAAAGTGATGATTCTGTTCTGTACACAGCCGAAGGAAATAAAGTATCTGAGATTTTGCCCCTTGATTTCCTAGGGGTGCAAAAATAATCAATAAGAGGCAGCAAGGCAAGTTTGTCACATCTGAGATTTGTTCTCAAAAAAGGCAACCTTTATCTTTGTGAAATGGAGTTTTCCTGTTCAAATGCAAATTGGTCTCCCCTTTAATAGAATTTTTATTAGCATCCTTTATTTTGAGAAGAATACCAATGTTTAACCATGGAAATCTGTAACCTCCGAGCAACCCAGGAACACTGATATGTATTTGAAGTTATAGCCATTTTAAAATTAGGACGTATATCACATTTTCATTTCCCCCCGTAAATATTGTCTCTACTTTGTGTGAGGGAATAAAAGAGATAATCAAAGCATAGATACTTTGTAGAGATTGGTAGTCCTTTTGGCTGTGAAGACATAAAGTATTGTCACAAGAACTTCCAATTGATTCACTCAAAATCAAGTCCTCCTTTCAGTGCAACTTAGGAAATGGAAGATTTAGAAGTGTCCAATATGTCACTCTCCTCTAGTTATATTGGGTACATTGAAGGCAAAAAGAATTTTCATGCTTGCAACATCATACCAAGAAGAGAGGGGATTTGAAATTAAGCAAGATTTAATATTTGCCTTTCTCCTGACAACAAGACTGCATCTATTACAGTAAACGTGGTCTTTACTCTCTTGGTGTTTGCAGTCTTGATTAGAGGCCAAGAGATGCACATAAGAAGTGAAAAACCAATCTTATTATTATCTTCTCATTCTCAGATTGTTCCTCTCCTCACCATTTTCACTCATTCAACTTTACGACTCTAATTATAACTCCCCAAAACAGAACATTTGGCTGGGGCCTGCAAACTACTTCATACCCAATTTTCCTCCACACCAAATCTACACCTTTTCCTTTTTACAGCAGGAAAAGCAGCTAAAGTGATTGGGGTACTCTATTTCTTAAAGAAGCATCATAACACGACATGTTCTGAGATGAGGACACAGGAGAGGGCAGAGAAGAAAAGAAGCAGGGATTAGTGCAAAGTAGACGAAAGTTTGTAGATAAGGAAGAGAAGAGAAAGAGAATATAGTTTGGAAGTATAATGGTGAGAGTTCCTTGACCTTTTAGGATCCTAGAGAATAAGCAAAGGCAGAAATTTTAATAAAAATTTTTTGTATTCTTTTATTTTTGAAAAGCATATGAGTAAAGAGAGTAAATGCGTAATTTGGGGCTTTGAAGTCAATCTTATAATTTTCAGTTTTTAAGAGCATTTACATCAGGAAGCCATTGCAATGCTTTGAAACTGTGAAGTGGTATATGGTAGTCTAGACCTGGGTCACAAGAGATAATTGTGACTTCAGTGAGATGGTGGTTGTAGAGATCAAGTTAATAAATAGACCCGAGATACATAGAAGGCTAATCAACAGTCTGGGTGATGGATTGGAAATGTATTTTGTTGGAAAGTGCTAAGAATGATTCACTTCAGCTTAATTTAAGTAGTTTCTGATGTGTGCAGCTACTTACATGGAGGTAGCATCTGCATGAATAGGACTCAGTAAAGGAAGACTAAGTTGGAGTGGAAAAATCATGAATTTGGTTTAGAAATATTTGTGGTTTTTGTGACTTTGTGCATTTAATTACATATACTAAATAAATAGTTAGACATCTTGACCTATATTTCTTAGGAAAGAACTGAAGAAGCTACAAAGCAATGGCTTGATTCTGCATGGTTCTGAGTTGGGGGTCTAGGTATGAATAATTTTTCTGCCATTTTCTAAATATATGACTTTGGACAAGTTATTTAGATTAGTGATGCTGCTGCTTTGAGATTTGTAAAACAGGAGTCATGATGCTATTTAAAACAGTAAATTATTATAAGAATTAAATGATGTAATATATGTACAGTTTAGTACATTAAAAAGTACTCAATAAAGGGAACTGGTTGTTATTGGCATTAATGTTATTATTAGTATTACACTCATTAGTGTGAATATGTGTGTACCTTCCACGCTGTAACCTCATCAAGATCAGGGCTTTTGTGTCATTTATCTTCGGTGTTCTTATTTTGTCCAGTGCTTAAGAACTCATTAACGTTTATGGATTTAAAGTGAATAACATTTCTACTCATCACTTCAGATCTGAGTTACATCCAGCTTTTTAAATGAAGGGTCAATAACCCATAACAATGATATACTTTCTTTGGTTATAGAATAGTCCTTGGATTCTGATGCACACATTCCAGAGCTTGATTTTATGCTCTCATTCATTAAGCATTTTTACGTAATTATCTAGGTCATTTCAAATAAATAAGCTATGTAAAAGCTGGTTCTGTGTCTTAAACATCTTTCAAAATCTTCAAAGCTACTAGAAAATAATGTTGTATATACCAGAAGTATTTCAATATCAATAAATATTTCATAGAATTGTAGCACCTTAATACTGATATGAAAATCAGGGTGACCTTTCATTGTGTACTGGTGATGGAATGGTGGCCCAGGGAGACTACCCGACTCAAGTGA
Source organism: Equus przewalskii (assembly GCF_037783145.1). Classification (NCBI taxonomy): domain Eukaryota; kingdom Metazoa; phylum Chordata; class Mammalia; order Perissodactyla; family Equidae; genus Equus; species Equus przewalskii. Next base: position 39,601,002 of record NC_091850.1, read on the forward strand.
GTTTATAAACAGAAGTAAGGCAGAGACAGGCCCAGAATCAGACCTTACCACCCCTACCTCTCATTCCACCCTAACATACTGCCTTTCTGTTCACTTATTTCTTGACAAAAAATAAAAATAAAAAGCACAACTATCAAGTCTTAGAGAGTAGAAATGATGGAAAAACCCACCAGCCTCAAAAATGAGTATTGCAGATGCTTCAGCAGAGCTGCCTAAAGATGGTGCCAGTCACTGTACTGGTTACCTATTGTTGCTATAACAAATTATCCCAAACATAGTGGCTTAAAACAACACTCATTTATTTTCTTACGGATGTGTAGAACAAAAATAGAGCATGGCATGGCTGATGATTTGCTTAAGGTATTACTGGGCTAAAATCAAGGTATTGGCCAGGACGGTACTTCTCTAAGGCTCAAATTCTTTTCCTAAACTCACTGATGTTGGAAGAATTCAGTTTCTTGCAGTTGTAGGACCAATGTCCCCATTTCCTTGACACATGACCCTCTTTCATCTACACAACAACAATGGTATGTAGACCCCTGCTGCTTTAGATCTTTCTGACTCACTCCTCTGCCACATCTCTCAGACTTCCTTTTCTGCACTAAGCGGGGAGTAAGATGTGCTTTTAAGGTTCATGTAATTAGACTGGCCCCACCCATATAATCCAGGATAATCTTCCTTTGTTAAAGTTAACTGATTAGTAACTTTACATCTGCAAAAAACTTTTTGCCATGTAATGTAACATATTCATGGCTATGACACTAGGGAGTAAAACTCAAAAGGACCAAAATTCTGCTTATCTCAGACACAACCCAAAGTTACAATATCAATAAGAAGCAAATGGTGCCAGCCCTGATATCAAATTTGCTGCATCTCCAATTGGTCAATCAAAGGCAAGCATGTATCATCCTACCACTATAGCCAGTGTATGGAAATTGAACCATTTTATGAATGGAAGATACAAACAGAAATACAACCAATAAAAAAAAGAAAATGGTGCTGTGGACAGTGGATGGCAATTTAACATCTTTTTGTGCACTAATTTTATAATGCAGATTCTGAACTCATTATCATATATGTTTTTGAAGTTAAGTAGCTAAGTAGAAATACATGTTTGTAGCTGTGTGAAGGTTCAAAAAACATTAAGAATAAATGACAATTTCTAAAATGAAATTAAACCATCCACAGAACAAAGCTGTATGCCATAAACATAACTTATGGAAACAGACAACATGATCTTGTGGTTAAAATGCAGGGCACTAAAAGGCTGTGTATAAAGGCAGTCCTAGGAGATAACTCAAAGTCATGTTGTCAATATTATCAACAGCATTAAGACTTGATAGGGTTTGAATGCTATCAGATAGCATCTATGTAAATTAAAGAGTGTTTATCTGGGTGGTTAAAAGAGAATGTAGATTACCCTGGGATTTACAGACTGAAACCAAGATATGAACTTTAAGCCTCTTTGTTCCTGGATTGTTAGCCTCAAGATTGCTCTCCAGAGATTTGCACTTGCTGCCAGAAATAGGTAATGCTTCAAAACCTTTGCCTCTTTGTCTTCAAATCCACTGGGTTGTTTTCTCCGGGAATCATTTCTTTCTTATTCTTAGATGAGAGGCAATTTGCACGCTTTTATGAGATTTCTCCCTTTAAGAAAGATGGTATACAATTTGTTAATATCCTGGATTTTCTCTTGTAGGGGCCAGTGTGAAGAAAAAATTGATATAATGTGCCTTCAAGTAGAAGGTTATGTACACACTCATTCCATATATGGAGACCACAACACTACTCTTTCCCAAAATTGAGCAACAACACAAAAAGAAGAATCTTTTGCAGCTTCACTTTTTAAAACAACAAATATCAGAATGTGAGCAATTTTCATGGTAACCATTGCTATATGCTTTTTTATTTTATTCTCAATGTAATAAGCAAACTACTTAACAGTTTAAGAAATCACCTTTATTGTTCTTTTTTTAGAACTTTCATCCTCTGTGATTATTTTCTATAGTTTGACAAATTTTAACAGTATAAACAACTGTCTAGAGCTCTAAGGCATAATCAAAGGCAAGATAGTATATGCCCTGAGTAAAGACTAAAGATATTTTTTTATATCATTAGGAAATGATCATATAGAAGATGATATATTTTTATATTATGTAGGAATAGCATGAGAGGAAGATTTCAATCACAGATTATATCATTCACACTCTAACCAGGAAAACAAAAAAAGACATTTAGAGTATTTGAAACAGAGGGAATTCAAGGTAAGGAATTAATAACAGGATGTAAAATAGCCTAGAAGCCAAGGGGTATATTAAGAAAGCCTAACAGAAAGCTACTACTAGTGTTGCCTGCAGGGACAAAGGGGGAATGTCCTATTTCTAAAGCCCTGGGGCTGGTTCACCTAGTGGGAGCTGGAACCAAGAGGCATCTCCTGTGGAAACTTGAGCCAGCTTCCAAAGATGCCACCTAACTCAGTGTTGGAGGGGAAGAAATATCCAGGCTTTTTCCTCTTGCTCTCAAGTTTCCCTCTGATGCCTCTGATTGGCTGAAGCCAGGGAGGGTAGCCAACTGATAGTGTCCCTGTAAATCAACCCACAGTGCATCCCAGCCAAACAGAAGAGAGCAAGAGTTAGTCTATGAATGACCTTGAGGTCATTGGCTAAGAACCCAAAGAGCCATATCTTAATGATCCTTCTACCACGCTGCCCAGAAGCTAACTCTGGCACACGGCTTAACAGTATGCTATCATCTTTATTTATTCTTATTCTAAAATAATATTTTTTCTGTCTCTCTGTCTTTCTTTGTCCCCCTCGCCAAAGCTTAATCGTAGTGGAAGGAAAACCAAGATTTAGAGCTTCTAGGGTTTTTTTTTCCTCACAACTCTTTATATGTGTAGACTTCGATAGCATCTCTTAATCATGTGGTGACTCCTTTGACTCAGCTAGAAAAGAAAATAGTATCATAGAAAAACAGTCTCTGTAATTTTTAAAATCCACAAAAATCTAGATTATAAGTTTTTATCAAATTTTATCTTGTCAAAAATTCTTTCTCCTGAGAAATGGTACCCAAGTTAAACCAGGCTAAAATACATAGGAAATTAAATTTAATAAAATGGCAATATCTAAAAATCTAGAAAGATTACAACTGTGAAATATTAACATTGGTTTCCTCTGGATAGCTAGATTTTAAGAAAGATTTATAGATTTATGTGGTCTACTTTTTGCTATATTTCTAAAGTTTCTAAAATGAACATGCATCATTTAATAGAAAAATAGAGACAAAAACAAGATGATTATATTAGGGCTTAATATCTGCATATTTGTGTATATATTCTTGGTTTTATTGAAGTACTCAAGAGACAATATGTGACACTTTATATGATGAATATCACAGAAAGGAGAGATTTTGCTGAAAGCTAGTGCTGAAAATCAAACAACAATAAAGTTAGTTGGATCTTTGTTCCTTTAGATCAGGATCTTCTCCTGCTCTTGGGGAAAAACCCATAGGAAAGAGAAGAGAAGTGAAAGGTTATTAAAATAGGAATGACCCCTACTTGATCTCAGAGGAAATTATAATAAAGAACACAAAAAGCAGAGAGAATCAGAAATTATTCTATTTTTGATGTCTATTTGGATAACTGCTTCTTTGGTCATAATTTAATTTTAATGTTAAAGTAACCAATATTGCCCCTTATTGAAAGCTCACTGTGTGCCACGGACTGTGCTAGTCTTTTTGTGTACACGCTCTCACAACAACACTGTGAGGTGAAAATTTCTCTTAAACTGTCCCTTTAACAGAAATGGATGCGTACAGAGATTCACTGAGAAACAGTAAAGAACACGTATGCACTTATACAGCCAGAAAGTTACAGAGTGGATAATCATATCCAGATCTTAACTTCAAAACTTTGCCTTGACTACTAAACTATGTGCTTCCCTGACAGTATTGCTAGTAATCTTGGCTAATTATTGAGAGAAATATTCTGATCAAGCTTTGCTGAACTTGGAGATCTATATCATCTTAGTATTTGAAAGAGTTTTTTTGTTTTTTGTGGGGTTTTTTTGAGGAAGATTAGCCCTGAGCTAACTGCTGCCAATCCTCCTCGTTTTGCTGAGGAAGACTGGCCCTGAGCCAACAGCCGTGCCCATCTTCCTCTACTTTACATGTGGGACGCTTACCACAGACTGGCTTGCCAACTGGTGCCATGTCCGCACCCGGGATCTGAACCGGCGACCCCCAGGCCGTGGAAGCAGAACGTGCTCACTTAACCGCTGTGCCACCAGGCCAGCCCTGAAAGAGTTTTTAAAATGTAGTTGGGAGTTGAGGAAAAAGAAAGATCATGATAAACCATACAATGAATCTAGATTACAAAATATTTACAGTAAATTTAAAGGTAAGGTTTAGACAACTCTATTGACCTTTTTTGTTTAAGTTAATGTTTCGGTTGGCAATTCATGTAATCATACAATTAGAAAACACAACTGAATCTATACCTTATTGTGTGTTGTAAGAGTAGTCGAAACTGCTAAATTTAATAGAGAAAAATGTGTGAGTGTGTATGTATACACACATATGAATGCATCAAAAAGAACAAACAACAGAAAATATATATATTTTTTCTTTTTGAAATGGAAAACAAGACCCTTGTCCTGAGGGAAAAGCTTCCCAGGAATATGAAAAATTCTCCTATCAGGGTGTCTGTTAGGAAAAGCCAGGCAAAGTAATGCAGTTGAGTTGAAGTCTTTTTTTTTTTCTTTTTTAAGAACAAAGATTTTTGATCTAACATGTACATTTAGTTTTCTTTTCACATTTCCAGAAAAAAGACATAGCAGAAAAGCTAAATCTACCTGATACCCTTGAATGATTTCTAAATACATGATACTTTCTTTTATAATCTTATAAGGAATGACCTAAAGAAAAAAAAATCAAATAATTTGAGTAATATTAAATTATTTTTATATCTCATTATAACTTTAAAATGACATATAGAATTGAAACATCTGTAATCCAGACATTTGGATGTATGTTTACCTACCCAAAGTCATTTATTTCAAGAGATTCCTTCTTAACAATTGTAGTACTTGTGTGTGTCTTTATGCATTTCAATTTTCAAATATATTTGATGGCTGTGTAGGAACTTTCTCTTTGCTTCTGAGAGGTGGATATAAAGCTTCCAAAGGCAGGCCATCGTTCAGCTGGTAAGAGCCTAAAGTGTCTTATTGACAGGACATAATCAAGATGTGTAGTAACAAAAATGACTTCTGGGGTGGTGCAATTACCATGCAAAGTGTTGGAAAATATGAAGCATCTCTTGACCAAAATTGAGGACAGATGGTGAACAAGTATATTATATAAAAGTGCAACAGCACAGGGAATATTCAAGTGAGCAGAATGTGATTATGTAAATTAAAAATTCACTTGTAACCAAGAGTGTCAAATACATAGTGAAACTCAAATTAAATTATTCAACAAAGTATAGAGAATGTTCCTGGATTTATGATCACAGCCTAAAAGGTTGGTCTCTGAAAAAATGGGGAAGCAGCTACATATGATCCACACTCCTCTTACTTAACCTTTTTCTATTTCATTTGTTGAAGAATAAATGGTGATTTTTAAAGGTATATTTCTCTTTTCTATAAGTCTATTTTATCAGTGTTCTTATTTTGTCAGATCACTACTGTCTTCTTAGAAAATAATTTGACAAGTGATACACATTTAGTTGTAACATGAATGTTACTTCCACAGTGGCATTACTTGAAAAGAGATCCCAGGGAAAGGGCAATGAGTAATTACTGTCACCCACTGCAATATTGTGGTTTATAAGAAATGTATATTTAGTCACTTAATGATCAAAATATGTTTCTGATATATATTCAGTTTTCACCCACAGTTCTGGCTCACTGCTGCCCAAACCCTTGGAATTTCCTGTGATGAGTGCCATAAAGGTGTCTCTTACTACGTTAAAGAGGTGACTTTTGGACCCCACCTAAGGATGGGGACTGGCTGCCAGGAGAACCAATCATGTGATTAGAGGGTTGAAACTTTCAGTTCTACCCCAAGACCACCAGGGAGCGGAGAGGGACAGGAAATTGAATTGATCGATTGCCAATGGCCCATGACTTAATCAGTCATGCCTATGTCATGAAGTTCCATAAAAACACAAAAGGAGAGGGGTCTGAGAGCTTCCGGGCTGTAAACACATGCAAATGTATGGAGAGCGGTGTGCCTGGAGTGGGCATAGAAGCTCTGAGCCCGTTCTCACATACCTTGCCCTATTCAGCTCTTCCATCTGGCTATTCCTGAGTTATATTCTTTTATAATAAACTGATATTCCAGTACATAAAATATTTATCTGAGTTCTGTGAGCCACTCTAGCAAATTAAACAAACCCCAGGAAGGGTTTGTTGGAACCTCTGAGCTGTAGCCAGTAGGTCAGAATCACAAGTGACAACTCAGGCTTATGATTGGCACCTGAAGTGAGTGGGAAAGGGAGCAGTCTTTTAGGACTGAACCCTTAACCTATAGGATCTGATGTTATCTCTGAGCAGATAATATCAGAATTGGATTGAATTGTAGGACACCCAGTTGGTGTCTGAGAAAAGCTTGATGGTGTGGGAGGAAACCCCCTCGCCCCACGCCTCCACACACTCACACATCAGAATTAGTCTCAGAACCACAGCACTCACCCATTTAAGAAAGTAATGGGAATATAATGATTGAGGGAACATTCTGCAATACTCAGATGATATGATATATTTGAGTAAGTATTTCAACTAGCCGTGACAAATCCATGGTTGTACACCTTTGGTAATCTGAAGACTCTTTTCTGGTGTATTCAATAAACAAAATATACTTGTTTGTGATGTAGGCACAGGCTCAAACATTCAGAATTCACAGTGTGTCCAGCGGTTTTTCTCTTGATTACTGTTAATAACTGTGTGAGATTTTATCCTACTTGCAAGCTAACAAACTAGCCTGCCACAGTTTCATGGATGCATGAAGGCATGAGACTCATGGGTCAGAGACAACATACTACATTGCTCACAGTGACAGCAGTAGCCAGTGTATCAGCATTTTCTTGTGCCATTCCTTGAACCTTGAATCCCATAAGGTGATCTGAAAAGGACCAAGTGACACTTGCATACACAGTGAGTTGAATTACAGGGGAGGACCCTGGAGCCTAGGAAACTTGAATCACTTATAATGGGTAGTAAGCGTGCTTGACTTTTGCTCTGGAGGGAGATAGTATCTCTATCTCCCAAGGCTTTAAGTAGATCTCCCCTTCGCTCCAGGGAACTAACCCCATCTCTGTCTTCCATCCTTGAAAAGATGATCCAAAGGGGCAGTCAGTGCTTCATTTGCAAGATGTGCAGAGACACAGGAGATGCATGGAGAACTGTCTTCCTCAAATTCAAATATCATAAACAGTGGTGTGAAGTATGATAATCAGCTCCTTGCAAAGTAGGCAGCATTTTTACACACATTGTAATGATGCTTCTTTTTATCAAGTATTTGACTCAAAATATTCTGTTAATTGCTTGGTAAAATTTATAAACTTTCTTGAAATTATACATTCTAAAATCTAAAAATAATTCCCTCAAGTCAGTGATATGTTTACTTTTAAAATTAATATAGTACCAGTGTATAAAACTTTCATTTGCTTAAAGGGGTTACTGGGAAAACATTGATCAATGCTCCAAATCCCTTCCAAATTCATTATGAGACTAATGTGACATAAGATATATTATTACAGAGAAGGCTTCTACAGCCTGTCATCATTTGTCATCTGTGTTATCACTCAGGATGACATTTCTCTAGCAATAAAATCAGTCCATATCTAAGTGTTGGAATCCAGGTTTGAGTTGCCTACATGATGAGTTCCTAGCTACTTTGTTCTCAGTGTCAGACCCCAGGTGCACAAAACTGGGTTGATCATATGCTGCAGGTCATCGCTCACTAGCATTATTGCTCAATGCAATACCTCTCATTCTTTTTTTTTTTTTTTAAAGATTGGCACATAAGCTAACAGCTGTTTCCAATCTGCTTTTTTTTCTTCTGCTTTTTCTCCCCAAATCCACCCAGTACATAGTTCTATATTTTAGTTGTGGGTCCTTCTAGTTGTGGCACATGGGATGCCACCTCAGCATGGCCTGACAAGCGGTACCACGTCTGTGCCCGGGATCCCAACCTGCGAAACCCTGGGCCTCCGAAGTGGAGTGCACGAGCTTAACCACTCTGCCATGCAGCCGGCCCCCTCTCATTCTTTATATGATTTTCTTCCATCCCTCCTCCATGCTTCCACATGTCTAGAGATGGTCATTCAAGAGTATGTTACATGTGTCATTCCAATTCTGTTTTCATACTTTGCCTTAGATAGTGTCATAAAAATATTGATGTTTTGATTATTCCCCCTGGTTCTTATATCACAGACATTATTTTCGTTAAAAATATTTTTCTATTCCATGCTTTTTCACTCAACATTATGGTTTGGAGATCTATCTGTGTTGCTACATGTAAATCTAGTTCATTACTTCTGATTGCTTTATAGTCTCTCATCTTATGCTCATAACACATTTTATGTTCCTACTGCTACAATGATGTGCCCACTTCCATTTGCTACCGACAAATGCCATAGTGATAAAAATCTTCATGTATATCTCCTCATGGACCAATGGGAAAACAGATCATAGAGTATATACATTTGCTAATTAAGGGCTGGTAACCTTTTCATTATCAACTGCTCCCTTTGTTTCATATCTTCTTGCTTATTATTATGAATTTCTTGTGAATTATTGTTATATATCAGGGATTTTTAAGCATAATCTTCCTTCCTTTTACCAAAGTAATTAATCTTGCCATTTTGGTATCACATAGGGTCTAGGCTCTTTACGTTGAACATAGCCCAGAGCCTACCAATTTAGTCAAGTTCTTAAGCCTCTAAAGTAGATCTATTGCAAAAAGAGTGGAAATGTGGTGCTGCAGCATGTCCCAGAGGCTAGCTTTGACATACATGCACTGGGACTTCGCTTGCAGCAGGCTGGGACTCAGTGGAATGCGCAGCTGGGAGAAAGAGAAGAAACCAGGACCAGACAAGACCAAGTCCAGGGAAATAAAGAAGAGAGACCCTCCCAGTTTCCTCTCCTACCATCTGAGTGATGCTAGAAGGCTCCCCTACAACATCTTTAGTCCTTGAATTTCAAGATTTTATTTCTATTAAGATGCATAAAACCTCAATAGTGATGCCTCTTACACTACATGGAATTGACACCACTGTGTGGCACACCCAGAGGAGTAGGAAAGACATACATAGGCAGACCAAAAAGGTATCTACTGGTCATGCAGTACTTTTAGTGCAAACTGTGGGTAGGGTATTCTTTTCTGGAGTATGAAGAGCTCTTGGACTTGTTCTCAGCTGGGGCCAATGGAGGCCAGGAGCCCTCAGGATAGGCAGGCTGAACCCCACTGTATCTCAGTTTCCTCTTCTGTGAAACGCAGACGATAAAAAAAGTAGAGAATTTTGTAAGCATGACTATAATAATATACATTTTTAGAAGAGTGCCCAGAATATAGTCAGATTCAATAGCCATTAGCTCTTATCATATTATAAAACATTACATATATTAGTTAACAAAAGATATTAGGACAATTGGCATGTCTACTGGATAAAATGGAGCTACCTCATTCTGTATGTCAAAATACATTCCAAGAGAGCCAAAGATTTACATAAAAAGGAAATGAGGGAACTAGAGGAAAACATCAGAAAATAGACAAAATACCCAGATATCTTAATGGAAAGAATAACAAATTGGACCATGAACATTTGAAAGTTCTACTCTTATAGTATTTCATAAACTAATCAAAACACATATGTTAACCTGGAAATAATATTCACAACACATCTGACCAACAATATATAGTGTCTGAAAAGCTCTTGAAATTTAAAGAGAAAAAGATATATTGTCCTATGATGGGTTGAATTGTGTGACTCTTCAGAAAAGATATGCTGAAATAACTCAGAATGTGATGTTATTTGGAAGCAGAGTCTTCACAGAGGCAATCAAGTGAAAATGAGATCATTAGGATACGTCTTAATCCAACATGGCTAGTGTCCTTATGAAAAAAGAGGAAATTTGGACACAGAAAGAGATACGTACTGAGGGAAGACAATGTAAATACACAGGGAGAATGTTATCTGTAAGTCAAGGAACTCCTGTGGCTACCAGAAGCTAGGAAAGAGGCAGGTTCTTCCTCACAATCCTCAGAAGAAACCAACCTGCTGACACCTTCATTTCAGACTTCTAGTCTCCGGAAATGTGAGACAATAAATTTCTCATGGTTAAACCACCCAGTTCGTGTTACTTTGTTGTAGCAACCAAAGCAAATTAATATGTCTCATTTAAAAATGGACAAAAACAATAACAGATAATTAATTATAAATGAAAACTAAGTGCTTTACCTATAAAAGAAGATGAGAAGCCTCGGAGATAATTTGTAAAGTCAAATTAAAACAACTTTATGTACATTTTCCTCTATTATTAGATTGTTAAAGATCAAAAGGTTTGTAAATAAAGAAGATTTTAGGGGATAAAAGGCTACAGGTTCTCGTATGCTTTGGGGTGAGTGTAAATTGATGTGTTCACTTTGGAGAGCAATTTGGCAATATCAGCCAATGTTTCAAATACACACCTTTCTGGACCTGTCAGGATAGATGTTCTCTTGTAAAGTTTTTCAAGGTAGACTCCTCTTCCTGGGCAGCCCTGATCATAATAAAGCTAACTTTTAACTTCTTTTTTCTACTTTTTCTTCCTCCATTCCTCTCTCCCTCCCTCCCTTCCTTCCTCATTTAATCTGACTCCAAATGAAGCAACATCCCTTCCCAAAAACGTACTTCACAAAGACTGGGTAACATACAAAAATGAACATTCTCAAACTTTCATTCAAAACCATTTAAGATGATACTAATTTTTATATGATCTTACTCAAACATCCACAAAGAAACTAGCAATAGTTATTTGATTAGCCAAACGTTTTTAAAGTATTGTTCTAATATATTTATAGAGATAACAGATAAATATTTTTGTACACTGTCCCCAGTATAATGCAGGTACTATACCTATTTACTTGCAGGATTTCTAGAACTGATTGATTAGCTTCTCAATCTATAAAACTGTAGGTTTCCCATTAAATTTTCTCATAATAGTCCATTGTGAGTTCACCTAAAATGCGGCCTCGCCAGGGCTGTTTCTTTGTTTTGTTTCAATGAATACTACCCATACAAATGTATTATTGATTTTTCTTCCAAACCATAATGATGCAAAGTGCAATAGCTTCACAAATTTATGCTTATTGCCAAAAACCCGACTTGACAAGCAGGTGTGACTTCTTTACTTACATAGTACCATTATTTCATATACTTGTATGTCACTGATGTTACATTTGGATAAACATTCAATGCGAAATAATGTTATACAAAATAAATGAAAAACATAACCTTCTGATTAAATGAGAAATAGAAATACTATGTTACTTTTTCTGCCTTCTGTACATAACCTTTAAGTCAGAATCAGGGACTTTGAAAACTTAGAATTACCCAGATTTTTTGAACAGATTTATTAATCTGTAATGCAATCTAGTTTCTGGATTTTATTAATTGTTTAATAAGCAATAAATGATTAACTGCATAAGAAGCGATGAGGACCCTGCTGGCAGTAGAGACGGAATGCGATGCAATTTATGAAATTAAAGAAAAGCTCAGCATCTGTCCAAGTCAATATTTGTCTATGTGTTCACACCAGCAAATAGAGAGCAGTTTATTTACCATTTGAGAAATCTGTGCCAAAGAGCAGCTGCATAGGTGCTAGATCCTTGCCCCCCATCATTCAGATTGTTCACTGTAAGAATGAAAGCTACCAGCATCATCTCTTAGAGTTCAACGTTAAGGCATTTTTTCACCTATTTTAAAAGCATGACAACTCCTGAAAGAGAAAGAGACAGGGTGAAAGAAGAAAAAGAATAATAATGACAAAAAAAAAAGATAGTAATGCTGTCAGATCGGCTTCCTTGAGACCAGATACATAAAGATCCCAAACTAGAAGCTGTCATGGAATTATAGCTTTTGTTTTTCTTTCTCCCTCACCCATCTGCTGTCTGTAAGTGCTGAAAGTCAGAGCAGGCATGTGCCGAAATACTGTATTCATTAATCATGAGAGTGGGGAATGTGCGTAAGTCACACCGGGCACATTACTTCAGAGCTTCTAATGATGTAGGTCAGTGCAAATGAGTGTCTATTCCCCACTCTGGGATGTGATGTGTTTACTACTGTATGTTGAAGAGTATCTACCCTTTCATGGCAATCAAGAGACATTATTTGAAAGCTTGTATCTCAATTACAAAGAATAAGTATTGGTTAAGGATGAAGGAAGCTCCCTGGCATTGAAATTTCTCACATTGTGTGTCTTACATTGTAACGTCTTACATTGTAATGTCTACCTCCAATAGATTCCAAAGTTTATTTTAAAACGTTTCATGTACTTGAAAGAGAATTAAAGACATTGGTCTTATTCACATGGAAATTCTGACGATGATATCAAATTATCAGTGACTTTACAGATGCCTTTCCACTGTACCTCTTGAAAGGTACTATTCAAATGACCTTCACATTTTAGGGATCGGTAAGCTATGGCCTGCTGGCCAGATCCTGCTCGGTGCCTGATTTTGTAAATGGAGGCAATGGAACACAGCCACTCCCATTTGGTTACCTATTGTTGATGACTTCCCTCAGGCTACAATGGCAGTGTTGGGTACTTGTGAAAGAGACCTTAAGGCCCACAAAGCATAAAATATTTCTTATCTGGTCCTTTATAGAAAATGTTTGTGAATCCCTAGATTATGACATTAGTAGAAATCTGTCTGATATGTGGATCCTAGTTTTCTCATCTAGAGTTTATAGAATTACATCATTGGTATAGAATTTTTTGTAAATAATATTTTACCACTTTCTTTGATTTACGAGATTATAAAAAACCAAACAAGTGTTTTTTATTATATGTGTTTTTACACAGGCCTCACTTTTTGACAATTTCTCTTTCACTTATTTTGATTTTTATTGTCTCCATTTGTCTTCAATAATGCTTGTAAAAGTGGAAAATGTTCTAGGCACACTTGAAGTCTAAGACCTGGCTATTGTCCACAGGAACACTGGAAGCACTACACCTTCCATGTTCTGGGAAAATGAAATAGTCAATGATGCTTTAGAAGTTTTCCAATGAGACTCTGATATTAAGAAAGTTTTGGAGGTCTGCAAATAGAGGAAGAATAACAACGATTACGTTCTACAGTCTTGCAAATCAATTCTCAATTCCCCATAGTAACACACGTAAACAAACAACATACAAACAGAGTACATGACCGATGTTTTAAATATGGGAATAAAAATATTCAAATAATTACATCAACGTCATTTCTATTATCTCCCTAGAGAAAGTATTATGTAAATATAAAATTGTGTCAGGTTTGTTCAGTGATAGGCCTCAATGTTTAAAATTGTGCCTGGAGAATATTAGGTGCTCAATAAATGTTTGTGTGCTGAAGAACTGACTGAGCAAAAATCTGGATGTCAATAAAGGTGATTTATGTTTTCTTTTTATACTGTCCTTTCAAATTTTTGTACAAAGGGAATATCTGATTTTCATAATAAAAAATGAGTCATTTGAGTAAATTACCACAACTGGTATAATTTGGAAATAATACTCTAGTAAAATATTATAGCAAAATAGATCAAGAATAAGTTTCACATGGCACAGCTGATACTTTGGTAAATAATAGGTATCCCTCAATTACTCAAATAATTAAATTATAAATAAAATATATTTCAATGAGTGAAATTATAGAACAGTTCCTAAAAGAATAAAACTCATTTATGTCTCCTGTGGTACACAAAAGTCAAGAGGGTCATAACATATAGGGGTATTTTAATAAATCAAAACTGTAATGCAGTAATTTGTTACTTAACTGAGTATATTTTCCAGAGCCGGCCCTGCGACCGAGTGGTTAAGTTTGCACGCTCTGCTTTGGTGGCTCAGGGTTTCGCTGGTTCGGATCCTGAGCGCAGACCTAGCACATCTCATCAAGCCATGCTGAGGTGGTGTCCCACATAGTAGAACTAGAGGGACCTACAACTAGAATATACAACTATGTATGGGGTCTTTGGGGAGAAGAAGGAAAAAAAAAGAAGATTGGCAACAGATGTTAGCTCAGGCCCAATCTTTAAAAAAATGAAGAGAAATCCACAGCTTTGCAAAAAATATATATATATTTTAAGAGGTAGACTGGGTTCTATAAATAAAAAATTAACAAAAATAATGTGGCAGACAGTAGATAAAGCAGCCATAGCTATATTGGCATGACTTTATAGAGAGTTATATAATAGTTTTGGAGATTCAGATTTGAAGCTTTATAATGAGACACATCAAGAGTTAAACAGAGAAGAATGTAAGGTAATTCTAAGGAAAAAAAGGTCTTATGAGCCTGTACGATCTTAGTATTTTCTGAAATTATTGAATTAGAGAATATGTTCTGATTACTGTTTCTCTTCTCCTGTAGCAGCTGCTTTTCCTTTTGCCCCCACTCCTCTATTTTTCTCTTTGAAAAATCAAAGTCCAATCCCCATTCAAGATCTTGAATATATGTCTCATTATTGGAAGGCCAAGAAGTTACAAGAAGACTTTCTCTGAGATTTTATTTAAGGGTTAAGAATCATAAAATCATTATAAAATTGTTGGCAAATACAAGCACTTTTTATTTAAGAAAGACAAATTATTTTCTTGGGTTTTAGAAATAAAACTGATAGTTTTGTCGCCTCAATTATATGTGCCCTGAAATCTGTACTGATACATATCTGGGCCATCCTGATGCCTTTTTATGCCCATTAACACCCTCCAAATTAAAATTCATCTCCAAAATCTCCTTCCCTCTTTCTGTCCACCCCGCTACACTGCTACACTCACCTACCCATACCAGATGGTGCCCCCTCACTGTCATGATGTTCTCTTTGTCATTGCTTTCTTCCTTATGTGCATTCCTCTTGGAAGTATACTTTGTGCTAATCTCAGGCTGATTTTCCTCCAAGATTTAGTCCCTTTGGAATTCTGGTGAATAAAACTCCTCACACCACTAAGTATTGGTATTATTTAAATCTGTGTTTCTCCATAAAGAGTAGCCTTGAATCTATTTCTGCAACCCAAGGGCTCTTTTGCTTACAGTGGCTCGTATTTCTCTGGGGCATCTGTAAAGGTGCTTTCAGGACCTAGTCTAGGAAATAAGTCAAGGCAGGCATTCAGATCCGTCTTTCACCCAAGTTCACTGCCTCCAGTGATGTTTGAAGGAAGGTACTGTCTTTGTGTGTTAGAAGAAAATCATACATGTAACAGCATGACTATGGATTCCCATGGAATCAAGACGCAGCATAGGTGAAGCAAATGTGGGCTTATCTCCAGCCAGCTGGTTTCTGTAAAAATTCAAAGGATTTATGTTATGCCTAGGCACTCATGGTGAAACCCTTAGGCACTAGCAGTAGTTAGTCAGTGAGCATACTCTTGAACGTGAGCCACAGGTGAGTACTGAGGTAGACCCTGATCACTGTTGTGTAAAATATATCCACATGTTCATTGGGACCCTACTTGATTCAATTTACTTCTAGAAACAAAGACAATTTCAGGTGCACTAATTTCAGACCAAAATCCTGAGTATGAAGTCTACCATTTGGTCATTTTTTCTTAGATGCTTTTTTTTCGGTTACAGCTTTATTGTGATATAATACCACACAATTCATCCATTTAAACTATGCAATTCAATGTTTTATTAGTATATTCATGAGATTGTGCAACCATAACCGCAATCTAATTTTAGGACATTTTTGTCCCCTATAAGAAACCCCAAACCCATTAACAATCGGTCCTCACACCCCACCCCAAGTACCAGCCCCAAGCAACTGCTAATCTACCCTCTGTCTTTATGTATTTGCCTACCCTAGACATTTCATAATATGTGGTCTTTTGTGACTAGCTACTTTCATTTAGCACAATGTTTTTAAGGTTCATTAATGTTGCAGCATTGATCAGTACTTTATCTCTTTCAGTCCAGATAATATTCTATTGCACAGTGTTATATAAATGAGCCAAAGATGGATCCTGTAAATTGGCCCCTGGGTTGTTTATATCTTCACTGCAGGTTGAGAACCATTAGCTCAAAAGCCCACATTTATAATAGCTGTTTTGAAGCCTGTGCCTTCTAAATCCACCGTCTAAGCCCTTCAAAGGCAAATTCCTCTGACTGCTTTTTCCCGCTGTATTGGTCACTCTTTCCCGTTTCTCTGCATGCCCTGAATTGTTGAAAACTGGACTTACTTTATGAATAATATATTGTGACGGCAGTGGTTATTGAAGCTCCAATCCCCTTCCCTGGTTTGTTCTTGTTGTTTGTTTGATCATTTACTTGTTTAGTGGACTGGGTGAACTCATTCAGAGAAGTTTGTTACCTCCACAATGTCGGCCTCTGATGTCCCTGTTCGTATGTGTTTTCTTTTCTTGATCTTTTAACCTGGCTGCATGTGCTATTAGCCCTGCATCCACAAATGGCCTATTGATCAACGGCTGTGCTTAAGCCTCTTAACCAGGTAGATTTTTACTCTCTACTACTGGATATCTGTGTGACTTGTAGGCTGCTATTACTAATCAGTGAATTTGTGCTTTTTGCTCCATGTTCAGCTAAGGACTGGTACCCAGAAGATTCTATCTCTAATTGCTCCTGAGAGGGCATAGAATTGGGGATACACAAATTCTCCCAGACTGCAAGGGATAAGTATAATTTTTAAGCCTGGCTTCCTAGGAGCTGCCCCTGGGTCAGAGTAACTTACTGCTCAGTCAGTGTTGGCATGAAGTTGTATTTAAACCCGTGGCACTGTGAGGCCCCTGCCCTGTGTCTATGGGTCTGGGTGCAGCTTTGGAAATGCTCTCACATCTGCTTTCTTCCCTGCAGTGATCTCTAGAGAGTGAGTATAGCTTAGCATATGTGCACAGCCTTCCCAACCCCCAGAGTGACTGATCCCAAAGGGTTCTTCTTGGTTGTCCTTTTGCCTGGTTCTCTCTATGAAACTTCTGGCTGCCCTGCCATTTTGCTTGTATCATAGATTTACCAAATTCCTCGTAATTGTTCTTCACCAAGATCTCCATTATCTCCAACAACATGCTTAGCCAAGGAGTTCACATTCTGTTAGAAATAAAGTGGCAGACAGAGTTGTGGAGCTCTTTGTCTTTTTGGCCTCCCTTCCCCCTGGGAAGAATGCCTGCAGCAGTGCAACAAAGATGGGAGCTGGGACCCACTCTTCCTGTGGGGCCACCCTCACTCTATGAGAGGACATTGGTGGTGGTGGTGGTGGTCATGGTGGTAGGGGATAGCAGCCCGTGGTCCTTTTGCTTTCTCCATATAAATGCAGAACCTTTGCCCTGCAAGTGGGCTAGGATGGGATGACTGGGCTCGGTATTCTCAACCTGCTGTGTCTGGAGTAGATCTTTCAGTCTCTGAATTGGGGCTCATGAGAAAGGGAGTCACATCCTCTCTGTGCACACCTGAGTGAAATAGCATTTCTGCAACACAGGACTGGGGAGGAGGGATGTGAAACGCCACTGCCAGCCATCCCCCTCTGCCTCCCGGGGTGAAACCATAGCTTGAGACTAGACGCTGAGTAGAAAGGGAGCCTCCAGCTTCTTGGCTGCACCTGCCCAGAATAGAGAGCTTGTGTAACACAGACCTGGGACATACACATTACAAAATATCATCTGGGGACACAGGTCATGGCTCAACGTCACAGATTCTGGCTGTTTTTACCAAGATTTAGTAGATTTCTTGGAATGACTGTTTCTCCATTTGCTGCATATGCCTGAGACAATTTCCAGCAACTTTAAATGATTGCTTTTCAAAAATTTTCTCAGTAAATTTGCTATTTTACTGTGGAGAGTGTCTGCAGAACTCCTTACTCTGCCACTCCAGAAGTATTGTACCCTACTGTTTAGTTTTGCTCTCAGAATGTACACATTATAATTTTTTTTTTTTTTTCCTTCAGTCCTGATTAGCTTTAGAAGAGTGAAAATTCAGGAAGACTGCTCAGGGGTGTGATGAAGGTTAAGATCCTTCAGACAATCTTGGCTGTTTTGCTAGAACTGGGATTTAATCCAATCTTACTCTAAGCTGATTTTCTGAGCAGCTTTCCATCAGTCCCTAGTGGCTGGCCTTCTGTAAGCTTTCTGCAATCTATCGCAGCTGGTGCATTTCCCCTTATTCTGTTGGTACAGAATTTGAATGCGGCATAAAATTCAAACTATTTTTCAACATAAAGTATACTTCTAGGCATTGCGAAGTGGTAATCAAAATGGAGATCCTATGGTTTTCAGCCTTTGAATTATTTCTAATACAGAAGATTTCCATCATTTTCAAAGGCAATCTCTAAATAGGACTCTAAATAAGTTTTCCCTCCCATCTTGTCCCATTACAGTGTAAATTTCTGCTGTGTTTGGTAGAAAGTAGGCTGTACCATTTTTTAGCCATTTGCCAAGCCTCTAGATGATATCTCATCCATTTATCAGCAAATATTTTGAAAATATCTCTTTTATTTGACCACAATCTCTCAATTTACAAAAATAGTTTCAAATTCTTAAGAAGTGGCTGTACATTGAATCTTGGTTAAATACAAATGTCAAGTAAATATTTGCATAAGTGTGTTGTTTTATGTCCTAAAGTGGATAAGCTCATAATGCTGCAAAAATTATAGTTTTGTCCTTGAATACAAACATATAATTATATGATTCAATTTCATTTCTGGTAATTTTTTTGTTTCCAAGGAATTAATAATTATCTTTTTATTTGCTTATTTTTTTATATGTTAATCATTTATTCATCAACAATCGCTGCAATGAAATGTGAATTTCCTCCCTGTCATTTAAAAACACCATGTAATCATTAGTTTTAATTCATTAATTTCCAATCCTTGTTATATCCTTGGAATTCTGTCTCCAATCTGGACCGGTGCTGCCTGAGCCAGCATACACTTCTCTTCCTAAAATTCCTCTCTACTATTTCACTGGAAATTCCCTTTGTCTTTCTCTTTTGTTAAATTCCCTGTTACTGAATCCCACGTCTTCCTTTTTTTTAAAAAAAATAAACTTTACTTTTTTGAACAGGTGTAAATTTATAGAAAAATTGAAAAGATGGTACAGAGAATTCTCATATATCCAGTACCCACTTACCACTATATAATTAATATCTTACATTAGTATGATACATTTGTTACAATTAAATAATCAATATTGTAACTGAACCAGGCTCATTTTGCCCACCACCCAGTGGGCCAATCACCAAAATGATGAGTTTTGCAGCAGAGAATAGGTTTATTCACGAGGCAGCCAAGCAAGGAGACAGGCAAACAAGTCTCAAATCCTCCTCCCTGAAAATGAGGATTTGAGATATTTATGGGATCAAGGGATGCAGTTATCTGAAGTGTGGAGATACATGAGTGGTGGTAAGGAAAGGTGAGGTAATCAGTTATCTGCACAAGCACAGTCAAGATTCATGCTCTTCACTTGACACATGTTCACAAAATGGTGGCATTAGCATGATCTGAGGGTGGAGTTTTTGGCTCTCTGATGTCAAAGGGTAACCTATCTGACATTCTTGCAGCCCAGCTGCTGAGTCTGTAATCTCAACTGGCTTGAGCTAGACAAAGAGTCAATCCACAGTTCCTGAAAAACAACTTAAGCACCTGTCACCATGGTGACTCAAGCATCAGAGATGTTACCTATAAGGAGCCTAGTGGGAGTCTGATAATACATTGCTTATCTACCTGACTTTTAAGAATAGTCATTAATGGCTATCTGTCCACTGCTTTCAATATTGATACATTATAATTAACTAAAGTCCATACTTTATTCAGATTTCCTTAGATTTTATCTAATGTCCCTGTTCTGTTCCAGAATCCTATCTGTTACATTTAGTTGTCATGTTTCCTTAGGCATCTCTTGGCTGTGGCAACGTCTCAAATTTTCCTTGTTTTCAATGACATTCACAGTTTTGAGGAGTACTGGTCAGGTATTTTGTAGACTGTTCCTCAATTAGGATTTCTCTAATGTTTTTCTCATGATTAGACTGAGGTTTGGGAGGAAGACAAAAGAGCTGTAAAGTGATATTTTGAGAATATCATATCAAGGGTGTCCTAACAATGCAGCTAAAAATCACACCATGAAAATACGTGTGTACTCAAATCTCTCTTCTCATAGAGAGAGAGATTGTGTCACCTGTCACCATGTCCTGGAAAGATGTCCCATATTGAGTTTGTCTTTTCACAATATTTTTTCTTGGCTTACTGGAGACACCTGTACCATTTCGGTTGAAATATACATCTCTGTGTGTGCAGTGGAGAATAAGATCTGAACAAGTCAGAGAGCAAGGATCAATGAACTCCGCATATTAAGATCCCAGAGTAATTAGCACCTTCAGTCATCTTTGTTTCTCTCCAAAGAGGCAACAGAAATGGTTTATCGTCCCTACTTCTCAGTGTCAAAGTCATAAAATAGAAGAGTTGTGGTTAAGGTTTTGATGCACCAGAGAGAGGGCAAAATTTCCTTTTGGTGTGGGTTTACTAGGACCCAGAGAGTTGTGGTGGGGATGTTTGCTCACCCCCAAGTCATTTCAAGAATGACTTTCATTTCTGAATAAAGGTTAAACATTTTACATAACAAAATCTCTGGTAAAACCTTCAGAAAACTTTTCTAGCATCAAATTCTTAAACTATCAGATTTCCCTGGAATCTTTAAATACTTATTGATGATAATGCATTTATACAATACGAAGGAGAAAATTGAAAATGTAAAGTTAAATCACATTTAAAAAATTACGTTTTTAAGGTAAAGTATTACATGAGGACAGGTATAAAGTTTATTGTTGACATTTCAATAATTTTGGGATTACATAATTATTTTGCCATTTGTTGTTGTTGTTATATGGAAAAGAATAACTCCTTTTGTATTATTTTTAAAGTAAAAGACCATTTATTGATAAGGAGCGGTGGGCGGACTGTAAATATTCTGTTGGTCTTTTTTTAAACTTTAAGAAGTACCCTTGAAAAATTACTCCATACCCAATAGGCATGGTCACTATTAAAGAGCTATCTAATTTGCAGGTCACCTGAGAATGTTACCTGTAATAAAGAACCTTTTGTAATAATTAACATATCTGTCAGCCTAATAAGACATTTTCTAACAAAGATAGACTCTTTCAGTGTAATTTATATGAAGTAGATCCCTATCAGGAGCTATTCTTAAAAGCAAACACACCCAAAATTATATAAATAACTACAAAAACAGTACTCTTTGGCTATCTCTCAGCTTTAGAGACACAATAGAAAAACTGCCAGTGGGTATTTCACATCTAAGTATCCTCTGCTTTGATATATGAGCATTTTTAAAATTCTCTCTTCTGCTAAAAGGAATGTTTGGCTCCCAAGATTCATCAGCAGGTTTGGGACGTCTTTGGAAAGCCACATGGCTCTACGAAAGTTTCGGAATAATAGACAAATATAAATTTTTAAACACTGTGCTCGAAATCCAGTCTATGGAATAAAACACACCTCTGGTGGCGTCCTTTGTAATAAATATGTCTTCTTTAAAGTTCACATGTTTCCACAGTGTGCTGACACCTCAGAATAAGTCTGCTTTTCTTGTTCTTATAACAACACCATTGGCGCTCAGCAAGTGTACCCAGGTCGACAGCTTGGTGTAGTTTTTCCTTGTGATTTAGGCTTTGTTTCATGCCTGGGGGAGTTGTACTCCTTTCACTTAAGAGTCAGGGTCCTTCAATATCCTTGCATTACTTTTGTTGTGATATAACACTTTAAAAGCTCCCTGGCTGGCAACTGTGGCTGGAGGCAGGGATCCGGTGGGAGCAGCATCGTGCACTGAAATAATATCTGTTTATCTGTTCACTAAAGGATGGCAGGGTTAGAGAGCCTTGGAATGGATTTTTAGGATCATACTGCAATAATACGAGTTCATGCACATGAACACGTGTTCTAACTGAATGGTGAGATTAACATATATTTTATTTTATCATGTATATAGCCCCACAGACGTAGAACTGGTTGATTGTGTCCACACAATTCAAATGCTGTTTAACAGACAATTACTTAGCATAAAACCATGCTGTGACTTCATTAGCAATTATTCCTCAGATCTATTTTGTTCCAAAGCCCATCTTTTTATTCCTTTATTTTCTTGTGATTTGTTTAAGTATAACAAGGCTGGAAGCAACCTCAAATTTGGAGTCGTCAAGCAGGTCTAACAGGCTGCCTTCTCCTCTGACTGACTCCAGCACAGCATCCCCAGTTCAAGCAAACTACAAAGAACCATGCAGAGCTGGAAACCACCTTACCTTCCTCTCTGTGCAACACCTACTTCCGGTCTCCTGGCCTGTCTAGTGATCTTGCTGGGTGCATTAGCTTGGCTGTTGTGCAGTTTCTTAATTTCCAGCCACCATCCAATCCTATTAGCAAACTGGCCCTGTCAATTATTCCATGTTTTTCCCTGCCCAGAACTATGTGTCTCTTTTTATATCCTGGTGGGTGAGTGCTAGGAATCCTGAATCTCCTGGCTTCAAAGGAACTATATTGACCTGCTGGCTTCAAACTCCAGATCTATATGAGTCTAAGAAAACTTAAGCTGCCCAATATTGAAATACCCACTTAGCTTTGGAAAAAGAATTTGGAACTCAGATCTTTAAGCTCATACTCCTTGTCGTGCTAGGATTGTAAACCCTTGCTGCTTTCATCTGTTTATGCAGTCATTAATAGAGGGGCAGCATAGATCAGCATCCAAGAGAATGGGCTCTGGAGTCACTCTGCCCAAATTCAAACCTGCCTGATATGTACTAATTTGTGGACAAAGGGCAAGTCATTAAATTTGTCTATTCCTCCATTTCATCTGTAAAATGGGCACAATAATGGCACCTCCTTCACAGAGCAGTTGTACAGGTACAGAACATATAACATTATCAGGAACAAAGTAAGCTTTCAATAAAAGTTTGCTACTATCGTTCAATGACTAATTCAATCAAACTTAACAATTATGGATTTGGTACCTAGCACATGCCAGGTAATATTGCAGACACCAGGAATACGAGAGGTGACAAAAGAGGCATCATTGAGCCTCTTCTCTCTACGACTCCACCGACAAAACAGTAACAAATAATCATACAAATACATCTATAAAATAAATTATCCCTAATGTTATTAATAAGAACTAAAGGATTTGAAGTCGAGAGATGGAGAGACAGGCGAGGCTCATGCAGAGATAGATCATGCAGGCCCTGTTTAGCTCACGAAAGTCATGCTAAAAATCCTGGATTTTAAGATTTCCTCTCTTAGCACCTTTCAAATGTATAATACAGTATCGTAAACTGTAGTCACCGTGCTGTACGTTACACGCCCAGTGTGCGATGAGAGAAGTCTTTACGTTTTTAATTACAATGTTTCTGCCACAACATGACATGTGAGTTCCTTCAAACTTTGCATTCTGTAGAATTCATACTGAAATGGCAGCATTCATGGAAAAAAATGAGATTACGTGCAGATCCTCAAAACCTGTGCAATCATCCTGCTGAAAACGTCAGCAAAAACAAACTACTAATAAATAAATGTAAAGTTCCATTTTAAGAAAAAGGGAGAAAGTAATTTAAGGGCAAAAATATAAGTAAGGATTAGCCTACTTAAAGAAAGGGAAAGAGGGAAATGCACAAAAAGTGGAAGAACACAGCATGCTGAGATCGATTGTGTGTCCAAAGAGAGCCAAAGAGAAGAGCAGAATGTGGACGAGAGGGAAACGAGGGTTGTGTTTCACACTGATCTCCCCATGGCTCCAGTTAACTTCAGCCTTATTACAGTATTTTGTGTTTAGCTGCTGTCTTTGGTGGTGTGAATCTTTAATGTCCTGGGGAATTAGCTTATCAAACAACATACTTTCCAGGTTATATTCACATTCTTCTCGACTTGCCCATCATTTATGAGCGCATCCCCTCATATTGCAGACACACATTCTAGAGTAACAGAGGGGAATGACATGAGTAGATTAGAATTTCTAAAAGGTTACTATAGTAGGGGATCAAAACTCAAATTTTAGACATCTTTGACTTCAAAGAGGAGAAGATAGCTGAAATCAGACTGGTGGCAGTGATGATGAATACAGCCAGAGGTCCAACATCAAAAATCTCCATTATAATACAAAAAGACACTTGATTAGAGAAATGACCTTAGATGTCAATGCTCTCTAAAATCTGAGTTTTGATACCTCACACCCTGAACAAAGTGGAGCAGAAAAGTGTTATGGAACAAGAAGGCAAAAATACAACCTAGTTACATACAATAGACCAGGTGTGAGAAGTCATTTCCTGCCATCCATCTTTTCCACTCATGTTTGTCTCCCGATCTGTTCTGTATATGCCTGGGCAGGATTGACATGACGATGAGAAGAAACATGGACGAAACGGAAAATTCAAGAAATTAAAACACTTTGGATGTTGATATTTGCAATTTGAACCTGAAAATCAAAGGGGGAAACTGTACACGCTATGTTTATACAAGCTGATTGAAAATCGATGTAAATATTCTCTGATATCCTAAGGATTTTGTCACACAAACATGATACATTTCATGTTAGATATTTGATTTTGAATGTTAAGTATAAATTGTTTAAGCAGAAATCACAGCTGTGGTTTATACTCTGTTGTTTAAATCAGTACTGTTCAATAGAAAATAATGCAAGCCACAAACGCGAACTGCACATAGAATTTTAATTTTCCAGTAACACGTTAAAAAAGTAAAAATAAATAGGTGAAATGAATTTTAAGTATATATTTAATTAATCTAATATATCTACAATATTATCATGTTAACTAGTAATAAATAAATTAATTATGAGATAATTTATATTCTTATTTTTGTGCTAATTCTTTGAAATTTGGTATATAATTTAAAATAATTTGCAATTTGGTATATATAATTAAATAAAGAGCACATTTCAATCTCAAATAGCCAGATTTCAACTAAATAGCCATGTATGGCTAGTGGTTACTGTATTGGACAATGTAGGTCTAAGTTAACTTTTTATGAGTGTTATTTTGCCAGAATGAAAAAATACAATAAAATATATACTACTTCTGTTTTTGTCAGTATCTGACCAATGCATCCCTTCAGACAACAGAAAAAAATGTATCCTGTTCCGTTTCTCTTTTTGGAGTGTCCTTATAGAAAACTTATAGAAATTCTAATCTACTCATGTCATTTCCCTCTGTTACTCTAGAAATAGAAAATTTATATAACTTGAATATTCTCCATCTCATATCTCAAGTATGGTGAATGGCTCCCATGTTAAATGTTTAAATTTGAATATTTGTGAAGAATGCATTATATTGTTTATTATATTATATGTGACTGAACAAGCATTGAACTGAATTGCTGCTGACAGGTTGACAAAATGGCATGTTTTATAGATGTTTGATTAAGCATATATTGGCTTTGATTTTAGTGCTCTTGTTTTGGAAGCATTATATATAATTTCTGGCCTCCAACTCTTTTGACTGTTGGAAACTTCATAGGCTGTGGACATTGTGCCCCTAGTGCCAATTGCATAAAACCACCCGGCTTGAGTCATATTTTCCCCTGCCTGCTTACAGAATTTAGGGTTGCTCTTATTCCTTTAGCTCTCAGGGCAATTGTCACCCACAGCAGGCTTTTGCTAACTTCAGTTTTACCATCAGGATATTCTGTTTGCTTTTTTTCACAGAATTGGTAAATTGCTCTCATTTATTTATTTGTTCGATTGTTTTTTCATTTATTTTCTGTTTCTGATTTTGAGAGAGGAATAGATTGTATATGTTTTCCTATCCACTGTACAGTAGAGGATTTTGCACATCATAAATGCTAAATAAACCATAGATAAGTGAATGCAAAAAAGCTTGTTGTAAGGAAAAGTTTAAAGCCCATTTTATCTAAATATAGAGTAGAGGTTGTCCATCTCATAGGGATCCAAAGTAGCTCTGAGCTGCACACCTTCTACAAAATAATTCCTACATATCTAAGCTACAGAAGTATTTTTTTAATATAAAGCTTATAAAGGCTTATAAAACCATCTTACATTTTATTAATCATTTACATTTCAGTAAGATTATTTACTTTTAGATTTTGCAGCTTATCTTGTTCTTTCCTGGGTGGTCTGATTCTTTCTATTCTCTAACTTTGGGGAACTTTTTTTACTTTTTGAAAAATTATTTTCTTTTTTCCCAAATCTGTTGGTCTCAATCTTGGCCTATTTTGCTCCTCCCAGGGGATATTTGGCAATGTCTGGAGATATTTTTGGTTGTCATAACTGGGTGTGGGGAAAGAAGCTATCATCTATTGAGTGGAGGAAAGGAATGTTGCTGAAAGTCATGAAATGCACAAGGTAGCTCCCTAGTAACAAACAATTATCCAACCCAAAATGTGAAAAGTGCAACATTGCAAAACCCTGCTTTAACTTAGTTCACATTAAAAATAATGTTCTGTGTTTTAGTCTTAAAACGATTAATAAATTAAAAAATTGCTTCTGTTTATGATACACCTTTTTCTTCATTGTAGCTTATTTTTTCAAGTCTATGAAAAACTTAGTTTATCCAAGTTTACGGGTTGAATAGCAGTGACCATTTACCAGTATAATTTTTTCGAGTCTTTCCTCTCTCTTTCTTTAAACGTTGGCAGATATAATGAGAGTTTTGATGACTATCATCATGTAATTCTACCAATTTAATGAATCTTTGTTAACTTGTTTTATAGGTCCCTTTAGATGGAATATAATACAGCCAAAGGCTTTTCATCAAAAGGATTAATGCCTGCATTATCATTTCTGCAATAAAACAGAAAGCTAAGTGGTGGAGGCCACAGACACCTCAAACCTGGATTCCACAATTCTGCATTAAGTGCTGGAGTTTTATTACTCTGCTGTAGGAAAGCCTTTGCCAATGCTTACAAGGAACTGTTTATCCCTGCTTCTCTGGGTCCTGTTTGATGGAGGTCTCCTAACACCACTTCAACCACAGCCACCACAGACTTTAGCCACGGAACCAAGAGAAAATGCTATCCACCTGCCAGGGCGGCGACCACATTTCCAACGAGTTAAACGTGGCTGGGTATGGAATCAGTTTTTTGTGCTGGAGGAATACATGGGCTCCGAGCCTCAGTATGTGGGAAAGGTAATGGCGTGTTTCTTTTGACAACCACTTGATAGCAAGGGGGATTATGCATTGTGTATTGTGTATGGATGTTTTGCACAGGAGTTGAACAAACCAGTGACTAGAACACTGGAATTGAAATCCAAGAGACCTGGTTTCTCTTCCTGACTCAGTGGCCCGGGTAAGCTTTGGAATATCATTTAATCCTTGTTCGCTTCAATTCTCCCAGGTTATTTTAGTGAAAGTAATCTATATTTTTGTTCCTACTTTTGATATCCTTTGCTTAAGATATGAAGTTAAAATATGTAAATGTCATTAAAAATGTTATTATAGCACATTATTGCTTACAGACATTCTGAAATTGTTTACCAATAACAGACATAGAAAAGTATTATCTGTTGGTATCCTTGAATGACCATGATGATCTGTACAACATACCATTTGGATTTTGGCTTTGTAGTATTTGACTGGGCTTGCTTATGCTTTAGAAATTATTTATTTATTATATGTTTGGCAAGCTAGTTATGAAACTATTTATGGCCAAAGTAACAAATGTTAGAACCCAAATACATGCACGTCAATCTTCAACACAACACACAATTTTTAAGTCTTATGGCAAGTTTATAGAAATTTTTTTTTTCACAAAAATGCTTGTTGACAACTGTCTATTTCAACACATTCATGCTTTACTGCTAATTTCCTTACATAAAATTTATCAATGACACCAGAAAAAATATTTTTCCAAAAAAATGAATATTTTATTTTGATTTCATTTATTCTGTTTATAAATTTTCTAAAAGATTTTGCCATAGTTTTAATAAAAACATATGTGCTTGAAGAGATTTTTAAAATAAATCCAAAGACAGAAATGGAATTAGGAGCCTAATATAGAAGGATAGAAGAGTTAGGAGGCTACTATAGATTATGTCTCTTGAACATTAGAGTTCTCAGAGCTTTCTGGAAGCCTAGATGAGTGAGAAACATGCTGAGTCTTACGGTCGCAATGTTAGGTCAAGGGAAGCAAATCCATTCGATATCTAAATTATTTGCAGTACACTTTTGGAATTTACCTTTTAAAAATGTATTTAAAGAATATTAAATAATACAGTGAAGAGGGTCTTCAAATAGAACCTTTGTTAGAAATGACCACATAGCCAGGGTTGCGCTTAGGTGTATGGGGCCACAGGCAAACATTTTCTGTGGGACAACTACCTACATGTAAAATTTGAGTCACACAAAATCAATTTTTGAGTACCATTCTGGCGGTCTAATTTCTAGTGATTTTGTGAAAAATATGCAGTGCCATTAAGCAGGAGCAATCTCCTTGACAAGCTGCCGAATAGGAATCAGAGCCTGGTCATGTGGCCCTGGGACAACTCCATAGATGCTAGTCCTGGAGTTCCACGGGGTATCTGATGGGCTCAAAAATTGAGTAGAAAGTCAGAGAGAAATGGCTTTAAAGGAGAGAAATGGCTCTGGGCCCAAGCAGTTCTTGCCCAGGGCACCTCACCCAGATAGCATTGCTGCCCACATATAGCCCTGGGAACAAGAGGGGTCTTAGAAAATTTTGAGGAAAGCACTCTAAAGCATGGAAGTTTCCTGATATTACTGTTCATTTCTTCTGCTTATATGATTCCTCCATATGATCGTGGAATATAATAATCACTAAAACATTTCTAAGGTGAACTAATTTCATGTTATTCTGGTACACTTGTTTCTTGTGAATTAATTTAATATAAGGATCAAGTTTTGAAATTCAAGACAACGGAAAGGGTAGCATAGCTCTAAAACTCTGCCTCATTGGTAGCAGTTATTTCATCTCTGCTTAAAACGAAAACTAGACATCACATTGAGGTACCTGGCAAATGTCTGACAAGCAGGTATTCTCTGGTTTTGATTGAAGCGGATCCATAGCCTTTATTTGTCCAAATTTGATGTGAGAAAGTTGACATTTGGTTGAATGTTTTTTTTTAAAGATTGGTACCTGAGCTAACACCTGTTGACAATCTTTTTTCTTCTTCTTGTTCTTCTTCTCCCCAAAGCCCACCAGTACCTAGTTGTATTTTCTAGCTGCAGGTCCTTTTAGTTGTGGTATGTGGGACGCTGACTCAGCATGCCTTGATGAGAGGTGCTAGATTGTGCCCAGGATCTGAACTGGCGAAAACCTGGGCCGCTGAAGTGAGCGTATAAATTTAACCACTCGGCCACGGCCCAGCCCCTTGGCTGAAGAATTAATGAAACTGACTAGAGTAATAAGTAAACAGGGTCTAGGAGTTATTTATGCAAGTTTTGTTTGATACTCCGGAATTCTATCTTTATAATTGCTACAATAGTATGGAATTCATCCAATTCACTTAAAAGATGAATTATTATTTACAAATAGATTAAAAGGGAGTAATTCTAAGATCCAACTTATTATTAAATTAAATATTATTTTCACAGGTACATGGCTCCACATTTGTAATATGTAATGAAAACCCATGGTTCTCTGGTAATGTACATTGCAAATGAAACAACAGTTCCAAAATTTTCTTTCTACATGGAAACTAATTAAAGTTTAATAAACTCTGTCTTGATCATTCTAGATAACATTGGGACCAATTCAAGCCATTACATGTGTGTGTGTAAACACATATAGATGTATTTATGCTCCTGCTCTTTCTAGAAAGGCTTTGACACAGTTTATAGAAAAGTAAAGATTTATAAATAAAATAGAACTCAGGGCTAAAAATGAAGGGCAAATTCAAATGTACCAACACAATGGTCAACTGAACCACTATAATTGAATTTCAGATTTAACTCTGTTTCTTTGCAGCAAGAGCATCTATAGAAAACATTAATTCGAATAGTTCCCATTATTGAAAGCTCCACTTATTGAGAAGAAAAATCAATTCCCCTATTTTAAATATAAAAGAATCTAAAAGAATTTCTTCATTTAGAAATTTATGGCAGGCGAGGTGGAGGAGGGTGTCACTTGAGTGGCTTAGTGGACATCAGCATCAACAATTGTTATATTTAAAAGGAGCATACGTTAATGTTGACATCCTTTCAAGAAAGACCAAACTGTGACATTGCTTATAATGAATGTTACTTTACTTTATATACAAAGCAATCACAGGAGTGTCCAGAGGTAAGGCCAATGCTTTCTTCAAACACACATTTTGGATTTACTACAGTACCTGGATAAGTATAAGGTGCCATATTACAGAGTAACATGGAAATTAATTTGATAGGCAAAAATTTTTAATTCAGATGCTATCAATGCTCAAGTTCACCATAAAAAAGTATTATTAAAGACACGTACACACACAGTAAGTTGGATGCATATACTAACATGTATAACTGGGTGCTTCTGTCTGTGTAGTACTAAGTTATGTCAGGCTCAAAGGTCTGTATCAAGAAAATGCTGCCCATTTTATCCTCAAAGAATAATTTAGAAAATTGAGTTGTCATTTTAGATGACCTTTGTTAGCAGCAATTTTTAAATCTAAATTGTTTAATATGGCAAAAATATTAAAAGTGGAAACATATATAAGCACTAATTTCAGAGGCATTCACTTGTTCATCATATTTTTAACTGAGAATGCATTACAATTTGAGGAAGTGTTAAGTCTTGTGGGGGTAAATTTAAGTATGAAGATCCCTAGATTGCAATTATAATAGGTAAGCTGTATTGAGTGCTTCTTTGAGCACTGTTTTAATCGCTTTGTATACATAAACTAATGTAATCTTCACAGCAGCACTATGAGGAAGATTATCAGTAACCCCATTTTACATATCAGAAAACTGAGGCACAGAAAGGTTAAGTAACTTCCCTATGGCCATCACCCAGTAAATGCTAAAACTAGGATTTTAAGCCAAGTAATTTAAATCCATTGCACCAGAAAATATCATAGTTTACCTTATAAGGATCTTAAGAGCTAATAATATTTTCAATAGTCTGTCAAGAGTACTGTAACGGAGACCCTATAAGGGACAGTGGAGACAAAGGAAGGTCTATGACTTGTCTAGAAGATGGAGGAATTCAAGAAAGTCTTCACAGAGGAGGAAGCACCTGAGATGAGTCTTGAAGGATGAATTTATCTTTTCAGAAGAGAAAGTCTGAGGAAAAGTTTTTATAAGCACTGAGGCTTGAAAGTTCAAAGTGAGCCTAGATAAGCATATTTCAATATAGTCAGAGAGTGTGAAGCCAGCTGTTTAGAATATGTAAATACAGAAAGTGTGGAGAGCCACAAGTCCGATACCAAGATCAGTATTATTTGCTCTTATTGTCTTACTTATTTATCTATTTATTTTTGATGGAGGTATAATTGATATATAACATTATATTAGTTTCAGGTGTACAACATAATGATTCAACATTTGTATATATTGCAAAATGATCACTCCAATAAATATAGTCATCCTCCATCACCATACGTAGCTATAATTTTCTTTCTTGAGATGAAGACTCCTAAGATTTACTCTCTTAGCAATTTTCAAATACGCAATATGGCGTTATTAACAATAATCCCCATGCTGTACATTAACTATTACTTGTTCTTAAAGGTGTCAAGATCTACAAAATGTCTTGGTTGAGGATTCCTATGGACAGAATTGCGGTTCTAGAATGAGCACTCAGAGAGCCATTTAAAGGACTCATTGGAGGCAGAGCAACAGGCATGGAGACAGAGAACATATTCAGGAGAAGGTTACAGTAGGCATGTTAAGAAGTAATAAAGGAGATGGGATATTACAGTTGAAGATGTGAAAGGCAGTGGCAGGATAATCAAAGACTTAAAGATCCATTGGTCATGGGAATATAAAGATGACACAAAAAAATTAGTGGAAAGATGTATGTAAAGAATGAAAGAGAGGGAGAAATTTTAAAAAAATGCCGCAGATTTCTGACTTTGATTTTACTAGTATCCTATATGGGTTTTGCTCTAGAGTAAGAAATAGAATCATCACTGTTAGACATTATATATCTACTTAGGCACTTAGAAGTATGCAGGTAGAGTATCTCAGATATTTAGATATGTTAATCTAGAGTTCACAAAAGCAAGGCCTATGGTAGACACAGACATAGGAGTAATCAGTACACAGATGGGAGTCAAAATCTCATAAGTGGATAACACAGTAGGAGAAATTACGGAGAAGATATGAGAATGCTGATTTTTAACTGCAAAGCAGATGAAGAATAATTAGATAGATCTAGCTAATAAGAGATAAAAGACAAGCATTAAATAGAGTCATGGAAAATAAACTAAAAGAAAGTTTTGAGAATAAGGAATGGCAAATAATATTGAACTCCACAGGTCAAATTAAACAATGACTGAGAAGACTGTATGGTTTTGTCAGTTAGTGATCCAGAGCTGACCTTTATCAAAATGGTTTGAATAGTTTTCTGTAGAGCTTAAAGAAAGGAGAAAGAAGTGGGTACACCCAATAGATTTCAAAAGTGTAGGTGAAAGAGATTGATCTGTGACCTATTGATATGACTGGTTTAATCTGATATGTATTCTATTAGTTAGTGTTCTCCAGAGAAACAAACCCAACAGGATGTGTGTGTGTGTATTTACATATGGAGAGAGAGAATGTGTTATTTTAAGGAAGTGGCTCATGTGACTGTAGAGAAGCAAGTCCAAAATCTTCAGCGTAGACCAGCAGGCTAGAGACTCAGGGAAGAGATTCAGATATGCTGAGTATATCTACTCCAATTATGGAATATATATATATTATACAAAATTATGGAATATATCTATTCCAATTTATTCCAGTTATGTATTCCCAAACTGGGGAAATAATTACAGGATGGATTTGGGGACCCACTGGGCCCATTGTGAAATGAACCTGAGCTGAAGCTCCATTGCTCATCTGACCTCCATGAGCCCCTGCTCTGATAGTGGGCCACAGTGAATTTTGAATCTCCTGGAATTAGTGTCAGTCCAGAGCCAGTGTCCGATAGTTCCCTAAAGGTCTGATTATTTCCTTTTCCCATTGCATAGTCAGCCCAGTAAAGGTCCCTTTGAGGAATGTTGGAAGAAAGATTAACAGTATAAATTTTTGGAAGTGTAACGGAGACCAGGGTACCAGGTCTTCCTTTCATTCCTCAAGGGGACCGGGACTTCCTTTCATTCAAGGGGTGTTGAATCTGTAATCTGGCTTGAGTCTGGGAACAGCTTGAGAAGCCATGACTCTATTTTTATGATTCAAGTTAGACTTTTGTTCACTTGACTGGAATTTTTCTGCATGTACAGATCAAATAAGAATTTGCTAGGTTTCCTAGCTATTTCATTTCTAGGAAAATGATGATCAACTAGTCAATGCCATAGGTCTCTTTGTGTCAGACTATTCAGGTTGCTACTTTATCTCAGCTGTCCATTATGGTAACTACACTGGCCTTGCCTTGGCCATTGAATGCTGCCACTTGATCCCTGTCACCCCAAGATCCAAGTATCCCTATTGCATTTAGGTTTTCCAGTTCAGTGGCAGCAGTTCCCACTGTAAGTTCTGGCCTACAGAGAAGAGCCATCACAGAGCTCTTCAAGGATCCTGGAGCTCCCCTCTCAAACTTACTTCTCACAGTCATGGTGAGGGATGTGTCCTCTGGAAGCTGCCAGAGTGGGTGAGTAGGTCTTAAGTGACAAATCAGTTAGCATTCCTATCTCCCTAAGCCTTTGAATCCCTTCCTCTACAGTAAACCAAGGCAGGTCTGGCATTTCAAATCCATGCTGTGGGCAACCTTTTGCTCCATGTTTCATGCGAGTAAACTTACAGCACTCTATAACTCCCCAGCTGTGATATTAAATGCAACATTAGATGCAGAATATCTGCTTAGTTGGCCCATATCAATAAATTCAGCCTGATCCAACTTTACATTCCTTCCACCATTATCTCATACCCTTAATATGCATTCCCACAGCTATTCCCTGGAATTCTGTTTAGAAAAATTAAGTAGTTCTTTTGGTGTGTAGCACATCTACTCATAGGTCACACTTTGTATTTCACCTTTAGGGGCATGCTGAGACTTGAGTCTTGCTATAGATCAAAAAGCAAAAAGGAATGGTGAAGGTGGGTCTTGAAGGATCAGCAGTGTCTTGCATGGCAACTGACTCTGGCAGGCCATTACAGTTTCCCCAGGTGTTCAGGGTTAATCTCCTCCAATGGGGGTGGAGCAGCTGCTTTGCTGGCAAGGAAGACTCAACAGAATTTAAAGTGTCAATGTCCCCAGCTTCATCAGGGTCTTTCCACATATCTGCATTTCAATTTTCAGGACCCCAGTCCTTCACAATCAATGTGTTCACTTTAAAAGTAGACATACTGCCTGACTGGGAATTCAATTTGTATTGTAATTCCGCCACTCGCTGGGTGAGATATTGGGCATTTCTTTTTTCAGCAGTCTCTGTTCTGTGGCTAAAGGAGATAAAGGTCTCTTTCAGGCAGACATAGAAGCTGTCAGGTCAGTTATGTGGTTCTTGAGCTGGGAATTCAAATCCCTGAGCATATCGGTTTCTTTTCTCGCTTTTTACAGTGCCGTGGATTGAAAGTTTTTGTCTCCACAAATGTATATGTTGAAATCCTAATGTCTAATGTGATAACATTAGGAAGCAGGGCCTTTGAGAAGTTCTTAGGTCATGAAGATGGAGCCCGCATGAATGGGACTCGTGCACTTATAGAAAAGGTCCACAGAGTTCGCTAGCTTCTTCTGCCATGTGAGGATACAGCAAGAAGTCTCCAACCCAGAAGAGGGCCATTACCAGACCATTCTGGCACTCCAGTCTTGGACTTCCAGCTTCCAGAAGAGTGGAAAGTAAATTTATGTTGTTTGTAAGCTACCTATCTTCTGGTATTATAGCAGCCCAAACAGACTAAGACATCCAGCGACACTAGGAGCAACCAGCCAATGTCATTATAATCATGAGTTTGACAAAAATGTTCAAAGGTATCAAATATATGGTCACTCAGATGCTTGCCTCTTCTAAATGTTCCCTTAGGAGTATCCGATGGTGATATTTTGCTTATCTCTATTGCTATATCACACCATGGACTATCAGTGCTGTCTTTACTACTGGAGATAGAGTCATTAGCATCTTTAAATCTAATCAGATTACAGAGTCAGTTCCAGGAACCATAGAACCAATTCAGAAAACTCATCCATAAGATGTTCCTTTAGAACCACTCTTAGTACCAAAATCTGTACTCATCATGGTTCTCCAGAGAAACAGAATAAATAGGATGTTTATATATATATTTATGTTAATTTTAAATATGTTTGGGGGGCCGGCTCCGTGGCCGAGTGGTTAAGTTCGCGTGCTCCACTGCGGTGGCCCAGGGTTCGGATCCTGGGCGTGGACATGGCACCGCTCGTCAGGCCATGTTGAGGTGGCTTCCCACATCCCACAACTAGAAGGACCTGCAACTAGGATATACAACTATGTACTGGGGGGGGAGGGGGGGGGGTTGGGAAATAAAGCAGAAATAAATAAATAAATAAATAAATAAATAAATAAATATGTTTGGTTCATATGATCGTGGAGGTGAAAGTCCAAAATCTTCAGGGTAGGCAGACAGGCTGGGGACCCAGAAAGAGTTACAGTCCTCGCTGAAAGGCCTTCTGCTGGCAGAATTTCTTCTTGCTCCAGAGAGGTCAGTCTTTGTTTTAGTAAGGCCTTCAACTGATTGGATGAGGCCCACATATATTATGGAGACTAATCTGCTTTACTCAGAGTCCACCAATTTAAAATGATGATCTCATTCTAAAAACACCTTCATAGAAACATCCAGAATAGTGTTTGATCAAATATCTGGGCATCCTTGCCCAATTAAGTTAACAGATAAAATTAACCTTCAAAGGAATAATAGAGCCAATCTGATGCTGATAAAAGATGAAGTGAGTTGAAGAAATTTAGAAGAAAGAAATTCTGGTTGACTCTTAGGATTTAAGAGACAGGACATTGTAAAATATTTTCAGGTGGTAGAAATAATCAACAATGTTGACTTTCTTAATCAGCAGGAGGCCCTAGGAAAGGAGGAAAAGGAGTAGATGGTTGTTTCACTTTGTTATTTTGCCAGTGTGATAGGAGAGAGAGAAGGGTACTAAAAAAGGAGAAGTCCAAGAGAAAGTAGGGTGGAACTACAAACACTAAAGTTCCAAAGAGACTTACCAATAAAATATGTTCTTTTATATACATATATATATGGAAGTCAAGACAGTGGCATAAAATTTCACTTTCTTTTGTAATTATATGTAGAATTTAGTTTTAGATTAGTAAAAAAAAAAAAACGAATAAGAAGGAAAAATAGAAGTAGTTCAATAGCTTATTAAAATAGCTATAATTGCATTGCAAAAATAATTTGCTTATCTGGAGTTTCTTATAAATTAATACAATATTAAAATGATATTTTCACTCATGTATATAACCCTTTTCACCCAATAAAAATGCAAATTATATCATAAAGTTATACGAACACAATTTAAAACTTGTTTTCATAGCTCAACATTATCTATCTGTGCGTCTGTTTGTCTGTCTATTTATTTATTTGGTTTGTGAGTCACGTAACTTTTTGAAAAGCCCGTAATGTAGTTTTCATGGTTCAATTTACTCCTAAAGTGGGAGCTTTCAATATTGGAGTAATTCCTGTTCATTTGAGATTCACCGTTCATAATACCAACTCAATCTTCATATAAGATTTGAAACCTAACGCATCCTCTTGACTACAGTCTTGCTGCATATCTGAGAACATTTGCAGTATATTCAAATGCCTAAATCAAGGTCTTGTTTCTAATCCATGCTGCTGGCAAATGGATTGATCTTCCTGCTAATTAAAGCATCTTTAGCTACCTGCTCTTTCTGTAGCAAAACACACAAAGGAACCATTAGGTAAGCCTGATAATGTTTTGCACACCTTGGTTCTTAAACCAATTCCTGAGTTTTATAGTTTCTCTCTATACTTGAGGCTGTCTTTGAGATAATCATCTTTGGATGTTATTGGATAGTAATACATTTAAAAGGAAAATTGCTTGAAATGGAACTTGAACAAATAAATAACAATATACTAAAGCGCTTGTCAAATAGATGATGTCCATTGTATTCCAATTCTTTTCTCCCCTTTTCAACGTATTTCTTGTTTCTAGCATGCTGGTTGTTTCACAATAGCTACGCAATAAAGGTTTAATGTGTTTAATTGAATTGGCTGGACCTTGAATAAATTCAACTATCTTTAAATCAATATATGAATTACTAAAACCAGCATTTCAGAAATACCATGGACAGTATTAAAGTTTGAGCACTGTTTTTTAAATTTCTTTTTCTACTTCTTTCTTCCTTCTTTTTCCTTCTCCTTCTTCTGCTATATTCCACCTTACCTCTAATTATCTTTTAATTCTTTATTTTCTTCTAACAATTTCTCTGTATTATTTATGGATGCTGCCTGACTGTAGTTACTTCAAAGCTAGGAAAAAGAGTTAGGAAGTTTTGATTCTAATTCCAGGTTTTATAATAATTATCCACATGAGTGTGCTTAAGCACATGTGTTGCAATTCGTATAATTAATGATAGAGTGGGATATCACATACTCAGATTATATTTTCACCAGAAATATCTCAAGTGCATTTGCTACAAACTTCACAGTATAGTCAATTTTGTGTGTGTGTGTGTGTGTGTGTGTGGTGCGTTTGTGTGTAAGTGTACATGTGTTTCTAAAACTTTTTCTATAAAATATTAGATTATTTGGAAAGCAGTACTCGCAGAGGTCTAACAGTGTTGAATCTCCACAGCTTTCATATTATACCAGGTGACTCTTCTAACAATAGTGAGTTTATGAATATATGCCATGGTTATGCCACTCAAACATACTTTTGAAATACAAATGAGTTCTTTTGGTACACTTTAAGTATAGTATGTTTAAGTGAGAAATATTCCTTTTTCTTGACTCCTAAAAAAGTGAAACCACTATTATGAGAGGAACCACCTGTATATGTTTCATTGTTCATGAAACACACCATAATTTATTGCAACTGACATTTAAGCAATATAACTAATACATGAAATTACTTTTATGAAAGCATCTATTTTCTACTCCTGGAATTTCCCATAGAGATTGCATAAAGGAGATTTCTCATATAGCATATATCAGTGTAACCACTTTAGAGTAGACTTTTAATGCATACTCATACTTATTATTAAAGAATGCTGTTGTTTTTATTGTTTTTGTTGTTTTATGTCATGTTAAGAACTGTTCATCTTTGACAGTTTCATGAACGTTGGAAGAAGACGTGAGATACCTGGGTCAGAGAAAAGAAACATTATTACTCACAGCACAGCAACAGTATGAGCATCAGCATAATTGAGTTAGTGCCCAGTACCCCGTGTAGCATAGGAGCAAAACGGATAGGCCCAGATGGATGCAGGATGTACAGTGGGTTGCATTATGGGAGAGGAAACCTGATGATTTTTGCCCTTTGCTTAGGAGGGAGACATTATCTATATTTTACTGGGTAGTAAGCAGCATGTCTACTTTTTTGCTTTAGAAGATAACACTAAACTTGTCAAGGTTGTTTCCTATATTAACATTCTTGAAAATTTAGTCTTAAAAAAAGGGCATTCAGCGCTTTCTGTGTAAAATCTGCAGGAACTTGAGAGATGGTGGAGAATTGTCTCACAGTGCTATGCAGTGTGTCGCCTTATTAAAGCTATACCATATAATATAGTGACAGTGAAAATTAGAAACAATTTAAATACCTTCTTCTGTTGGCTAACTGAATTACTTCATCACTTAGTCGAATGATGGCACCTTCTCTCTCTCTCTTATTTTCAAGCAACATAAAAAAAGACTTTCCTCGCAGAGTTGATACTCTCATCTGTCCTGAATCTTGGATGTAGAATTGTAAATATAAAAGAGGGTTGGAACTGAATATATGAAGAAATGTCCCAAGTCTACTTCTGGCCCTTAGTGACATTGGTCTCCAAAAAATAACTATCTTATCAATAAGTATAACCTTTGCAGTATACATACTTATTTTTCTTACCTGAGTAACAGAAGATAACTTATCTTTCAGCTACTGGATATTAATAATTGTTTGGGATAAAACCTCCTCACAATTATGCTGATAGTCTCACTCCCTGATTAAAATGTAAGAATTATTTTTCCATCATAAATACTGATTTATTATAATGAGTGGGGAGTTTACATAGAATTAAATTTCTCTTTATTTTACAAAGTATTCAGTGCTATTGAATTTTGAAATAGCCCGAGATAGTTTGGAAAATTTATAGGATTTTATCATATTTTCAACCATTTATCATAAAGAATATGAGATTGTAATTCAAAATGTTGTTTTCAATATGATGGGCATTGAAAGAGGGCAATGATATTTTCCCATGACATATGCAGTCATCCCTCGGTATCCACGGGGCATTGGTTCCAAAGAGGATGCTCGAGTCCCATATTTAAAATGGCAGTAGTATTTGCATATGACCTAGACGCATCCTCCCATATACCTTAAATCATCTCCAGATTACTTATAATATCTATAGCAATGTAAATGCCATGTAAATAGTTGTTATACTGTACTGTTTAGAGAATGATGACAATGAAAAAAAGTTTGAACATGTGCAGTCGAGATGCAACCAGTATAGGCCTTTTCATCCACAGTTGGTTGAATCTGCAGATGCAGAATCCGTGGATGTGGACGCTGGGGAGAGGGAGGACCTACCATAAAAGGCTCTAGATAAATTCTCTGTGGAGTAGACTTACAAACGAAACAATGAATTGGTGGCATTGAAAGATGGCATGACAGTTGTGCTGACCATGTCAGCTACTGTTGCAAATATGTTTCAAATAGTAACTTTTGAAGCCATCCCTGAAGAAGTGTGTTGTAGCTTTAAAAAGCAAAAAAATTAAATTAAAACACAAGGAAAGCTGTACTTTGAAAATAAAGCCAGATAGTGAGGAATGGTTGAAAGCATAACCCTCCAGTAATTTTTCCCTTCGGTGAAAACATTGCGATTATCAAATAGGAAAATATTTAAATTATTTTTATTATCCATTCATTACATGATTGTGATCAGGAAATTCCTTAAAATTTCTCTTTTGGTTCATAACTGTCTACAAGTTAGATCAATGAATGTTTTCCTTAAACCCACAGCTGCGTTCACGTAGTGCCAAAGAAGTACATGGAAACTAGCAATGGGTTGATTTCTCTCAAATGAGTGAAGAAGCATTGTTTTATTTAAACAATCAAAGGTTCTTAACTCATTTAAAGCCTAGCTTTAAACTGACAGTTGAAAATAAAAGTGAGACCAAAGATAACATAAGTTAAGTATAATTCTCTTTCTTTTTTTCCTCCTTCCTTCCTTTCTATCTTGATTGGAAAAGGTGTTAAGAGACGAAAAGAAGGGGAAATTCAGGAAAAAAACAAAGGCTATTTTAACAGGTTAAAAACAGTAAATATATGCACAAAAATACACTAGACTTCCTTTTAGATAATGTTATTAAAAACTTCTAAAAATTCCTAAATATATTTTCAAATGTCAAGGAATTAGTGCAGGGGACACATTTTATCATGAATCTTTGCATATCCCTTGGCTCCCTAAGGGACACAGAGTTGTGAGTGACATATCTGATCACTTTGCTGCCTTTAAAGAAGTGAAATTTCATCATTACTCCATGAAACCTTGCACCAACACTCTATTTGTTTCCAGTTAATTGAATGCTTGTAAATATGTGGCTCTTGTGGATCATGAAACAGCAAGGATACGTCCTCATAGTTTCGTGGCGGGGAGTGGTGGAA